>NW_028276070.1:1582453-1882453 GCF_052056855.1 Sturnus vulgaris
AATGTACGAGGACAGAGACGTGTTCTACTTTATCCTTTCTCGTCATCCAGTTTGTACATCTGCTTCCTTTGCTGTTAGGAATCGCTCCTTGAAAGACGAGCGAGAGCGTCTTTCTGGGTGCACTGCACTAAGTGAGTGCTCGCTAGGGTCTTTGCACTCGGAGCCAAGGCAAGAGGGCGTGCTTGCTCGCAGAACTGAGAACACGCTTTTGGGCAGAGCTGAAACTGACCGCTGGAGTTCAGCTCTCTCCGGACGGCAGAAGGCGAAGAACGAAGCCGCTTGCGAGCGGCGCTGTGCAGCGAAGAGCACACGAGTGAGTGCTCGCTAGTGACTATGCATTCGGAGCCAAGGCAACAGGGCGTGCTTGCCAGCTGAACTGAGAACACGCTGTTGGGCAGAGCTGAAACTGACCGCTGGAGTTCAGCTCCTTCCTACTGCTAAGGGCACTTGCGAAGGAAAGCGAGAGTCAACCACCTTCCTCTCCTAGTAGCCTGTAACGTGGTGCACACAAGCACGGCTCTTGTGCCGCTTCGTTCACCGCCCTCTCCCTCGCCCTCGCCTGGCGCCGCTTTCACTTCCCGGCGGCCAGAAGCCGCTGCAGGGGCGCCACATAGCCAGCAGTGTGCCGGCAGCCAAGAGCTAGAGAACGCTGCTTCTGCCCAAGCCCGCCTAGGCGCGTGCAACTTTGTTCTCAGAGCTCCGTGCAACAGTCTGCCTCTCTCTCACTTCGAACGGAAAACGAAAGCTTTTCGCCTAAGCCCTTCACAGAGATCCGTTGCCAGGACGAGAATGACTTGAAGCCGGAGCTCGCCTCTGCCGCGAGGAAGCTGCTCTTAGCACCGCATTGCAGGGACACGTCTCGCTTCTTGACTACGTGCTTAGCGCTCTCCGAATTCGCTGCTAGCCCCACGGTCCTTCTCAGCTGCAAGCAGCAGCGCTCGCAGTACATAGAGCTTCGCAAGGACCGAAGACCCGGAGGGACATATCGCACACGAAAATGTACGAGGACAGAGACGTGTTCTACATTGTCCTTTCTCGTCATCCAGTTTGTACATCTGCTTCCTTTGCTGTTAGGAATCGCTCCTTGAAAGACAAGCGAGAGCGTCTTTCTGGTTGCACTGCACTGAGTGCTCGCTAGGGTCTTTGCACTCGGAGCCAAGGCAAGAGGGCGTGCTTGCCAGCTGAACTGAGAACACGCTTTTGGGCAGAGCTGAAACTGACCGCTGGAGTTCAGCTCCTTCCGACTGCTAAGGGCACCTGGGAAGGCAAGCGAGAGTCAACCACCTTCCTCTCCCAGTAGCCTGTAACGTGGTGCACAAAACCACGGCTCTTGTGCCGCTTCGTTCACCGCCCTCGCCCACGCCTACGCCTGGCTCCGCTTTCACTTGCCGGCGGCCAGAAGCCCCTGCAGGAGCGCCACATAGCCAGCAGTGTGCCGGCAGCCAAGAGCTCGAGAACGCTGCTTCTGCCCAAGCCCGCCTAGGACGTGCACCTTTGTTCTCAGAGCTCCGTGCAACAGTCTGCCTCTCTCTCACTTCGAACGGAAAACGAAAGCTTTTCGCCTAAGCCCTTCACAGAGATCCGTTGCCAGGACGAGAATGACTTGTAGCCGGAGCTCGCCCCCGCCGCGAGGAAGCTGCTCTTAGCACCGCATTGCAGGGACACGTCTCGCTTCTTGACTACGTGCTTAGCGCTCTCCGAATTCGCTGCTAGCCCCACGGTCCTTCTCAGCTGCAAGCAGCAGCGCTCGCAGTACATAGAGCTTCGCAAGGACCGAAGACCCGGAGAGAAGTATCGCACACGAAAATGTACGAGGACAGAGACGTGTTCTACTTTATCCTTTCTCGTCATCCAGTTTGTACATCTGCTTCCTTTGCTGTTAGGAATCGCTCCTTGAAAGACGAGCGAGAGCGTCTTTCTGGGTGCACTGCACTGAGTGAGTGCTCGCTAGGGTCTTTGCACTCGGAGCCAAGGCAAGAGGGCGTGCTTGCTCGCAGAACTGAGAACACGCTTTTGGGCAGAGCTGAAACTGACCGCTGGAGTTCAGCTCTCTCCGGACGGCAGAAGGCGAAGAACGAAGCCGCTTGCGAGCGGCGCTGTGCAGCGAAGAGCACACGAGTGAGTGCTCGCTAGTGACTATGCACTCGGAGCCAAGGCAACAGGGCGTGCTTGCCAGCTGAACTGAGAACACGCTGTTGGGCAGAGCTGAAACTGACCGCTGGAGTTCAGCTCCTTCCTACTGCTAAGGGCACTTGCGAAGGAAAGCGAGAGTCAATCACCTTCCTCTCCTAGTAGCCTGTAACGTGGTGCACACAAGCACGGCTCTTGTGCCGCTTCGTTCACCGCCCTCTCCCTCGCCCTCGCCTGGCGCCGCTTTCACTTGCCGGCGGCCAGAAGCCGCTGCAGGGGCGCCACATAGCCAGCAGTGTGCCGGCAGCCAAGAGCTAGAGAACGCTGCTTCTGCCCAAGCCCGCCTAGGACGTGCACCTTTGTTCTCAGAGCTCCGTGCAACAGTCTGCCTCTCTCGCAGTTCGAACGGAAAACGAAAGCTTTTCGCCTACGCCCTTCACAGAGATCCGTTGCCAGAACGAGAATGACTTGTAGCCGGAGCTCGCCCCCGCCGCGAGGAAGCTGCTCTTAGCACCGCATTGCAGGGACACGTCTCGCTTCTTGACTACGTGCTTAGCGCTCTCCGAATTCGCTGCTAGCCCCACGGTCCTTCTCAGCTGCAAGTAGCAGCGCTCGCAGTACATAGAGCTTCGCAAGGACCGAAGACCCGGAGGGACATATCGCACACGAAAATGTACGAGGACAGAGACGTGTTCTACATTGTCCTTTCTCGTCATCCAGTTTGTACATCTGCTTCCTTTGCTGTTAGGAATCGCTCCTTGAAAGACAAGCGAGAGCGTCTTTCTGGTTGCACTGCACTGAGTGCTCGCTAGGGTCTTTGCACTCGGAGCCAAGGCAAGAGGGCGTGCTTGCCAGCTGAACTGAGAACACGCTTTTGGGCAGAGCTGAAACTGACCGCTGGAGTTCAGCTCCTTCCGACTGCTACGGGCACCTGGGAAGGCAAGCGAGAGTCAACCACCTTCCTCTCCCAGTAGCCTGTAACGTGGTGCACAAAACCACGGCTCTTGTGCCGCTTCGTTCACCGCCCTCGCCCACGCCTACGCCTGGCTCCGCTTTCACTTGCCGGCGGCCAGAAGCCCCTGCAGGGGCGCCACATAGCCAGCAGTGTGCTGGCAGCCAAGAGCTCGGGAACGCTGCTTCTGCCCAAGCCCGCCTAGGACGTGCACCTTTGTTCTCAGAGCTCCGTGCAACAGTCTGCCTCTCTCTCACTTCGAACGGAAAACGAAAGCTTTTCGCCTAAGCCCTTCACAGAGATCCGTTGCCAGAACGAGAATGACTTGTAGCCGGAGCTCGCCCCAGCCGCGAGGAAGCTGCTCTTAGCACCGCATTGCAGGGACACGTCTCGCTTCTTGTCTACGTGCTTAGCGCTCTCCGAATTCGCTGCTAGCCCCACGGTCCTTCTCAGCTGCAAGTAGCAGCGCTCGCAGTACATAGAGCTTCGCAAGGACCGAAGACCCGGAGGGAAGTATCGCACACGAAAATGTACGAGGACAGAGACGTGTTCTACTTTATCCTTTCTCGTCATCCAGTTTGTACATCTGCTTCCTTTGCTGTTAGGAATCGCTCCTTGAAAGACGAGCGAGAGCGTCTTTCTGGGTGCACTGCACTGAGTGAGTGCTCGCTAGGGTCTTTGCACTCGGAGCCAAGGCAAGAGGGCGTGCTTGCTCGCAGAACTGAGAACACGCTTTTGGGCAGAGCTGAAACTGACCGCTGGAGTTCAGCTCTCTCCGTACGGCAGAAGGCGAAGAACGAAGCCGCTTGCGAGCGGCGCTGTGCAGCGAAGAGCACACGAGTGAGTGCTCGCTAGTGACTATGCACTCGGAGCCAAGGCAAGAGGGCGTGCTTGCCAGCTGAACTGAGAACACGCTGTTGGGCAGAGCTGAAACTGACCGCTGGAGTTCAGCTCCTTCCTACTGCTAAGGGCACTTGCGAAGGAAAGCGAGAGTCAATCACCTTCCTCTCCTAGTAGCCTGTAACGTGGTGCACACAAGCACGGCTCTTGTGCCGCTTCGTTCACCGCCCTCTCCCGCGCCCTCGCCTGGCGCCGCTTTCACTTCCCGGCGGCCAGAAGCCGCTTCAGGGGCGCCCCACCGCCAGCAGTGTGCTGGCAGCCAAGAGCTCGAGAACGCTGCTTCTGCCCAAGCCCGCCTAGGACGTGCACTTTGTTCTCAGAGCTCCGTGCAACAGTCTGCCTCTCTCGCAGTTCGAACGGAAAACGAAAGCTTTTCGCCTACGCCCTTCACAGAGATCCGTTGCCAGAACGAGAATGACTTGTAGCCGGAGCTCGCCCCCGCCGCGAGGAAGCTGCTCTTAGCACCGCATTGCAGGGACACGTCTCGCTTCTTGTCTACGTGCTTAGCGCTCTCCGAATTCGCTGCTAGCCCCACGGTCCTTCTCAGCTGCAAGTAGCAGCGCTCGCAGTACATAGAGCTTCGCAAGGACCGAAGACCCGGAGGGACATATCGCACACGAAAATGTACGAGGACAGAGACGTGTTCTACATTGTCCTTTCTCGTCATCCAGTTTGTACATCTGCTTCCTTTGCTGTTAGGAATCGCTCCTTGAAAGACAAGCGAGAGCGTCTTTCTGGTTGCACTGCACTGAGTGCTCGCTAGGGTCTTTGCACTCGGAGCCAAGGCAAGAGGGCGTGCTTGCCAGCTGAACTGAGAACACGCTGTTGGGCAGAGCTGAAACTGACCGCTGGAGTTCAGCTCCTTCCGACTGCTAAGGGCACCTGGGAAGGCAAGCGAGAGTCAACCACCTTCCTCTCCCAGTAGCCTGTAACGTGGTGCACAAAACCACGGCTCTTGTGCCGCTTCGTTCACCGCCCTCGCCCACGCCTACGCCTGGCTCCGCTTTCACTTGCCGGCGGCCAGAAGACGCTGCAGGGGCGCCACATACCCAGCAGTGTGCCGGCAGCCAAGAGCTCGGGAACGCTGCTTCTGCCCAAGCCCGCCTAGGACGTGCACCTTTGTTCTCAGAGCTCCGTGCAACAGTCTGCCTCTCTCGCAGTTCGAACGGAAAACGAAAGCTTTTCGCCTACGCCCTTCACAGAGATCCGTTGCCAGAACGAGAATGACTTGTAGCCGGAGCTCGCCCCCGCCGCGAGGAAGCTGCTCTTAGCACCGCATTGCAGGGACACGTCTCGCTTCTTGACTACGTGCTTAGCGCTCTCCGAATTCGCTGCTAGCCCCACGGTCCTTCTCAGCTGCAAGTAGCAGCGCTCGCAGTACATAGAGCTTCGCAAGGACCGAAGACCCGGAGAGAAGTATCGCACACGAAAATGTACGAGGACAGAGACGTGTTCTACTTTATCCTTTCTCGTCATCCAGTTTGTACATCTGCTTCCTTTGCTGTTAGGAATCGCTCCTTGAAAGACGAGCGAGAGCGTCTTTCTGGGTGTACTGCACTGAGTGAGTGCTCGCTAGGGTCTTTGCACTCGGAGCCAAGGCAAGAGGGCGTGCTTGCCAGCTGAACTGAGAACACGCTGTTGGGCAGAGCTGAAACTGACCGCTGGAGTTCAGCTCCTTCCTACCACTAAGGGCACTTGCGAAAGAAAGCGAGAGTCAACCACCTTCCTCTCCTAGTAGCCTGTAACGTGGTGCACACAAGCACGGCTCTTGTGCCGCTTCGTTCACCGCCCTCTCCCTCGCCCTCGCCTGGCGCCGCTTTCACTTCCCGGCGGCCAGAAGCCGCTGCAGGGGCGCCCCACCGCCAGCAGTGTGCTGGCAGCCAAGAGCTCGAGAACGCTGCTTCTGCCCAAGCCCGCCTAGGGGGTGCACCTTTGTTCTCAGAGCTCCGTGCAACAGTCTGCCTCTCTCGCACTTCGAACGGAAAACGAAAGCTTTTCGCCTACGCCCTTCACAGAGATCCGTTGCCAGAACGAGAATGACTTGTAGCCGGAGCTCGCCCCAGCCGCGAGGAAGCTGCTCTTAGCACCGCATTGCAGGGACACGTCTCGCTTCTTGTCTACGTGCTTAGCGCTCTCCGAATTCGCTGCTAGCCCCACGGTCCTTCTCAGCTGCAAGTAGCAGCGCTCGCAGTACATAGAGCTTCGCAAGGACCGAAGACCCGGAGGGAAGTATCGCACACGAAAATGTACGAGGACAGAGACGTGTTCTACATTGTCCTTTCTCGTCATCCAGTTTGTACATCTGCTTCCTTTGCTGTTAGGAATCGCTCCTTGAAAGACAAGCGAGAGCGTCTTTCTGGTTGCACTGCACTGAGTGCTCGCTAGGGTCTTTGCACTCGGAGCCAAGGCAAGAGGGCGTGCTTGCCAGCTGAACTGAGAACACGCTGTTGGGCAGAGCTGAAACTGACCGCTGGAGTTCAGCTCCTTCCGACTGCTAAGGGCACCTGGGAAGGCAAGCGAGAGTCAACCACCTTCCTCTCCTAGTAGCCTGTAACGTGGTGCACACAAGCACGGCTCTTGTGCCGCTTCGTTCAACGCCGTCGCCCACGCCTACGCCTGGCTCCGCTTTCACTTCCCGGCGGCCAGAAGCCGCTGCAGGGGCGCCCCACCGCCAGCAGTGTGCTGGCAGCCAAGAGCTCGAGAACGCTGCTTCTGCCCAAGCCCGCCTAGGACGTGCACCTTTGTTCTCAGAGCTCCGTGCAACAGTCTGCCTCTCTCGCACTTCGAACGGAAAACGAAAGCTTTTCGCCTACGCCCTTCACAGAGATCCGTTGCCAGAACGAGAATGACTTGTAGCCGGAGCTCGCCCCAGCCGCGATGAAGCTGCTCTTAGCACCGCATTGCAGGGACACGTCTCGCTTCTTGTCTACGTGCTTAGCGCTCTCCGAATTCGCTGCTAGCCCCACGGTCCTTCTCAGCTGCAAGTAGCAGAGCTCGCAGTACATAGAGCTTCGCAAGGACCGAAGACCCGGAGGGACATATCGCACACGAAAATGTACGAGGACAGAGACGTGTTCTACATTGTCCTTTCTCGTCATCCAGTTTGTACATCTGCTTCCTTTGCTGTTAGGAATCGCTCCTTGAAAGACGAGCGAGAGCGTCTTTCTGGGTGCACTGCACTAAGTGAGTGCTCGCTAGGGTCTTTGCACTCGGAGCCAAGGCAAGAGGGCGTGCTTGCTCGCAGAACTGAGAACACGCTTTTGGGCAGAGCTGAAACTGACCGCTGGAGTTCAGCTCTCTCCGGACGGCAGAAGGCGAAGAACGAAGCCGCTTGCGAGCGGCGCTGTGCAGCGAAGAGCACACGAGTGAGTGCTCGCTAGTGACTATGCACTCGGAGCCAAGGCAAGAGGGCGTGCTTGCCAGCTGAACTGAGAACACGCTGTTGGGCAGAGCTGAAACTGACCGCTGGAGTTCAGCTCCTTCCTACTGCTAAGGGCACTTGCGAAGGAAAGCGAGAGTCAACCACCTTCCTCTCCTAGTAGCCTGTAACGTGGTGCACACAAGCACGGCTCTTGTGCCGCTTCGTTCACCGCCCTCGCCCACGCCTACGCCTGGCGCCGCTTTCACTTCCCGGCGGCCAGAAGCCGCTGCAGGGGCGCCCCACCGCCAGCAGTGTGCTGGCAGCCAAGAGCTCGAGAACGCTGCTTCTGCCCAAGCCCGCCTAGGACGTGCACCTTTGTTCTCAGAGCTCCGTGCAACAGTCTGCCTCTCTCGCAGTTCGAACGGAAAACGAAAGCTTTTCGCCTAAGCCCTTCACAGAGATCCGTTGCCAGGACGAGAATGACTTGAAGCCGGAGCTCGCCTCCGCCGCGAGGAAGCTGCTCTTAGCACCGCATTGCAGGGACACGTCTCGCTTCTTGACTACGTGCTTAGCGCTCTCCGAATTCGCTGCTAGCCCCACGGTCCTTCTCAGCTGCAAGTAGCAGCGCTCGCAGTACACAGAGCTTCGCAAGGACCGAAGACCCGGAGGGAAGTATCGCACACGAAAATGTACGAGGACAGAGACGTGTTCTACTTTATCCTTTCTCGTCATCCAGTTTGTACATCTGCTTCCTTTGCTGTTAGGAATCGCTCCTTGAAAGACGAGCGAGAGCGTCTTTCTGGGTGCACTGCACTGAGTGAGTGCTCGCTAGGGTCTTTGCACTCGGAGCCAAGGCAAGAGGGCGTGCTTGCCAGCTGAACTGAGAACACGCTTTTGGGCAGAGCTGAAACTGACCGCTGGAGTTCAGCTCCTTCCGACTGCTAAGGGCACCTGGGAAGGCAAGCGAGAGTCAACCACCTTCCTCTCCCAGTAGCCTGTAACGTGGTGCACAAAACCACGGCTCTTGTGCCGCTTCGTTCACCGCCCTCGCCCACGCCTACGCCTGGCTCCGCTTTCACTTGCCGGCGGCCAGAAGCCCCTGCAGGGGCGCCACATAGCCAGCAGTGTGCCGGCAGCCAAGAGCTCGAGAACGCTGCTTCTGCCCAAGCCCGCCTAGGACGTGCACCTTTGTTCTCAGAGCTCCGTGCAACAGTCTGCCTCTCTCTCACTTCGAACGGAAAACGAAAGCTTTTCGACTAAGCCCTTCACAGAGATCCGTTGCCAGGACGAGAATGACTTGTAGCCGGAGCTCGCCCCCGCCGCGAGGAAGCTGCTCTTAGCACCGCATTGCAGGGACACGTTTCGCTTCTTGACTACGTGCTTAGCGCTCTCCGAATTCGCTGCTAGCCCCACGGTCCTTCTCAGCTGCAAGCAGCAGCGCTCGCAGTACATAGAGCTTCGCAAGGACCGAAGACCCGGAGAGAAGTATCGCACACGAAAATGTACGAGGACAGAGACGTGTTCTACTTTATCCTTTCTCGTCATCCAGTTTGTACATCTGCTTCCTTTGCTGTTAGGAATCGCTCCTTGAAAGACGAGCGAGAGCGTCTTTCTGGGTGCACTGCACTGAGTGAGTGCTCGCTAGGGTCTTTGCACTCGGAGCCAAGGCAAGAGGGCGTGCTTGCTCGCAGAACTGAGAACACGCTTTTGGGCAGAGCTGAAACTGACCGCTGGAGTTCAGCTCTCTCCGGACGGCAGAAGGCGAAGAACGAAGCCGCTTGCGAGCGGCGCTGTGCAGCGAAGAGCACACGAGTGAGTGCTCGCTAGTGACTATGCACTCGGAGCCAAGGCAACAGGGCGTGCTTGCCAGCTGAACTGAGAACACGCTGTTGGGCAGAGCTGAAACTGACCGCTGGAGTTCAGCTCCTTCCTACTGCTAAGGGCACTTGCGAAGGAAAGCGAGAGTCAATCACCTTCCTCTCCTAGTAGCCTGTAACGTGGTGCACACAAGCACGGCTCTTGTGCCGCTTCGTTCACCGCCCTCTCCCTCGCCCTCGCCTGGCGCCGCTTTCACTTCCCGGCGGCCAGAAGCCGCTGCAGGGGCGCCCCACCGCCAGCAGTGTGCCGGCAGCCAAGAGCTCGAGAACGCTGCTTCTGCCCAAGCCCGCCTAGGACGTGCACCTTTGTTCTCAGAGCTCCGTGCAACAGTCTGCCTCTCTCGCAGTTCGAACGGAAAACGAAAGCTTTTCGCCTACGCCCTTCACAGAGATCCGTTGCCAGAACGAGAATGACTTGTAGCCGGAGCTCGCCCCCGCCGCGAGGAAGCTGCTCTTAGCACCGCATTGCAGGGACACGTCTCGCTTCTTGACTACGTGCTTAGCGCTCTCCGAATTCGCTGCTAGCCCCACGGTCCTTCTCAGCTGCAAGTAGCAGCGCTCGCAGTACATAGAGCTTCGCAAGGACCGAAGACCCGGAGGGACATATCGCACACGAAAATGTACGAGGACAGAGACGTGTTCTACATTGTCCTTTCTCGTCATCCAGTTTGTACATCTGCTTCCTTTGCTGTTAGGAATCGCTCCTTGAAAGACAAGCGAGAGCGTCTTTCTGGTTGCACTGCACTGAGTGCTCGCTAGGGTCTTTGCACTCGGAGCCAAGGCAAGAGGGCGTGCTTGCCAGCTGAACTGAGAACACGCTTTTGGGCAGAGCTGAAACTGACCGCTGGAGTTCAGCTCCTTCCGACTGCTACGGGCACCTGGGAAGGCAAGCGAGAGTCAACCACCTTCCTCTCCCAGTAGCCTGTAACGTGGTGCACAAAACCACGGCTCTTGTGCCGCTTCGTTCACCGCCCTCGCCCACGCCTACGCCTGGCTCCGCTTTCACTTGCCGGCGGCCAGAAGCCCCTGCAGGGGCGCCACATAGCCAGCAGTGTGCTGGCAGCCAAGAGCTCGGGAACGCTGCTTCTGCCCAAGCCCGCCTAGGACGTGCACCTTTGTTCTCAGAGCTCCGTGCAACAGTCTGCCTCTCTCGCACTTCGAACGGAAAACGAAAGCTTTTCGCCTAAGCCCTTCACAGAGATCCGTTGCCAGAACGAGAATGACTTGTAGCCGGAGCTCGCCCCAGCCGCGAGGAAGCTGCTCTTAGCACCGCATTGCAGGGACACGTCTCGCTTCTTGTCTACGTGCTTAGCGCTCTCCGAATTCGCTGCTAGCCCCACGGTCCTTCTCAGCTGCAAGTAGCAGCGCTCGCAGTACATAGAGCTTCGCAAGGACCGAAGACCCGGAGGGAAGTATCGCACACGAAAATGTACGAGGACAGAGACGTGTTCTACTTTATCCTTTCTCGTCATCCAGTTTGCACATCTGCTTCCTTTGCTGTTAGGAATCGCTCCTTGAAAGACGAGCGAGAGCGTCTTTCTGGGTGCACTGCACTGAGTGAGTGCTCGCTAGGGTCTTTGCACTCGGAGCCAAGGCAAGAGGGCGTGCTTGCTCGCAGAACTGAGAACACGCTTTTGGGCAGAGCTGAAACTGACCGCTGGAGTTCAGCTCTCTCCGTACGGCAGAAGGCGAAGAACGAAGCCGCTTGCGAGCGGCGCTGTGCAGCGAAGAGCACACGAGTGAGTGCTCGCTAGTGACTATGCACTCGGAGCCAAGGCAAGAGGGCGTGCTTGCCAGCTGAACTGAGAACACGCTGTTGGGCAGAGCTGAAACTGACCGCTGGAGTTCAGCTCCTTCCTACTGCTAAGGGCACTTGCGAAGGAAAGCGAGAGTCAATCACCTTCCTCTCCTAGTAGCCTGTAACGTGGTGCACACAAGCACGGCTCTTGTGCCGCTTCGTTCACCGCCCTCTCCCGCGCCCTCGCCTGGCGCCGCTTTCACTTCCCGGCGGCCAGAAGCCGCTTCAGGGGCGCCCCACCGCCAGCAGTGTGCTGGCAGCCAAGAGCTCGAGAACGCTGCTTCTGCCCAAGCCCGCCTAGGACGTGCACTTTGTTCTCAGAGCTCCGTGCAACAGTCTGCCTCTCTCGCAGTTCGAACGGAAAACGAAAGCTTTTCGCCTACGCCCTTCACAGAGATCCGTTGCCAGAACGAGAATGACTTCTAGCCGGAGCTCGCCCCCGCCGCGAGGAAGCTGCTCTTAGCACCGCATTGCAGGGACACGTCTCGCTTCTTGTCTACGTGCTTAGCGCTCTCCGAATTCGCTGCTAGCCCCACGGTCCTTCTCAGCTGCAAGTAGCAGCGCTCGCAGTACATAGAGCTTCGCAAGGACCGAAGACCCGGAGGGACATATCGCACACGAAAATGTACGAGGACAGAGACGTGTTCTACATTGTCCTTTCTCGTCATCCAGTTTGTACATCTGCTTCCTTTGCTGTTAGGAATCGCTCCTTGAAAGACAAGCGAGAGCGTCTTTCTGGTTGCACTGCACTGAGTGCTCGCTAGGGTCTTTGCACTCGGAGCCAAGGCAAGAGGGCGTGCTTGCCAGCTGAACTGAGAACACGCTGTTGGGCAGAGCTGAAACTGACCGCTGGAGTTCAGCTCCTTCCGACTGCTAAGGGCACCTGGGAAGGCAAGCGAGAGTCAACCACCTTCCTCTCCCAGTAGCCTGTAACGTGGTGCACAAAACCACGGCTCTTGTGCCGCTTCGTTCACCGCCCTCGCCCACGCCTACGCCTGGCTCCGCTTTCACTTGCCGGCGGCCAGAAGCCCCTGCAGGGGCGCCACATAGCCAGCAGTGTGCCGGCAGCCAAGAGCTCGGGAACGCTGCTTCTGCCCAAGCCCGCCTAGGACGTGCACCTTTGTTCTCAGAGCTCCGTGCAACAGTCTGCCTCTCTCGCACTTCGAACGGAAAACGAAAGCTTTTCGCCTACGCCCTTCACAGAGATCCGTTGCCAGAACGAGAATGACTTGTAGCCGGAGCTCGCCCCCGCCGCGAGGAAGCTGCTCTTAGCACCGCATTGCAGGGACACGTCTCGCTTCTTGACTACGTGCTTAGCGCTCTCCGAATTCGCTGCTAGCCCCACGGTCCTTCTCAGCTGCAAGTAGCAGCGCTCGCAGTACATAGAGCTTCGCAAGGACCGAAGACCCGGAGGGAAGTATCGCACACGAAAATGTACGAGGACAGAGACGTGTTCTACTTTATCCTTTCTCGTCATCCAGTTTGTACATCTGCTTCCTTTGCTGTTAGGAATCGCTCCTTGAAAGACGAGCGAGAGCGTCTTTCTGGGTGCACTGCACTGAGTGAGTGCTCGCTAGGGTCTTTGCACTCGGAGCCAAGGCAAGAGGGCGTGCTTGCTCGCAGAACTGAGAACACGCTTTTGGGCAGAGCTGAAACTGACCGCTGGAGTTCAGCTCTCTCCGGACGGCAGAAGGCGAAGAACGAAGCCGCTTGCGAGCGGCGCTGTGCAGCGAAGAGCACACGAGTGAGTGCTCGCTAGTGACTATGCATTCGGAGCCAAGGCAACAGGGCGTGCTTGCCAGCTGAACTGAGAACACGCTGTTGGGCAGAGCTGAAACTGACCGCTGGAGTTCAGCTCCTTCCTACTGCTAAGGGCACTTGCGAAGGAAAGCGAGAGTCAACCACCTTCCTCTCCTAGTAGCCTGTAACGTGGTGCACACAAGCACGGCTCTTGTGCCGCTTCGTTCACCGCCCTCTCCCTCGCCCTCGCCTGGCGCCGCTTTCACTTCCCGGCGGCCAGAAGCCGCTGCAGGGGCGCCACATAGCCAGCAGTGTGCCGGCAGCCAAGAGCTAGAGAACGCTGCTTCTGCCCAAGCCCGCCTAGGCGCGTGCAACTTTGTTCTCAGAGCTCCGTGCAACAGTCTGCCTCTCTCTCACTTCGAACGGAAAACGAAAGCTTTTCGCCTAAGCCCTTCACAGAGATCCGTTGCCAGGACGAGAATGACTTGAAGCCGGAGCTCGCCTCCGCCGCGAGGAAGCTGCTCTTAGCACCGCATTGCAGGGACACGTCTCGCTTCTTGACTACGTGCTTAGCGCTCTCCGAATTCGCTGCTAGCCCCACGGTCCTTCTCAGCTGCAAGTAGCAGCGCTCGCAGTACACAGAGCTTCGCAAGGACCGAAGACCCGGAGGGAAGTATCGCACACGAAAATGTACGAGGACAGAGACGTGTTCTACTTTATCCTTTCTCGTCATCCAGTTTGTACATCTGCTTCCTTTGCTGTTAGGAATCGCTCCTTGAAAGACGAGCGAGAGCGTCTTTCTGGGTGCACTGCACTAAGTGAGTGCTCGCTAGGGTCTTTGCACTCGGAGCCAAGGCAAGAGGGCGTGCTTGCTCGCAGAACTGAGAACACGCTTTTGGGCAGAGCTGAAACTGACCGCTGGAGTTCAGCTCTCTCCGGACGGCAGAAGGCGAAGAACGAAGCCGCTTGCGAGCGGCGCTGTGCAGCGAAGAGCACACGAGTGAGTGCTCGCTAGTGACTATGCATTCGGAGCCAAGGCAACAGGGCGTGCTTGCCAGCTGAACTGAGAACACGCTGTTGGGCAGAGCTGAAACTGACCGCTGGAGTTCAGCTCCTTCCTACTGCTAAGGGCACTTGCGAAGGAAAGCGAGAGTCAACCACCTTCCTCTCCTAGTAGCCTGTAACGTGGTGCACACAAGCACGGCTCTTGTGCCGCTTCGTTCACCGCCCTCTCCCTCGCCCTCGCCTGGCGCCGCTTTCACTTCCCGGCGGCCAGAAGCCGCTGCAGGGGCGCCACATAGCCAGCAGTGTGCCGGCAGCCAAGAGCTAGAGAACGCTGCTTCTGCCCAAGCCCGCCTAGGCGCGTGCAACTTTGTTCTCAGAGCTCCGTGCAACAGTCTGCCTCTCTCTCACTTCGAACGGAAAACGAAAGCTTTTCGCCTAAGCCCTTCACAGAGATCCGTTGCCAGGACGAGAATGACTTGAAGCCGGAGCTCGCCTCCGCCGCGAGGAAGCTGCTCTTAGCACCGCATTGCAGGGACACGTCTCGCTTCTTGACTACGTGCTTAGCGCTCTCCGAATTCGCTGCTAGCCCCACGGTCCTTCTCAGCTGCAAGCAGCAGCGCTCGCAGTACATAGAGCTTCGCAAGGACCGAAGACCCGGAGGGACATATCGCACACGAAAATGTACGAGGACAGAGACGTGTTCTACATTGTCCTTTCTCGTCATCCAGTTTGTACATCTGCTTCCTTTGCTGTTAGGAATCGCTCCTTGAAAGACAAGCGAGAGCGTCTTTCTGGTTGCACTGCACTGAGTGCTCGCTAGGGTCTTTGCACTCGGAGCCAAGGCAAGAGGGCGTGCTTGCCAGCTGAACTGAGAACACGCTTTTGGGCAGAGCTGAAACTGACCGCTGGAGTTCAGCTCCTTCCGACTGCTAAGGGCACCTGGGAAGGCAAGCGAGAGTCAACCACCTTCCTCTCCCAGTAGCCTGTAACGTGGTGCACAAAACCACGGCTCTTGTGCCGCTTCGTTCACCGCCCTCGCCCACGCCTACGCCTGGCTCCGCTTTCACTTGCCGGCGGCCAGAAGCCCCTGCAGGGGCGCCACATAGCCAGCAGTGTGCCGGCAGCCAAGAGCTCGAGAACGCTGCTTCTGCCCAAGCCCGCCTAGGACGTGCACCTTTGTTCTCAGAGCTCCGTGCAACAGTCTGCCTCTCTCTCACTTCGAACGGAAAACGAAAGCTTTTCGCCTAAGCCCTTCACAGAGATCCGTTGCCAGGACGAGAATGACTTGTAGCCGGAGCTCGCCCCCGCCGCGAGGAAGCTGCTCTTAGCACCGCATTGCAGGGACACGTCTCGCTTCTTGACTACGTGCTTAGCGCTCTCCGAATTCGCTGCTAGCCCCACGGTCCTTCTCAGCTGCAAGCAGCAGCGCTCGCAGTACATAGAGCTTCGCAAGGACCGAAGACCCGGAGAGAAGTATCGCACACGAAAATGTACGAGGACAGAGACGTGTTCTACTTTATCCTTTCTCGTCATCCAGTTTGTACATCTGCTTCCTTTGCTGTTAGGAATCGCTCCTTGAAAGACGAGCGAGAGCGTCTTTCTGGGTGCACTGCACTGAGTGAGTGCTCGCTAGGGTCTTTGCACTCGGAGCCAAGGCAAGAGGGCGTGCTTGCTCGCAGAACTGAGAACACGCTTTTGGGCAGAGCTGAAACTGACCGCTGGAGTTCAGCTCTCTCCGGACGGCAGAAGGCGAAGAACGAAGCCGCTTGCGAGCGGCGCTGTGCAGCGAAGAGCACACGAGTGAGTGCTCGCTAGTGACTATGCACTCGGAGCCAAGGCAACAGGGCGTGCTTGCCAGCTGAACTGAGAACACGCTGTTGGGCAGAGCTGAAACTGACCGCTGGAGTTCAGCTCCTTCCTACTGCTAAGGGCACTTGCGAAGGAAAGCGAGAGTCAATCACCTTCCTCTCCTAGTAGCCTGTAACGTGGTGCACACAAGCACGGCTCTTGTGCCGCTTCGTTCACCGCCCTCTCCCTCGCCCTCGCCTGGCGCCGCTTTCACTTCCCGGCGGCCAGAAGCCGCTGCAGGGGCGCCCCACCGCCAGCAGTGTGCCGGCAGCCAAGAGCTCGAGAACGCTGCTTCTGCCCAAGCCCGCCTAGGACGTGCACCTTTGTTCTCAGAGCTCCGTGCAACAGTCTGCCTCTCTCGCAGTTCGAACGGAAAACGAAAGCTTTTCGCCTACGCCCTTCACAGAGATCCGTTGCCAGAACGAGAATGACTTGTAGCCGGAGCTCGCCCCCGCCGCGAGGAAGCTGCTCTTAGCACCGCATTGCAGGGACACGTCTCGCTTCTTGACTACGTGCTTAGCGCTCTCCGAATTCGCTGCTAGCCCCACGGTCCTTCTCAGCTGCAAGTAGCAGCGCTCGCAGTACATAGAGCTTCGCAAGGACCGAAGACCCGGAGGGACATATCGCACACGAAAATGTACGAGGACAGAGACGTGTTCTACATTGTCCTTTCTCGTCATCCAGTTTGTACATCTGCTTCCTTTGCTGTTAGGAATCGCTCCTTGAAAGACAAGCGAGAGCGTCTTTCTGGTTGCACTGCACTGAGTGCTCGCTAGGGTCTTTGCACTCGGAGCCAAGGCAAGAGGGCGTGCTTGCCAGCTGAACTGAGAACACGCTTTTGGGCAGAGCTGAAACTGACCGCTGGAGTTCAGCTCCTTCCGACTGCTACGGGCACCTGGGAAGGCAAGCGAGAGTCAACCACCTTCCTCTCCCAGTAGCCTGTAACGTGGTGCACAAAACCACGGCTCTTGTGCCGCTTCGTTCACCGCCCTCGCCCACGCCTACGCCTGGCTCCGCTTTCACTTGCCGGCGGCCAGAAGCCCCTGCAGGGGCGCCACATAGCCAGCAGTGTGCTGGCAGCCAAGAGCTCGGGAACGCTGCTTCTGCCCAAGCCCGCCTAGGACGTGCACCTTTGTTCTCAGAGCTCCGTGCAACAGTCTGCCTCTCTCGCACTTCGAACGGAAAACGAAAGCTTTTCGCCTAAGCCCTTCACAGAGATCCGTTGCCAGAACGAGAATGACTTGTAGCCGGAGCTCGCCCCAGCCGCGAGGAAGCTGCTCTTAGCACCGCATTGCAGGGACACGTCTCGCTTCTTGTCTACGTGCTTAGCGCTCTCCGAATTCGCTGCTAGCCCCACGGTCCTTCTCAGCTGCAAGTAGCAGCGCTCGCAGTACATAGAGCTTCGCAAGGACCGAAGACCCGGAGGGAAGTATCGCACACGAAAATGTACGAGGACAGAGACGTGTTCTACTTTATCCTTTCTCGTCATCCAGTTTGTACATCTGCTTCCTTTGCTGTTAGGAATCGCTCCTTGAAAGACGAGCGAGAGCGTCTTTCTGGGTGCACTGCACTGAGTGAGTGCTCGCTAGGGTCTTTGCACTCGGAGCCAAGGCAAGAGGGCGTGCTTGCTCGCAGAACTGAGAACACGCTTTTGGGCAGAGCTGAAACTGACCGCTGGAGTTCAGCTCTCTCCGGACGGCAGAAGGCGAAGAACGAAGCCGCTTGCGAGCGGCGCTGTGCAGCGAAGAGCACACGAGTGAGTGCTCGCTAGTGACTATGCACTCGGAGCCAAGGCAAGAGGGCGTGCTTGCCAGCTGAACTGAGAACACGCTGTTGGGCAGAGCTGAAACTGACCGCTGGAGTTCAGCTCCTTCCTACTGCTAAGGGCACTTGCGAAGGAAAGCGAGAGTCAATCACCTTCCTCTCCTAGTAGCCTGTAACGTGGTGCACACAAGCACGGCTCTTGTGCCGCTTCGTTCACCGCCCTCTCCCGCGCCCTCGCCTGGCGCCGCTTTCACTTCCCGGCGGCCAGAAGCCGCTGCAGGGGCGCCCCACCGCCAGCAGTGTGCTGGCAGCCAAGAGCTCGAGAACGCTGCTTCTGCCCAAGCCCGCCTAGGACGTGCACTTTGTTCTCAGAGCTCCGTGCAACAGTCTGCCTCTCTCGCAGTTCGAACGGAAAACGAAAGCTTTTCGCCTACGCCCTTCACAGAGATCCGTTGCCAGAACGAGAATGACTTCTAGCCGGAGCTCGCCCCCGCCGCGAGGAAGCTGCTCTTAGCACCGCATTGCAGGGACACGTCTCGCTTCTTGTCTACGTGCTTAGCGCTCTCCGAATTCGCTGCTAGCCCCACGGTCCTTCTCAGCTGCAAGTAGCAGCGCTCGCAGTACATAGAGCTTCGCAAGGACCGAAGACCCGGAGGGACATATCGCACACGAAAATGTACGAGGACAGAGACGTGTTCTACATTGTCCTTTCTCGTCATCCAGTTTGTACATCTGCTTCCTTTGCTGTTAGGAATCGCTCCTTGAAAGACAAGCGAGAGCGTCTTTCTGGTTGCACTGCACTGAGTGCTCGCTAGGGTCTTTGCACTCGGAGCCAAGGCAAGAGGGCGTGCTTGCCAGCTGAACTGAGAACACGCTGTTGGGCAGAGCTGAAACTGACCGCTGGAGTTCAGCTCCTTCCGACTGCTAAGGGCACCTGGGAAGGCAAGCGAGAGTCAACCACCTTCCTCTCCCAGTAGCCTGTAACGTGGTGCACAAAACCACGGCTCTTGTGCCGCTTCGTTCACCGCCCTCGCCCACGCCTACGCCTGGCTCCGCTTTCACTTGCCGGCGGCCAGAAGACGCTGCAGGGGCGCCACATAGCCAGCAGTGTGCCGGCAGCCAAGAGCTCGGGAACGCTGCTTCTGCCCAAGCCCGCCTAGGACGTGCACCTTTGTTCTCAGAGCTCCGTGCAACAGTCTGCCTCTCTCGCAGTTCGAACGGAAAACGAAAGCTTTTCGCCTAAGCCCTTCACAGAGATCCGTTGCCAGGACGAGAATGACTTGAAGCCGGAGCTCGCCTCCGCCGCGAGGAAGCTGCTCTTAGCACCGCATTGCAGGGACACGTCTCGCTTCTTGACTACGTGCTTAGCGCTCTCCGAATTCGCTGCTAGCCCCACGGTCCTTCTCAGCTGCAAGTAGCAGCGCTCGCAGTACACAGAGCTTCGCAAGGACCGAAGACCCGGAGGGAAGTATCGCACACGAAAATGTACGAGGACAGAGACGTGTTCTACTTTATCCTTTCTCGTCATCCAGTTTGTACATCTGCTTCCTTTGCTGTTAGGAATCGCTCCTTGAAAGACGAGCGAGAGCGTCTTTCTGGGTGCACTGCACTAAGTGAGTGCTCGCTAGGGTCTTTGCACTCGGAGCCAAGGCAAGAGGGCGTGCTTGCTCGCAGAACTGAGAACACGCTTTTGGGCAGAGCTGAAACTGACCGCTGGAGTTCAGCTCTCTCCGGACGGCAGAAGGCGAAGAACGAAGCCGCTTGCGAGCGGCGCTGTGCAGCGAAGAGCACACGAGTGAGTGCTCGCTAGTGACTATGCATTCGGAGCCAAGGCAACAGGGCGTGCTTGCCAGCTGAACTGAGAACACGCTGTTGGGCAGAGCTGAAACTGACCGCTGGAGTTCAGCTCCTTCCTACTGCTAAGGGCACTTGCGAAGGAAAGCGAGAGTCAACCACCTTCCTCTCCTAGTAGCCTGTAACGTGGTGCACACAAGCACGGCTCTTGTGCCGCTTCGTTCACCGCCCTCTCCCTCGCCCTCGCCTGGCGCCGCTTTCACTTCCCGGCGGCCAGAAGCCGCTGCAGGGGCGCCACATAGCCAGCAGTGTGCCGGCAGCCAAGAGCTAGAGAACGCTGCTTCTGCCCAAGCCCGCCTAGGCGCGTGCAACTTTGTTCTCAGAGCTCCGTGCAACAGTCTGCCTCTCTCTCACTTCGAACGGAAAACGAAAGCTTTTCGCCTAAGCCCTTCACAGAGATCCGTTGCCAGGACGAGAATGACTTGAAGCCGGAGCTCGCCTCTGCCGCGAGGAAGCTGCTCTTAGCACCGCATTGCAGGGACACGTCTCGCTTCTTGACTACGTGCTTAGCGCTCTCCGAATTCGCTGCTAGCCCCACGGTCCTTCTCAGCTGCAAGCAGCAGCGCTCGCAGTACATAGAGCTTCGCAAGGACCGAAGACCCGGAGGGACATATCGCACACGAAAATGTACGAGGACAGAGACGTGTTCTACATTGTCCTTTCTCGTCATCCAGTTTGTACATCTGCTTCCTTTGCTGTTAGGAATCGCTCCTTGAAAGACAAGCGAGAGCGTCTTTCTGGTTGCACTGCACTGAGTGCTCGCTAGGGTCTTTGCACTCGGAGCCAAGGCAAGAGGGCGTGCTTGCCAGCTGAACTGAGAACACGCTTTTGGGCAGAGCTGAAACTGACCGCTGGAGTTCAGCTCCTTCCGACTGCTAAGGGCACCTGGGAAGGCAAGCGAGAGTCAACCACCTTCCTCTCCCAGTAGCCTGTAACGTGGTGCACAAAACCACGGCTCTTGTGCCGCTTCGTTCACCGCCCTCGCCCACGCCTACGCCTGGCTCCGCTTTCACTTGCCGGCGGCCAGAAGCCCCTGCAGGAGCGCCACATAGCCAGCAGTGTGCCGGCAGCCAAGAGCTCGAGAACGCTGCTTCTGCCCAAGCCCGCCTAGGACGTGCACCTTTGTTCTCAGAGCTCCGTGCAACAGTCTGCCTCTCTCTCACTTCGAACGGAAAACGAAAGCTTTTCGCCTAAGCCCTTCACAGAGATCCGTTGCCAGGACGAGAATGACTTGTAGCCGGAGCTCGCCCCCGCCGCGAGGAAGCTGCTCTTAGCACCGCATTGCAGGGACACGTCTCGCTTCTTGACTACGTGCTTAGCGCTCTCCGAATTCGCTGCTAGCCCCACGGTCCTTCTCAGCTGCAAGCAGCAGCGCTCGCAGTACATAGAGCTTCGCAAGGACCGAAGACCCGGAGAGAAGTATCGCACACGAAAATGTACGAGGACAGAGACGTGTTCTACTTTATCCTTTCTCGTCATCCAGTTTGTACATCTGCTTCCTTTGCTGTTAGGAATCGCTCCTTGAAAGACGAGCGAGAGCGTCTTTCTGGGTGCACTGCACTGAGTGAGTGCTCGCTAGGGTCTTTGCACTCGGAGCCAAGGCAAGAGGGCGTGCTTGCTCGCAGAACTGAGAACACGCTTTTGGGCAGAGCTGAAACTGACCGCTGGAGTTCAGCTCTCTCCGGACGGCAGAAGGCGAAGAACGAAGCCGCTTGCGAGCGGCGCTGTGCAGCGAAGAGCACACGAGTGAGTGCTCGCTAGTGACTATGCACTCGGAGCCAAGGCAACAGGGCGTGCTTGCCAGCTGAACTGAGAACACGCTGTTGGGCAGAGCTGAAACTGACCGCTGGAGTTCAGCTCCTTCCTACTGCTAAGGGCACTTGCGAAGGAAAGCGAGAGTCAATCACCTTCCTCTCCTAGTAGCCTGTAACGTGGTGCACACAAGCACGGCTCTTGTGCCGCTTCGTTCACCGCCCTCTCCCTCGCCCTCGCCTGGCGCCGCTTTCACTTCCCGGCGGCCAGAAGCCGCTGCAGGGGCGCCACATAGCCAGCAGTGTGCCGGCAGCCAAGAGCTAGAGAACGCTGCTTCTGCCCAAGCCCGCCTAGGACGTGCACCTTTGTTCTCAGAGCTCCGTGCAACAGTCTGCCTCTCTCGCAGTTCGAACGGAAAACGAAAGCTTTTCGCCTACGCCCTTCACAGAGATCCGTTGCCAGAACGAGAATGACTTGTAGCCGGAGCTCGCCCCCGCCGCGAGGAAGCTGCTCTTAGCACCGCATTGCAGGGACACGTCTCGCTTCTTGACTACGTGCTTAGCGCTCTCCGAATTCGCTGCTAGCCCCACGGTCCTTCTCAGCTGCAAGTAGCAGCGCTCGCAGTACATAGAGCTTCGCAAGGACCGAAGACCCGGAGGGACATATCGCACACGAAAATGTACGAGGACAGAGACGTGTTCTACATTGTCCTTTCTCGTCATCCAGTTTGTACATCTGCTTCCTTTGCTGTTAGGAATCGCTCCTTGAAAGACAAGCGAGAGCGTCTTTCTGGTTGCACTGCACTGAGTGCTCGCTAGGGTCTTTGCACTCGGAGCCAAGGCAAGAGGGCGTGCTTGCCAGCTGAACTGAGAACACGCTTTTGGGCAGAGCTGAAACTGACCGCTGGAGTTCAGCTCCTTCCGACTGCTACGGGCACCTGGGAAGGCAAGCGAGAGTCAACCACCTTCCTCTCCCAGTAGCCTGTAACGTGGTGCACAAAACCACGGCTCTTGTGCCGCTTCGTTCACCGCCCTCGCCCACGCCTACGCCTGGCTCCGCTTTCACTTGCCGGCGGCCAGAAGCCCCTGCAGGGGCGCCACATAGCCAGCAGTGTGCTGGCAGCCAAGAGCTCGGGAACGCTGCTTCTGCCCAAGCCCGCCTAGGACGTGCACCTTTGTTCTCAGAGCTCCGTGCAACAGTCTGCCTCTCTCTCACTTCGAACGGAAAACGAAAGCTTTTCGCCTAAGCCCTTCACAGAGATCCGTTGCCAGAACGAGAATGACTTGTAGCCGGAGCTCGCCCCAGCCGCGAGGAAGCTGCTCTTAGCACCGCATTGCAGGGACACGTCTCGCTTCTTGTCTACGTGCTTAGCGCTCTCCGAATTCGCTGCTAGCCCCACGGTCCTTCTCAGCTGCAAGTAGCAGCGCTCGCAGTACATAGAGCTTCGCAAGGACCGAAGACCCGGAGGGAAGTATCGCACACGAAAATGTACGAGGACAGAGACGTGTTCTACTTTATCCTTTCTCGTCATCCAGTTTGTACATCTGCTTCCTTTGCTGTTAGGAATCGCTCCTTGAAAGACGAGCGAGAGCGTCTTTCTGGGTGCACTGCACTGAGTGAGTGCTCGCTAGGGTCTTTGCACTCGGAGCCAAGGCAAGAGGGCGTGCTTGCTCGCAGAACTGAGAACACGCTTTTGGGCAGAGCTGAAACTGACCGCTGGAGTTCAGCTCTCTCCGTACGGCAGAAGGCGAAGAACGAAGCCGCTTGCGAGCGGCGCTGTGCAGCGAAGAGCACACGAGTGAGTGCTCGCTAGTGACTATGCACTCGGAGCCAAGGCAAGAGGGCGTGCTTGCCAGCTGAACTGAGAACACGCTGTTGGGCAGAGCTGAAACTGACCGCTGGAGTTCAGCTCCTTCCTACTGCTAAGGGCACTTGCGAAGGAAAGCGAGAGTCAATCACCTTCCTCTCCTAGTAGCCTGTAACGTGGTGCACACAAGCACGGCTCTTGTGCCGCTTCGTTCACCGCCCTCTCCCGCGCCCTCGCCTGGCGCCGCTTTCACTTCCCGGCGGCCAGAAGCCGCTTCAGGGGCGCCCCACCGCCAGCAGTGTGCTGGCAGCCAAGAGCTCGAGAACGCTGCTTCTGCCCAAGCCCGCCTAGGACGTGCACTTTGTTCTCAGAGCTCCGTGCAACAGTCTGCCTCTCTCGCAGTTCGAACGGAAAACGAAAGCTTTTCGCCTACGCCCTTCACAGAGATCCGTTGCCAGAACGAGAATGACTTGTAGCCGGAGCTCGCCCCCGCCGCGAGGAAGCTGCTCTTAGCACCGCATTGCAGGGACACGTCTCGCTTCTTGTCTACGTGCTTAGCGCTCTCCGAATTCGCTGCTAGCCCCACGGTCCTTCTCAGCTGCAAGTAGCAGCGCTCGCAGTACATAGAGCTTCGCAAGGACCGAAGACCCGGAGGGACATATCGCACACGAAAATGTACGAGGACAGAGACGTGTTCTACATTGTCCTTTCTCGTCATCCAGTTTGTACATCTGCTTCCTTTGCTGTTAGGAATCGCTCCTTGAAAGACAAGCGAGAGCGTCTTTCTGGTTGCACTGCACTGAGTGCTCGCTAGGGTCTTTGCACTCGGAGCCAAGGCAAGAGGGCGTGCTTGCCAGCTGAACTGAGAACACGCTGTTGGGCAGAGCTGAAACTGACCGCTGGAGTTCAGCTCCTTCCGACTGCTAAGGGCACCTGGGAAGGCAAGCGAGAGTCAACCACCTTCCTCTCCCAGTAGCCTGTAACGTGGTGCACAAAACCACGGCTCTTGTGCCGCTTCGTTCACCGCCCTCGCCCACGCCTACGCCTGGCTCCGCTTTCACTTGCCGGCGGCCAGAAGACGCTGCAGGGGCGCCACATACCCAGCAGTGTGCCGGCAGCCAAGAGCTCGGGAACGCTGCTTCTGCCCAAGCCCGCCTAGGACGTGCACCTTTGTTCTCAGAGCTCCGTGCAACAGTCTGCCTCTCTCGCAGTTCGAACGGAAAACGAAAGCTTTTCGCCTACGCCCTTCACAGAGATCCGTTGCCAGAACGAGAATGACTTGTAGCCGGAGCTCGCCCCCGCCGCGAGGAAGCTGCTCTTAGCACCGCATTGCAGGGACACGTCTCGCTTCTTGACTACGTGCTTAGCGCTCTCCGAATTCGCTGCTAGCCCCACGGTCCTTCTCAGCTGCAAGTAGCAGCGCTCGCAGTACATAGAGCTTCGCAAGGACCGAAGACCCGGAGAGAAGTATCGCACACGAAAATGTACGAGGACAGAGACGTGTTCTACTTTATCCTTTCTCGTCATCCAGTTTGTACATCTGCTTCCTTTGCTGTTAGGAATCGCTCCTTGAAAGACGAGCGAGAGCGTCTTTCTGGGTGTACTGCACTGAGTGAGTGCTCGCTAGGGTCTTTGCACTCGGAGCCAAGGCAAGAGGGCGTGCTTGCCAGCTGAACTGAGAACACGCTGTTGGGCAGAGCTGAAACTGACCGCTGGAGTTCAGCTCCTTCCTACCACTAAGGGCACTTGCGAAAGAAAGCGAGAGTCAACCACCTTCCTCTCCTAGTAGCCTGTAACGTGGTGCACACAAGCACGGCTCTTGTGCCGCTTCGTTCACCGCCCTCTCCCTCGCCCTCGCCTGGCGCCGCTTTCACTTCCCGGCGGCCAGAAGCCGCTGCAGGGGCGCCCCACCGCCAGCAGTGTGCTGGCAGCCAAGAGCTCGAGAACGCTGCTTCTGCCCAAGCCCGCCTAGGGGGTGCACCTTTGTTCTCAGAGCTCCGTGCAACAGTCTGCCTCTCTCGCACTTCGAACGGAAAACGAAAGCTTTTCGCCTACGCCCTTCACAGAGATCCGTTGCCAGAACGAGAATGACTTGTAGCCGGAGCTCGCCCCAGCCGCGAGGAAGCTGCTCTTAGCACCGCATTGCAGGGACACGTCTCGCTTCTTGTCTACGTGCTTAGCGCTCTCCGAATTCGCTGCTAGCCCCACGGTCCCTCTCAGCTGCAAGTAGCAGCGCTCGCAGTACATAGAGCTTCGCAAGGACCGAAGACCCGGAGGGAAGTATCGCACACGAAAATGTACGAGGACAGAGACGTGTTCTACATTGTCCTTTCTCGTCATCCAGTTTGTACATCTGCTTCCTTTGCTGTTAGGAATCGCTCCTTGAAAGACAAGCGAGAGCGTCTTTCTGGTTGCACTGCACTGAGTGCTCGCTAGGGTCTTTGCACTCGGAGCCAAGGCAAGAGGGCGTGCTTGCCAGCTGAACTGAGAACACGCTGTTGGGCAGAGCTGAAACTGACCGCTGGAGTTCAGCTCTCTCCGTACGGCAGAAGGCGAAGAACGAAGCCGCTTGCGAGCGGCGCTGTGCAGCGAAGAGCACACGAGTGAGTGCTCGCTAGTGACTATGCACTCGGAGCCAAGGCAAGAGGGCGTGCTTGCCAGCTGAACTGAGAACACGCTGTTGGGCAGAGCTGAAACTGACCGCTGGAGTTCAGCTCCTTCCTACTGCTAAGGGCACTTGCGAAGGAAAGCGAGAGTCAATCACCTTCCTCTCCTAGTAGCCTGTAACGTGGTGCACACAAGCACGGCTCTTGTGCCGCTTCGTTCACCGCCCTCTCCCGCGCCCTCGCCTGGCGCCGCTTTCACTTCCCGGCGGCCAGAAGCCGCTTCAGGGGCGCCCCACCGCCAGCAGTGTGCTGGCAGCCAAGAGCTCGAGAACGCTGCTTCTGCCCAAGCCCGCCTAGGACGTGCACTTTGTTCTCAGAGCTCCGTGCAACAGTCTGCCTCTCTCGCAGTTCGAACGGAAAACGAAAGCTTTTCGCCTACGCCCTTCACAGAGATCCGTTGCCAGAACGAGAATGACTTCTAGCCGGAGCTCGCCCCCGCCGCGAGGAAGCTGCTCTTAGCACCGCATTGCAGGGACACGTCTCGCTTCTTGTCTACGTGCTTAGCGCTCTCCGAATTCGCTGCTAGCCCCACGGTCCTTCTCAGCTGCAAGTAGCAGCGCTCGCAGTACATAGAGCTTCGCAAGGACCGAAGACCCGGAGGGACATATCGCACACGAAAATGTACGAGGACAGAGACGTGTTCTACATTGTCCTTTCTCGTCATCCAGTTTGTACATCTGCTTCCTTTGCTGTTAGGAATCGCTCCTTGAAAGACAAGCGAGAGCGTCTTTCTGGTTGCACTGCACTGAGTGCTCGCTAGGGTCTTTGCACTCGGAGCCAAGGCAAGAGGGCGTGCTTGCCAGCTGAACTGAGAACACGCTGTTGGGCAGAGCTGAAACTGACCGCTGGAGTTCAGCTCCTTCCGACTGCTAAGGGCACCTGGGAAGGCAAGCGAGAGTCAACCACCTTCCTCTCCCAGTAGCCTGTAACGTGGTGCACAAAACCACGGCTCTTGTGCCGCTTCGTTCACCGCCCTCGCCCACGCCTACGCCTGGCTCCGCTTTCACTTGCCGGCGGCCAGAAGCCCCTGCAGGGGCGCCACATAGCCAGCAGTGTGCCGGCAGCCAAGAGCTCGGGAACGCTGCTTCTGCCCAAGCCCGCCTAGGACGTGCACCTTTGTTCTCAGAGCTCCGTGCAACAGTCTGCCTCTCTCGCACTTCGAACGGAAAACGAAAGCTTTTCGCCTACGCCCTTCACAGAGATCCGTTGCCAGAACGAGAATGACTTGTAGCCGGAGCTCGCCCCCGCCGCGAGGAAGCTGCTCTTAGCACCGCATTGCAGGGACACGTCTCGCTTCTTGACTACGTGCTTAGCGCTCTCCGAATTCGCTGCTAGCCCCACGGTCCTTCTCAGCTGCAAGTAGCAGCGCTCGCAGTACATAGAGCTTCGCAAGGACCGAAGACCCGGAGAGAAGTATCGCACACGAAAATGTACGAGGACAGAGACGTGTTCTACTTTATCCTTTCTCGTCATCCAGTTTGTACATCTGCTTCCTTTGCTGTTAGGAATCGCTCCTTGAAAGACGAGCGAGAGCGTCTTTCTGGGTGCACTGCACTGAGTGAGTGCTCGCTAGGGTCTTTGCACTCGGAGCCAAGGCAAGAGGGCGTGCTTGCTCGCAGAACTGAGAACACGCTTTTGGGCAGAGCTGAAACTGACCGCTGGAGTTCAGCTCTCTCCGGACGGCAGAAGGCGAAGAACGAAGCCGCTTGCGAGCGGCGCTGTGCAGCGAAGAGCACACGAGTGAGTGCTCGCTAGTGACTATGCACTCGGAGCCAAGGCAAGAGGGCGTGCTTGCCAGCTGAACTGAGAACACGCTGTTGGGCAGAGCTGAAACTGACCGCTGGAGTTCAGCTCCTTCCTACTGCTAAGGGCACTTGCGAAGGAAAGCGAGAGTCAATCACCTTCCTCTCCTAGTAGCCTGTAACGTGGTGCACACAAGCACGGCTCTTGTGCCGCTTCGTTCACCGCCCTCTCCCTCGCCCTCGCCTGGCGCCGCTTTCACTTCCCGGCGGCCAGAAGCCGCTGCAGGGGCGCCCCACCGCCAGCAGTGTGCCGGCAGCCAAGAGCTCGAGAACGCTGCTTCTGCCCAAGCCCGCCTAGGGGGTGCACCTTTGTTCTCAGAGCTCCGTGCAACAGTCTGCCTCTCTCGCACTTCGAACGGAAAACGAAAGCTTTTCGCCTACGCCCTTCACAGAGATCCGTTGCCAGAACGAGAATGACTTGTAGCCGGAGCTCGCCCCCGCCGCGAGGAAGCTGCTCTTAGCACCGCATTGCAGGGACACGTCTCGCTTCTTGTCTACGTGCTTAGCGCTCTCCGAATTCGCTGCTAGCCCCACGGTCCTTCTCAGCTGCAAGTAGCAGCGCTCGCAGTACATAGAGCTTCGCAAGGACCGAAGACCCGGAGGGACATATCGCACACGAAAATGTACGAGGACAGAGACGTGTTCTACATTGTCCTTTCTCGTCATCCAGTTTGTACATCTGCTTCCTTTGCTGTTAGGAATCGCTCCTTGAAAGACAAGCGAGAGCGTCTTTCTGGTTGCACTGCACTGAGTGCTCGCTAGGGTCTTTGCACTCGGAGCCAAGGCAAGAGGGCGTGCTTGCCAGCTGAACTGAGAACACGCTGTTGGGCAGAGCTGAAACTGACCGCTGGAGTTCAGCTCCTTCCGACTGCTAAGGGCACCTGGGAAGGCAAGCGAGAGTCAACCACCTTCCTCTCCCAGTAGCCTGTAACGTGGTGCACAAAACCACGGCTCTTGTGCCGCTTCGTTCAACGCCGTCGCCCACGCCTACGCCTGGCTCCGCTTTCACTTGCCGGCGGCCAGAAGCCCCTGCAGGGGCGCCACATAGCCAGCAGTGTGCTGGCAGCCAAGAGCTCGGGAACGCTGCTTCTGCCCAAGCCCGCCTAGGACGTGCACCTTTGTTCTCAGAGCTCCGTGCAACAGTCTGCCTCTCTCTCACTTCGAACGGAAAACGAAAGCTTTTCGCCTAAGCCCTTCACAGAGATCCGTTGCCAGAACGAGAATGACTTGTAGCCGGAGCTCGCCCCCGCCGCGAGGAAGCTGCTCTTAGCACCGCATTGCAGGGACACGTCTCGCTTCTTGACTACGTGCTTAGCGCTCTCCGAATTCGCTGCTAGCCCCACGGTCCTTCTCAGCTGCAAGTAGCAGCGCTCGCAGTACACAGAGCTTCGCAAGGACCGAAGACCCGGAGGGAAGTATCGCACACGAAAATGTACGAGGACAGAGACGTGTTCTACTTTATCCTTTCTCGTCATCCAGTTTGTACATCTGCTTCCTTTGCTGTTAGGAATCGCTCCTTGAAAGACGAGCGAGAGCGTCTTTCTGGGTGCACTGCACTGAGTGAGTGCTCGCTAGGGTCTTTGCACTCGGAGCCAAGGCAAGAGGGCGTGCTTGCTCGCAGAACTGAGAACACGCTTTTGGGCAGAGCTGAAACTGACCGCTGGAGTTCAGCTCTCTCCGTACGGCAGAAGGCGAAGAATGAAGCCGCTTGCGAGCGGCGCTGTGCAGCGAAGAGCACACGAGTGAGTGCTCGCTAGTGACTATGCACTCGGAGCCAAGGCAACAGGGCGTGCTTGCCAGCTGAACTGAGAACACGCTGTTGGGCAGAGCTGAAACTGACCGCTGGAGTTCAGCTCCTTCCTACTGCTAAGGGCACTTGCGAAGGAAAGCGAGAGTCAATCACCTTCCTCTCCTAGTAGCCTGTAACGTGGTGCACACAAGCACGGCTCTTGTGCCGCTTCGTTCACCGCCCTCTCCCTCGCCCTCGCCTGGCGCCGCTTTCACTTCCCGGCGGCCAGAAGCCGCTTCAGGGGCGCCCCACCGCCAGCAGTGTGCTGGCAGCCAAGAGCTCGAGAACGCTGCTTCTGCCCAAGCCCGCCTAGGACGTGCACTTTGTTCTCAGAGCTCCGTGCAACAGTCTGCCTCTCTCGCAGTTCGAACGGAAAACGAAAGCTTTTCGCCTACGCCCTTCACAGAGATCCGTTGCCAGAACGAGAATGACTTGTAGCCGGAGCTCGCCCCCGCCGCGAGGAAGCTGCTCTTAGCACCGCATTGCAGGGACACGTCTCGCTTCTTGTCTACGTGCTTAGCGCTCTCCGAATTCGCTGCTAGCCCCACGGTCCTTCTCAGCTGCAAGTAGCAGCGCTCGCAGTACATAGAGCTTCGCAAGGACCGAAGACCCGGAGGGACATATCGCACACGAAAATGTACGAGGACAGAGACGTGTTCTACATTGTCCTTTCTCGTCATCCAGTTTGTACATCTGCTTCCTTTGCTGTTAGGAATCGCTCCTTGAAAGACGAGCGAGAGCGTCTTTCTGGGTGCACTGCACTGAGTGAGTGCTCGCTAGGGTCTTTGCACTCGGAGCCAAGGCAAGAGGGCGTGCTTGCTCGCAGAACTGAGAACACGCTTTTGGGCAGAGCTGAAACTGACCGCTGGAGTTCAGCTCTCTCCGGACGGCAGAAGGCGAAGAACGAAGCCGCTTGCGAGCGGCGCTGTGCAGCGAAGAGCACACGAGTGAGTGCTCGCTAGTGACTATGCACTCGGAGCCAAGGCAAGAGGGCGTGCTTGCCAGCTGAACTGAGAACACGCTGTTGGGCAGAGCTGAAACTGACCGCTGGAGTTCAGCTCCTTCCTACTGCTAAGGGCACTTGCGAAGGAAAGCGAGAGTCAACCACCTTCCTCTCCTAGTAGCCTGTAACGTGGTGCACACAAGCACGGCTCTTGTGCCGCTTCGTTCACCGCCCTCGCCCACGCCTACGCCTGGCGCCGCTTTCACTTCCCGGCGGCCAGAAGCCGCTGCAGGGGCGCCCCACCGCCAGCAGTGTGCTGGCAGCCAAGAGCTCGAGAACGCTGCTTCTGCCCAAGCCCGCCTAGGGGGTGCACCTTTGTTCTCAGAGCTCCGTGCAACAGTCTGCCTCTCTCGCAGTTCGAACGGAAAACGAAAGCTTTTCGCCTACGCCCTTCACAGAGATCCGTTGCCAGAACGAGAATGACTTGTAGCCGGAGCTCGCCCCCGCCGCGAGGAAGCTGCTCTTAGCACCGCATTGCAGGGACACGTCTCGCTTCTTGACTACGTGCTTAGCGCTCTCCGAATTCGCTGCTAGCCCCACGGTCCTTCTCAGCTGCAAGTAGCAGCGCTCGCAGTACATAGAGCTTCGCAAGGACCGAAGACCCGGAGGGACATATCGCACACGAAAATGTACGAGGACAGAGACGTGTACTACATTGTCCTTTCTCGTCATCCAGTTTGTACATCTGCTTCCTTTGCTGTTAGGAATCGCTCCTTGAAAGACAAGCGAGAGCGTCTTTCTGGTTGCACTGCACTGAGTGCTCGCTAGGGTCTTTGCACTCGGAGCCAAGGCAAGAGGGCGTGCTTGCCAGCTGAACTGAGAACACGCTGTTGGGCAGAGCTGAAACTGACCGCTGGAGTTCAGCTCCTTCCGACTGCTAAGGGCACCTGGGAAGGCAAGCGAGAGTCAACCACCTTCCTCTCCTAGTAGCCTGTAACGTGGTGCACACAAGCACGGCTCTTGTGCCGCTTCGTTCAACGCCGTCGCCCACGCCTACGCCTGGCTCCGCTTTCACTTGCCGGCGGCCAGAAGACGCTGCAGGGGCGCCACATAGCCAGCAGTGTGCCGGCAGCCAAGAGCTCGAGAACGCTGCTTCTGCCCAAGCCCGCCTAGGACGTGCACCTTTGTTCTCAGAGCTCCGTGCAACAGTCTGCCTCTCTCTCACTTCGAACGGAAAACGAAAGCTTTTCGACTAAGCCCTTCACAGAGATCCGTTGCCAGGACGAGAATGACTTGTAGCCGGAGCTCGCCCCCGCCGCGAGGAAGCTGCTCTTAGCACCGCATTGCAGGGACACGTTTCGCTTCTTGACTACGTGCTTAGCGCTCTCCGAATTCGCTGCTAGCCCCACGGTCCTTCTCAGCTGCAAGCAGCAGCGCTCGCAGTACATAGAGCTTCGCAAGGACCGAAGACCCGGAGAGAAGTATCGCACACGAAAATGTACGAGGACAGAGACGTGTTCTACTTTATCCTTTCTCGTCATCCAGTTTGTACATCTGCTTCCTTTGCTGTTAGGAATCGCTCCTTGAAAGACGAGCGAGAGCGTCTTTCTGGGTGCACTGCACTGAGTGAGTGCTCGCTAGGGTCTTTGCACTCGGAGCCAAGGCAAGAGGGCGTGCTTGCTCGCAGAACTGAGAACACGCTTTTGGGCAGAGCTGAAACTGACCGCTGGAGTTCAGCTCTCTCCGGACGGCAGAAGGCGAAGAACGAAGCCGCTTGCGAGCGGCGCTGTGCAGCGAAGAGCACACGAGTGAGTGCTCGCTAGTGACTATGCACTCGGAGCCAAGGCAACAGGGCGTGCTTGCCAGCTGAACTGAGAACACGCTGTTGGGCAGAGCTGAAACTGACCGCTGGAGTTCAGCTCCTTCCTACTGCTAAGGGCACTTGCGAAGGAAAGCGAGAGTCAATCACCTTCCTCTCCTAGTAGCCTGTAACGTGGTGCACACAAGCACGGCTCTTGTGCCGCTTCGTTCACCGCCCTCTCCCTCGCCCTCGCCTGGCGCCGCTTTCACTTCCCGGCGGCCAGAAGCCGCTGCAGGGGCGCCCCACCGCCAGCAGTGTGCCGGCAGCCAAGAGCTCGAGAACGCTGCTTCTGCCCAAGCCCGCCTAGGGGGTGCACCTTTGTTCTCAGAGCTCCGTGCAACAGTCTGCCTCTCTCGCAGTTCGAACGGAAAACGAAAGCTTTTCGCCTACGCCCTTCACAGAGATCCGTTGCCAGAACGAGAATGACTTGTAGCCGGAGCTCGCCCCCGCCGCGAGGAAGCTGCTCTTAGCACCGCATTGCAGGGACACGTCTCGCTTCTTGACTACGTGCTTAGCGCTCTCCGAATTCGCTGCTAGCCCCACGGTCCTTCTCAGCTGCAAGTAGCAGCGCTCGCAGTACATAGAGCTTCGCAAGGACCGAAGACCCGGAGGGACATATCGCACACGAAAATGTACGAGGACAGAGACGTGTTCTACATTGTCCTTTCTCGTCATCCAGTTTGTACATCTGCTTCCTTTGCTGTTAGGAATCGCTCCTTGAAAGACAAGCGAGAGCGTCTTTCTGGTTGCACTGCACTGAGTGCTCGCTAGGGTCTTTGCACTCGGAGCCAAGGCAAGAGGGCGTGCTTGCCAGCTGAACTGAGAACACGCTTTTGGGCAGAGCTGAAACTGACCGCTGGAGTTCAGCTCCTTCCGACTGCTACGGGCACCTGGGAAGGCAAGCGAGAGTCAACCACCTTCCTCTCCCAGTAGCCTGTAACGTGGTGCACAAAACCACGGCTCTTGTGCCGCTTCGTTCACCGCCCTCGCCCACGCCTACGCCTGGCTCCGCTTTCACTTGCCGGCGGCCAGAAGCCCCTGCAGGGGCGCCACATAGCCAGCAGTGTGCTGGCAGCCAAGAGCTCGGGAACGCTGCTTCTGCCCAAGCCCGCCTAGGACGTGCACCTTTGTTCTCAGAGCTCCGTGCAACAGTCTGCCTCTCTCGCACTTCGAACGGAAAACGAAAGCTTTTCGCCTAAGCCCTTCACAGAGATCCGTTGCCAGAACGAGAATGACTTGTAGCCGGAGCTCGCCCCAGCCGCGAGGAAGCTGCTCTTAGCACCGCATTGCAGGGACACGTCTCGCTTCTTGTCTACGTGCTTAGCGCTCTCCGAATTCGCTGCTAGCCCCACGGTCCTTCTCAGCTGCAAGTAGCAGCGCTCGCAGTACATAGAGCTTCGCAAGGACCGAAGACCCGGAGGGAAGTATCGCACACGAAAATGTACGAGGACAGAGACGTGTTCTACTTTATCCTTTCTCGTCATCCAGTTTGCACATCTGCTTCCTTTGCTGTTAGGAATCGCTCCTTGAAAGACGAGCGAGAGCGTCTTTCTGGGTGCACTGCACTGAGTGAGTGCTCGCTAGGGTCTTTGCACTCGGAGCCAAGGCAAGAGGGCGTGCTTGCTCGCAGAACTGAGAACACGCTTTTGGGCAGAGCTGAAACTGACCGCTGGAGTTCAGCTCTCTCCGTACGGCAGAAGGCGAAGAACGAAGCCGCTTGCGAGCGGCGCTGTGCAGCGAAGAGCACACGAGTGAGTGCTCGCTAGTGACTATGCACTCGGAGCCAAGGCAAGAGGGCGTGCTTGCCAGCTGAACTGAGAACACGCTGTTGGGCAGAGCTGAAACTGACCGCTGGAGTTCAGCTCCTTCCTACTGCTAAGGGCACTTGCGAAGGAAAGCGAGAGTCAATCACCTTCCTCTCCTAGTAGCCTGTAACGTGGTGCACACAAGCACGGCTCTTGTGCCGCTTCGTTCACCGCCCTCTCCCGCGCCCTCGCCTGGCGCCGCTTTCACTTCCCGGCGGCCAGAAGCCGCTTCAGGGGCGCCCCACCGCCAGCAGTGTGCTGGCAGCCAAGAGCTCGAGAACGCTGCTTCTGCCCAAGCCCGCCTAGGACGTGCACTTTGTTCTCAGAGCTCCGTGCAACAGTCTGCCTCTCTCGCAGTTCGAACGGAAAACGAAAGCTTTTCGCCTACGCCCTTCACAGAGATCCGTTGCCAGAACGAGAATGACTTCTAGCCGGAGCTCGCCCCCGCCGCGAGGAAGCTGCTCTTAGCACCGCATTGCAGGGACACGTCTCGCTTCTTGTCTACGTGCTTAGCGCTCTCCGAATTCGCTGCTAGCCCCACGGTCCTTCTCAGCTGCAAGTAGCAGCGCTCGCAGTACATAGAGCTTCGCAAGGACCGAAGACCCGGAGGGACATATCGCACACGAAAATGTACGAGGACAGAGACGTGTTCTACATTGTCCTTTCTCGTCATCCAGTTTGTACATCTGCTTCCTTTGCTGTTAGGAATCGCTCCTTGAAAGACAAGCGAGAGCGTCTTTCTGGTTGCACTGCACTGAGTGCTCGCTAGGGTCTTTGCACTCGGAGCCAAGGCAAGAGGGCGTGCTTGCCAGCTGAACTGAGAACACGCTGTTGGGCAGAGCTGAAACTGACCGCTGGAGTTCAGCTCCTTCCGACTGCTAAGGGCACCTGGGAAGGCAAGCGAGAGTCAACCACCTTCCTCTCCCAGTAGCCTGTAACGTGGTGCACAAAACCACGGCTCTTGTGCCGCTTCGTTCACCGCCCTCGCCCACGCCTACGCCTGGCTCCGCTTTCACTTGCCGGCGGCCAGAAGCCCCTGCAGGGGCGCCACATAGCCAGCAGTGTGCCGGCAGCCAAGAGCTCGGGAACGCTGCTTCTGCCCAAGCCCGCCTAGGACGTGCACCTTTGTTCTCAGAGCTCCGTGCAACAGTCTGCCTCTCTCGCACTTCGAACGGAAAACGAAAGCTTTTCGCCTACGCCCTTCACAGAGATCCGTTGCCAGAACGAGAATGACTTGTAGCCGGAGCTCGCCCCCGCCGCGAGGAAGCTGCTCTTAGCACCGCATTGCAGGGACACGTCTCGCTTCTTGACTACGTGCTTAGCGCTCTCCGAATTCGCTGCTAGCCCCACGGTCCTTCTCAGCTGCAAGTAGCAGCGCTCGCAGTACATAGAGCTTCGCAAGGACCGAAGACCCGGAGAGAAGTATCGCACACGAAAATGTACGAGGACAGAGACGTGTTCTACTTTATCCTTTCTCGTCATCCAGTTTGTACATCTGCTTCCTTTGCTGTTAGGAATCGCTCCTTGAAAGACGAGCGAGAGCGTCTTTCTGGGTGCACTGCACTGAGTGAGTGCTCGCTAGGGTCTTTGCACTCGGAGCCAAGGCAAGAGGGCGTGCTTGCTCGCAGAACTGAGAACACGCTTTTGGGCAGAGCTGAAACTGACCGCTGGAGTTCAGCTCTCTCCGGACGGCAGAAGGCGAAGAACGAAGCCGCTTGCGAGCGGCGCTGTGCAGCGAAGAGCACACGAGTGAGTGCTCGCTAGTGACTATGCACTCGGAGCCAAGGCAAGAGGGCGTGCTTGCCAGCTGAACTGAGAACACGCTGTTGGGCAGAGCTGAAACTGACCGCTGGAGTTCAGCTCCTTCCTACTGCTAAGGGCACTTGCGAAGGAAAGCGAGAGTCAATCACCTTCCTCTCCTAGTAGCCTGTAACGTGGTGCACACAAGCACGGCTCTTGTGCCGCTTCGTTCACCGCCCTCTCCCTCGCCCTCGCCTGGCGCCGCTTTCACTTCCCGGCGGCCAGAAGCCGCTGCAGGGGCGCCCCACCGCCAGCAGTGTGCCGGCAGCCAAGAGCTCGAGAACGCTGCTTCTGCCCAAGCCCGCCTAGGGGGTGCACCTTTGTTCTCAGAGCTCCGTGCAACAGTCTGCCTCTCTCGCAGTTCGAACGGAAAACGAAAGCTTTTCGCCTACGCCCTTCACAGAGATCCGTTGCCAGAACGAGAATGACTTGTAGCCGGAGCTCGCCCCCGCCGCGAGGAAGCTGCTCTTAGCACCGCATTGCAGGGACACGTCTCGCTTCTTGTCTACGTGCTTAGCGCTCTCCGAATTCGCTGCTAGCCCCACGGTCCTTCTCAGCTGCAAGTAGCAGCGCTCGCAGTACATAGAGCTTCGCAAGGACCGAAGACCCGGAGGGACATATCGCACACGAAAATGTACGAGGACAGAGACGTGTTCTACATTGTCCTTTCTCGTCATCCAGTTTGTACATCTGCTTCCTTTGCTGTTAGGAATCGCTCCTTGAAAGACAAGCGAGAGCGTCTTTCTGGTTGCACTGCACTGAGTGCTCGCTAGGGTCTTTGCACTCGGAGCCAAGGCAAGAGGGCGTGCTTGCCAGCTGAACTGAGAACACGCTGTTGGGCAGAGCTGAAACTGACCGCTGGAGTTCAGCTCCTTCCGACTGCTAAGGGCACCTGGGAAGGCAAGCGAGAGTCAACCACCTTCCTCTCCCAGTAGCCTGTAACGTGGTGCACAAAACCACGGCTCTTGTGCCGCTTCGTTCAACGCCGTCGCCCACGCCTACGCCTGGCTCCGCTTTCACTTGCCGGCGGCCAGAAGCCCCTGCAGGGGCGCCACATAGCCAGCAGTGTGCTGGCAGCCAAGAGCTCGGGAACGCTGCTTCTGCCCAAGCCCGCCTAGGACGTGCACCTTTGTTCTCAGAGCTCCGTGCAACAGTCTGCCTCTCTCTCACTTCGAACGGAAAACGAAAGCTTTTCGCCTAAGCCCTTCACAGAGATCCGTTGCCAGAACGAGAATGACTTGTAGCCGGAGCTCGCCCCCGCCGCGAGGAAGCTGCTCTTAGCACCGCATTGCAGGGACACGTCTCGCTTCTTGACTACGTGCTTAGCGCTCTCCGAATTCGCTGCTAGCCCCACGGTCCTTCTCAGCTGCAAGTAGCAGCGCTCGCAGTACACAGAGCTTCGCAAGGACCGAAGACCCGGAGGGAAGTATCGCACACGAAAATGTACGAGGACAGAGACGTGTTCTACTTTATCCTTTCTCGTCATCCAGTTTGTACATCTGCTTCCTTTGCTGTTAGGAATCGCTCCTTGAAAGACGAGCGAGAGCGTCTTTCTGGGTGCACTGCACTGAGTGAGTGCTCGCTAGGGTCTTTGCACTCGGAGCCAAGGCAAGAGGGCGTGCTTGCTCGCAGAACTGAGAACACGCTTTTGGGCAGAGCTGAAACTGACCGCTGGAGTTCAGCTCTCTCCGTACGGCAGAAGGCGAAGAACGAAGCCGCTTGCGAGCGGCGCTGTGCAGCGAAGAGCACACGAGTGAGTGCTCGCTAGTGACTATGCACTCGGAGCCAAGGCAACAGGGCGTGCTTGCCAGCTGAACTGAGAACACGCTGTTGGGCAGAGCTGAAACTGACCGCTGGAGTTCAGCTCCTTCCTACTGCTAAGGGCACTTGCGAAGGAAAGCGAGAGTCAATCACCTTCCTCTCCTAGTAGCCTGTAACGTGGTGCACACAAGCACGGCTCTTGTGCCGCTTCGTTCACCGCCCTCTCCCTCGCCCTCGCCTGGCGCCGCTTTCACTTCCCGGCGGCCAGAAGCCGCTTCAGGGGCGCCCCACCGCCAGCAGTGTGCTGGCAGCCAAGAGCTCGAGAACGCTGCTTCTGCCCAAGCCCGCCTAGGACGTGCACTTTGTTCTCAGAGCTCCGTGCAACAGTCTGCCTCTCTCGCAGTTCGAACGGAAAACGAAAGCTTTTCGCCTACGCCCTTCACAGAGATCCGTTGCCAGAACGAGAATGACTTGTAGCCGGAGCTCGCCCCCGCCGCGAGGAAGCTGCTCTTAGCACCGCATTGCAGGGACACGTCTCGCTTCTTGTCTACGTGCTTAGCGCTCTCCGAATTCGCTGCTAGCCCCACGGTCCTTCTCAGCTGCAAGTAGCAGCGCTCGCAGTACATAGAGCTTCGCAAGGACCGAAGACCCGGAGGGACATATCGCACACGAAAATGTACGAGGACAGAGACGTGTTCTACATTGTCCTTTCTCGTCATCCAGTTTGTACATCTGCTTCCTTTGCTGTTAGGAATCGCTCCTTGAAAGACAAGCGAGAGCGTCTTTCTGGTTGCACTGCACTGAGTGCTCGCTAGGGTCTTTGCACTCGGAGCCAAGGCAAGAGGGCGTGCTTGCCAGCTGAACTGAGAACACGCTGTTGGGCAGAGCTGAAACTGACCGCTGGAGTTCAGCTCCTTCCGACTGCTACGGGCACCTGGGAAGGCAAGCGAGAGTCAACCACCTTCCTCTCCCAGTAGCCTGTAACGTGGTGCACAAAACCACGGCTCTTGTGCCGCTTCGTTCACCGCCCTCGCCCACGCCTACGCCCGGCTCCGCTTTCACTTGCCGGCGGCCAGAAGACGCTGCAGGGGCGCCACATAGCCAGCAGTGTGCCGGCAGCCAAGAGCTCGGGAACGCTGCTTCTGCCCAAGCCCGCCTAGGACGTGCACCTTTGTTCTCAGAGCTCCGTGCAACAGTCTGCCTCTCTCGCAGTTCGAACGGAAAACGAAAGCTTTTCGCCTACGCCCTTCACAGAGATCCGTTGCCAGAACGGGAATGACTTGTAGCCGGAGCTCGCCCCCGCCGCGAGGAAGCTGCTCTTAGCACCGCATTGCAGGGACACGTCTCGCTTCTTGACTACGTGCTTAGCGCTCTCCGAATTCGCTGCTAGCCCCACGGTCCTTCTCAGCTGCAAGTAGCAGCGCTCGCAGTACACAGAGCTTCGCAAGGACCGAAGACCCGGAGAGAAGTATCGCACACGAAAATGTACGAGGACAGAGACGTGTTCTACTTTATCCTTTCTCGTCATCCAGTTTGTACATCTGCTTCCTTTGCTGTTAGGAATCGCTCCTTGAAAGACGAGCGAGAGCGTCTTTCTGGGTGTACTGCACTGAGTGAGTGCTCGCTAGGGTCTTTGCACTCGGAGCCAAGGCAAGAGGGCGTGCTTGCCAGCTGAACTGAGAACACGCTGTTGGGCAGAGCTGAAACTGACCGCTGGAGTTCAGCTCCTTCCTACCACTAAGGGCACTTGCGAAAGAAAGCGAGAGTCAACCACCTTCCTCTCCTAGTAGCCTGTAACGTGGTGCACACAAGCACGGCTCTTGTGCCGCTTCGTTCACCGCCCTCTCCCTCGCCCTCGCCTGGCGCCGCTTTCACTTCCCGGCGTCCAGAAGCCGCTGCAGGGGCGCCCCACCGCCAGCAGTGTGCTGGCAGCCAAGAGCTCGAGAACGCTGCTTCTGCCCAAGCCCGCCTAGGGGGTGCACCTTTGTTCTCAGAGCTCCGTGCAACAGTCTGCCTCTCTCGCACTTCGAACGGAAAACGAAAGCTTTTCGCCTACGCCCTTCACAGAGATCCGTTGCCAGAACGAGAATGACTTGTAGCCGGAGCTCGCCCCAGCCGCGAGGAAGCTGCTCTTAGCACCGCATTGCAGGGACACGTCTCGCTTCTTGTCTACGTGCTTAGCGCTCTCCGAATTCGCTGCTAGCCCCACGGTCCTTCTCAGCTGCAAGTAGCAGCGCTCGCAGTACATAGAGCTTCGCAAGGACTGAAGACCCGGAGGGACATATCGCACACGAAAATGTACGAGGACAGAGACGTGTTCTACATTGTCCTTTCTCGTCATCCAGTTTGTACATCTGCTTCCTTTGCTGTTAGGAATCGCTCCTTGAAAGACAAGCGAGAGCGTCTTTCTGGTTGCACTGCACTGAGTGCTCGCTAGGGTCTTTGCACTCGGAGCCAAGGCAAGAGGGCGTGCTTGCCAGCTGAACTGAGAACACGCTGTTGGGCAGAGCTGAAACTGACCGCTGGAGTTCAGCTCCTTCCGACTGCTAAGGGCACCTGGGAAGGCAAGCGAGAGTCAACCACCTTCCTCTCCTAGTAGCCTGTAACGTGGTGCACACAAGCACGGCTCTTGTGCCGCTTCGTTCAACGCCGTCGCCCACGCCTACGCCTGGCTCCGCTTTCACTTGCCGGCGGCCAGAAGCCGCTGCAGGGGCGCCCCACCGCCAGCAGTGTGCTGGCAGCCAAGAGCTCGAGAACGCTGCTTCTGCCCAAGCCCGCCTAGGACGTGCACCTTTGTTCTCAGAGCTCCGTGCAACAGTCTGCCTCTCTCGCACTTCGAACGGAAAACGAAAGCTTTTCGCCTACGCCCTTCACAGAGATCCGTTGCCAGAACGAGAATGACTTGTAGCCGGAGCTCGCCCCAGCCGCGATGAAGCTGCTCTTAGCACCGCATTGCAGGGACACGTCTCGCTTCTTGTCTACGTGCTTAGCGCTCTCCGAATTCGCTGCTAGCCCCACGGTCCTTCTCAGCTGCAAGTAGCAGAGCTCGCAGTACATAGAGCTTCGCAAGGACCGAAGACCCGGAGGGACATATCGCACACGAAAATGTACGAGGACAGAGACGTGTTCTACATTGTCCTTTCTCGTCATCCAGTTTGTACATCTGCTTCCTTTGCTGTTAGGAATCGCTCCTTGAAAGACGAGCGAGAGCGTCTTTCTGGGTGCACTGCACTGAGTGAGTGCTCGCTAGGGTCTTTGCACTCGGAGCCAAGGCAAGAGGGCGTGCTTGCTCGCAGAACTGAGAACACGCTTTTGGGCAGAGCTGAAACTGACCGCTGGAGTTCAGCTCTCTCCGGACGGCAGAAGGCGAAGAACGAAGCCGCTTGCGAGCGGCGCTGTGCAGCGAAGAGCACACGAGTGAGTGCTCGCTAGTGACTATGCACTCGGAGCCAAGGCAAGAGGGCGTGCTTGCCAGCTGAACTGAGAACACGCTGTTGGGCAGAGCTGAAACTGACCGCTGGAGTTCAGCTCCTTCCTACTGCTAAGGGCACTTGCGAAGGAAAGCGAGAGTCAACCACCTTCCTCTCCTAGTAGCCTGTAACGTGGTGCACACAAGCACGGCTCTTGTGCCGCTTCGTTCACCGCCCTCGCCCACGCCTACGCCTGGCGCCGCTTTCACTTCCCGGCGGCCAGAAGCCGCTGCAGGGGCGCCCCACCGCCAGCAGTGTGCTGGCAGCCAAGAGCTCGAGAACGCTGCTTCTGCCCAAGCCCGCCTAGGGGGTGCACCTTTGTTCTCAGAGCTCCGTGCAACAGTCTGCCTCTCTCGCAGTTCGAACGGAAAACGAAAGCTTTTCGCCTACGCCCTTCACAGAGATCCGTTGCCAGAACGAGAATGACTTGTAGCCGGAGCTCGCCCCCGCCGCGAGGAAGCTGCTCTTAGCACCGCATTGCAGGGACACGTCTCGCTTCTTGACTACGTGCTTAGCGCTCTCCGAATTCGCTGCTAGCCCCACGGTCCTTCTCAGCTGCAAGTAGCAGCGCTCGCAGTACATAGAGCTTCGCAAGGACCGAAGACCCGGAGGGACATATCGCACACGAAAATGTACGAGGACAGAGACGTGTACTACATTGTCCTTTCTCGTCATCCAGTTTGTACATCTGCTTCCTTTGCTGTTAGGAATCGCTCCTTGAAAGACAAGCGAGAGCGTCTTTCTGGTTGCACTGCACTGAGTGCTCGCTAGGGTCTTTGCACTCGGAGCCAAGGCAAGAGGGCGTGCTTGCCAGCTGAACTGAGAACACGCTGTTGGGCAGAGCTGAAACTGACCGCTGGAGTTCAGCTCCTTCCGACTGCTAAGGGCACCTGGGAAGGCAAGCGAGAGTCAACCACCTTCCTCTCCTAGTAGCCTGTAACGTGGTGCACACAAGCACGGCTCTTGTGCCGCTTCGTTCAACGCCGTCGCCCACGCCTACGCCTGGCTCCGCTTTCACTTGCCGGCGGCCAGAAGACGCTGCAGGGGCGCCACATAGCCAGCAGTGTGCCGGCAGCCAAGAGCTCGAGAACGCTGCTTCTGCCCAAGCCCGCCTAGGACGTGCACCTTTGTTCTCAGAGCTCCGTGCAACAGTCTGCCTCTCTCGCAGTTCGAACGGAAAACGAAAGCTTTTCGCCTACGCCCTTCACAGAGATCCGTTGCCAGAACGAGAATGACTTGTAGCCGGAGCTCGCCCCCGCCGCGAGGAAGCTGCTCTTAGCACCGCATTGCAGGGACACGTCTCGCTTCTTGACTACGTGCTTAGCGCTCTCCGAATTCGCTGCTAGCCCCACGGTCCTTCTCAGCTGCAAGTAGCAGCGCTCGCAGTACACAGAGCTTCGCAAGGACCGAAGACCCGGAGGGAAGTATCGCACACGAAAATGTACGAGGACAGAGACGTGTTCTACTTTATCCTTTCTCGTCATCCAGTTTGTACATCTGCTTCCTTTGCTGTTAGGAATCGCTCCTTGAAAGACGAGCGAGAGAGTCTTTCTGGGTGCACTGCACTGAGTGAGTGCTCGCTAGGGTCTTTGCACTCGGAGCCAAGGCAAGAGGGCGTGCTTGCCAGCTGAACTGAGAACACGCTGTTGGGCAGAGCTGAAACTGACCGCTGGAGTTCAGCTCCTTCCGACTGCTAAGGGCACCTGGGAGGGCAAGCGACAGTCAACCACCTTCCTCTCCTAGTAGCCTGTAACGTGGTGCACACAAGCACGGCTCTTGTGCCGCTTCGTTCACCGCCCTCTTCCTCGCCCTCGCCTGGCGCCGCTTTCACTTGCCGGCGGCCAGAAGACGCTGCAGGGGCGCCACATAGCCAGCAGTGTGCCGGCGGCCAAAAGCTCGAGAACGCTGCTTCTGCCCAAGCCCGCCTAGGACGTGCACCTTTGTTCTCAGAGCTCCGTGCAACAGTCTGCCTCTCTCTCACTTCGAACGGAAAACGAAAGCTTTTCGCCTAAGCCCTTCACAGAGATCCGTTGCCAGGACGAGAATGACTTGTAGCCGGAGCTCGCCCCCGCCGCGAGGAAGCTGCTCTTAGCACCGCATTGCAGGGACACGTCTCGCTTCTTGACTACGTGCTTAGCGCTCTCCGAATTCGCTGCTAGCCCCACGGTCCTTCTCAGCTGCAAGTAGCAGCGCTCGCAGTACACAGAGCTTCGCAAGGACCGAAGACCCGGAGGGAAGTATCGCACACGAAAATGTACGAGGACAGAGACGTGTTCTACTTTATCCTTTCTCGTCATCCAGTTTGTACATCTGCTTCCTTTGCTGTTAGGAATCGCTCCTTGAAAGACGAGCGAGAGCGTCTTTCTGGGTGCACTGCACTAAGTGAGTGCTCGCTAGGGTCTTTGCACTCGGAGCCAAGGCAAGAGGGCGTGCTTGCTCGCAGAACTGAGAACACGCTTTTGGGCAGAGCTGAAACTGACCGCTGGAGTTCAGCTCTCTCCGGACGGCAGAAGGCGAAGAACGAAGCCGCTTGCGAGCGGCGCTGTGCAGCGAAGAGCACACGAGTGAGTGCTCGCTAGTGACTATGCATTCGGAGCCAAGGCAACAGGGCGTGCTTGCCAGCTGAACTGAGAACACGCTGTTGGGCAGAGCTGAAACTGACCGCTGGAGTTCAGCTCCTTCCGACTGCTAAGGGCACCTGGGAAGGCAAGCGAGAGTCAACCACCTTCCTCTCCTAGTAGCCTGTAACGTGGTGCACACAAGCACGGCTCTTGTGCCGCTTCGTTCAACGCCGTCGCCCACGCCTACGCCTGGCTCCGCTTTCACTTGCCGGCGGCCAGAAGCCGCTGCAGGGGCGCCCCACCGCCAGCAGTGTGCTGGCAGCCAAGAGCTCGAGAACGCTGCTTCTGCCCAAGCCCGCCTAGGACGTGCACCTTTGTTCTCAGAGCTCCGTGCAACAGTCTGCCTCTCTCGCACTTCGAACGGAAAACGAAAGCTTTTCGCCTACGCCCTTCACAGAGATCCGTTGCCAGAACGAGAATGACTTGTAGCCGGAGCTCGCCCCAGCCGCGATGAAGCTGCTCTTAGCACCGCATTGCAGGGACACGTCTCGCTTCTTGTCTACGTGCTTAGCGCTCTCCGAATTCGCTGCTAGCCCCACGGTCCTTCTCAGCTGCAAGTAGCAGAGCTCGCAGTACATAGAGCTTCGCAAGGACCGAAGACCCGGAGGGACATATCGCACACGAAAATGTACGAGGACAGAGACGTGTTCTACATTGTCCTTTCTCGTCATCCAGTTTGTACATCTGCTTCCTTTGCTGTTAGGAATCGCTCCTTGAAAGACGAGCGAGAGCGTCTTTCTGGGTGCACTGCACTGAGTGAGTGCTCGCTAGGGTCTTTGCACTCGGAGCCAAGGCAAGAGGGCGTGCTTGCTCGCAGAACTGAGAACACGCTTTTGGGCAGAGCTGAAACTGACCGCTGGAGTTCAGCTCTCTCCGGACGGCAGAAGGCGAAGAACGAAGCCGCTTGCGAGCGGCGCTGTGCAGCGAAGAGCACACGAGTGAGTGCTCGCTAGTGACTATGCACTCGGAGCCAAGGCAAGAGGGCGTGCTTGCCAGCTGAACTGAGAACACGCTGTTGGGCAGAGCTGAAACTGACCGCTGGAGTTCAGCTCCTTCCTACTGCTAAGGGCACTTGCGAAGGAAAGCGAGAGTCAACCACCTTCCTCTCCTAGTAGCCTGTAACGTGGTGCACACAAGCACGGCTCTTGTGCCGCTTCGTTCACCGCCCTCGCCCACGCCTACGCCTGGCGCCGCTTTCACTTCCCGGCGGCCAGAAGCCGCTGCAGGGGCGCCCCACCGCCAGCAGTGTGCTGGCAGCCAAGAGCTCGAGAACGCTGCTTCTGCCCAAGCCCGCCTAGGGGGTGCACCTTTGTTCTCAGAGCTCCGTGCAACAGTCTGCCTCTCTCGCAGTTCGAACGGAAAACGAAAGCTTTTCGCCTACGCCCTTCACAGAGATCCGTTGCCAGAACGAGAATGACTTGTAGCCGGAGCTCGCCCCCGCCGCGAGGAAGCTGCTCTTAGCACCGCATTGCAGGGACACGTCTCGCTTCTTGACTACGTGCTTAGCGCTCTCCGAATTCGCTGCTAGCCCCACGGTCCTTCTCAGCTGCAAGTAGCAGCGCTCGCAGTACATAGAGCTTCGCAAGGACCGAAGACCCGGAGGGACATATCGCACACGAAAATGTACGAGGACAGAGACGTGTACTACATTGTCCTTTCTCGTCATCCAGTTTGTACATCTGCTTCCTTTGCTGTTAGGAATCGCTCCTTGAAAGACAAGCGAGAGCGTCTTTCTGGTTGCACTGCACTGAGTGCTCGCTAGGGTCTTTGCACTCGGAGCCAAGGCAAGAGGGCGTGCTTGCCAGCTGAACTGAGAACACGCTGTTGGGCAGAGCTGAAACTGACCGCTGGAGTTCAGCTCCTTCCGACTGCTAAGGGCACCTGGGAAGGCAAGCGAGAGTCAACCACCTTCCTCTCCTAGTAGCCTGTAACGTGTTGCACACAAGCACGGCTCTTGTGCCGCTTCGTTCAACGCCGTCGCCCACGCCTACGCCTGGCTCCGCTTTCACTTGCCGGCGGCCAGAAGACGCTGCAGGGGCGCCACATAGCCAGCAGTGTGCCGGCAGCCAAGAGCTCGAGAACGCTGCTTCTGCCCAAGCCCGCCTAGGACGTGCACCTTTGTTCTCAGAGCTCCGTGCAACAGTCTGCCTCTCTCTCACTTCGAACGGAAAACGAAAGCTTTTCGACTAAGCCCTTCACAGAGATCCGTTGCCAGGACGAGAATGACTTGTAGCCGGAGCTCGCCCCCGCCGCGAGGAAGCTGCTCTTAGCACCGCATTGCAGGGACACGTTTCGCTTCTTGACTACGTGCTTAGCGCTCTCCGAATTCGCTGCTAGCCCCACGGTCCTTCTCAGCTGCAAGCAGCAGCGCTCGCAGTACATAGAGCTTCGCAAGGACCGAAGACCCGGAGAGAAGTATCGCACACGAAAATGTACGAGGACAGAGACGTGTTCTACTTTATCCTTTCTCGTCATCCAGTTTGTACATCTGCTTCCTTTGCTGTTAGGAATCGCTCCTTGAAAGACGAGCGAGAGCGTCTTTCTGGGTGCACTGCACTGAGTGAGTGCTCGCTAGGGTCTTTGCACTCGGAGCCAAGGCAAGAGGGCGTGCTTGCTCGCAGAACTGAGAACACGCTTTTGGGCAGAGCTGAAACTGACCGCTGGAGTTCAGCTCTCTCCGGACGGCAGAAGGCGAAGAACGAAGCCGCTTGCGAGCGGCGCTGTGCAGCGAAGAGCACACGAGTGAGTGCTCGCTAGTGACTATGCACTCGGAGCCAAGGCAACAGGGCGTGCTTGCCAGCTGAACTGAGAACACGCTGTTGGGCAGAGCTGAAACTGACCGCTGGAGTTCAGCTCCTTCCTACTGCTAAGGGCACTTGCGAAGGAAAGCGAGAGTCAATCACCTTCCTCTCCTAGTAGCCTGTAACGTGGTGCACACAAGCACGGCTCTTGTGCCGCTTCGTTCACCGCCCTCTCCCTCGCCCTCGCCTGGCGCCGCTTTCACTTCCCGGCGGCCAGAAGCCGCTGCAGGGGCGCCCCACCGCCAGCAGTGTGCCGGCAGCCAAGAGCTCGAGAACGCTGCTTCTGCCCAAGCCCGCCTAGGACGTGCACCTTTGTTCTCAGAGCTCCGTGCAACAGTCTGCCTCTCTCGCAGTTCGAACGGAAAACGAAAGCTTTTCGCCTACGCCCTTCACAGAGATCCGTTGCCAGAACGAGAATGACTTGTAGCCGGAGCTCGCCCCCGCCGCGAGGAAGCTGCTCTTAGCACCGCATTGCAGGGACACGTCTCGCTTCTTGACTACGTGCTTAGCGCTCTCCGAATTCGCTGCTAGCCCCACGGTCCTTCTCAGCTGCAAGTAGCAGCGCTCGCAGTACATAGAGCTTCGCAAGGACCGAAGACCCGGAGGGACATATCGCACACGAAAATGTACGAGGACAGAGACGTGTTCTACATTGTCCTTTCTCGTCATCCAGTTTGTACATCTGCTTCCTTTGCTGTTAGGAATCGCTCCTTGAAAGACAAGCGAGAGCGTCTTTCTGGTTGCACTGCACTGAGTGCTCGCTAGGGTCTTTGCACTCGGAGCCAAGGCAAGAGGGCGTGCTTGCCAGCTGAACTGAGAACACGCTTTTGGGCAGAGCTGAAACTGACCGCTGGAGTTCAGCTCCTTCCGACTGCTACGGGCACCTGGGAAGGCAAGCGAGAGTCAACCACCTTCCTCTCCCAGTAGCCTGTAACGTGGTGCACAAAACCACGGCTCTTGTGCCGCTTCGTTCACCGCCCTCGCCCACGCCTACGCCTGGCTCCGCTTTCACTTGCCGGCGGCCAGAAGCCCCTGCAGGGGCGCCACATAGCCAGCAGTGTGCTGGCAGCCAAGAGCTCGGGAACGCTGCTTCTGCCCAAGCCCGCCTAGGACGTGCACCTTTGTTCTCAGAGCTCCGTGCAACAGTCTGCCTCTCTCGCACTTCGAACGGAAAACGAAAGCTTTTCGCCTAAGCCCTTCACAGAGATCCGTTGCCAGAACGAGAATGACTTGTAGCCGGAGCTCGCCCCAGCCGCGAGGAAGCTGCTCTTAGCACCGCATTGCAGGGACACGTCTCGCTTCTTGTCTACGTGCTTAGCGCTCTCCGAATTCGCTGCTAGCCCCACGGTCCTTCTCAGCTGCAAGTAGCAGCGCTCGCAGTACATAGAGCTTCGCAAGGACCGAAGACCCGGAGGGAAGTATCGCACACGAAAATGTACGAGGACAGAGACGTGTTCTACTTTATCCTTTCTCGTCATCCAGTTTGCACATCTGCTTCCTTTGCTGTTAGGAATCGCTCCTTGAAAGACGAGCGAGAGCGTCTTTCTGGGTGCACTGCACTGAGTGAGTGCTCGCTAGGGTCTTTGCACTCGGAGCCAAGGCAAGAGGGCGTGCTTGCTCGCAGAACTGAGAACACGCTTTTGGGCAGAGCTGAAACTGACCGCTGGAGTTCAGCTCTCTCCGTACGGCAGAAGGCGAAGAACGAAGCCGCTTGCGAGCGGCGCTGTGCAGCGAAGAGCACACGAGTGAGTGCTCGCTAGTGACTATGCACTCGGAGCCAAGGCAAGAGGGCGTGCTTGCCAGCTGAACTGAGAACACGCTGTTGGGCAGAGCTGAAACTGACCGCTGGAGTTCAGCTCCTTCCTACTGCTAAGGGCACTTGCGAAGGAAAGCGAGAGTCAATCACCTTCCTCTCCTAGTAGCCTGTAACGTGGTGCACACAAGCACGGCTCTTGTGCCGCTTCGTTCACCGCCCTCTCCCGCGCCCTCGCCTGGCGCCGCTTTCACTTCCCGGCGGCCAGAAGCCGCTTCAGGGGCGCCCCACCGCCAGCAGTGTGCTGGCAGCCAAGAGCTCGAGAACGCTGCTTCTGCCCAAGCCCGCCTAGGACGTGCACTTTGTTCTCAGAGCTCCGTGCAACAGTCTGCCTCTCTCGCAGTTCGAACGGAAAACGAAAGCTTTTCGCCTACGCCCTTCACAGAGATCCGTTGCCAGAACGAGAATGACTTCTAGCCGGAGCTCGCCCCCGCCGCGAGGAAGCTGCTCTTAGCACCGCATTGCAGGGACACGTCTCGCTTCTTGTCTACGTGCTTAGCGCTCTCCGAATTCGCTGCTAGCCCCACGGTCCTTCTCAGCTGCAAGTAGCAGCGCTCGCAGTACATAGAGCTTCGCAAGGACCGAAGACCCGGAGGGACATATCGCACACGAAAATGTACGAGGACAGAGACGTGTTCTACATTGTCCTTTCTCGTCATCCAGTTTGTACATCTGCTTCCTTTGCTGTTAGGAATCGCTCCTTGAAAGACAAGCGAGAGCGTCTTTCTGGTTGCACTGCACTGAGTGCTCGCTAGGGTCTTTGCACTCGGAGCCAAGGCAAGAGGGCGTGCTTGCCAGCTGAACTGAGAACACGCTGTTGGGCAGAGCTGAAACTGACCGCTGGAGTTCAGCTCCTTCCGACTGCTAAGGGCACCTGGGAAGGCAAGCGAGAGTCAACCACCTTCCTCTCCCAGTAGCCTGTAACGTGGTGCACAAAACCACGGCTCTTGTGCCGCTTCGTTCACCGCCCTCGCCCACGCCTACGCCTGGCTCCGCTTTCACTTGCCGGCGGCCAGAAGCCCCTGCAGGGGCGCCACATAGCCAGCAGTGTGCCGGCAGCCAAGAGCTCGGGAACGCTGCTTCTGCCCAAGCCCGCCTAGGACGTGCACCTTTGTTCTCAGAGCTCCGTGCAACAGTCTGCCTCTCTCGCACTTCGAACGGAAAACGAAAGCTTTTCGCCTACGCCCTTCACAGAGATCCGTTGCCAGAACGAGAATGACTTGTAGCCGGAGCTCGCCCCCGCCGCGAGGAAGCTGCTCTTAGCACCGCATTGCAGGGACACGTCTCGCTTCTTGACTACGTGCTTAGCGCTCTCCGAATTCGCTGCTAGCCCCACGGTCCTTCTCAGCTGCAAGTAGCAGCGCTCGCAGTACATAGAGCTTCGCAAGGACCGAAGACCCGGAGAGAAGTATCGCACACGAAAATGTACGAGGACAGAGACGTGTTCTACTTTATCCTTTCTCGTCATCCAGTTTGTACATCTGCTTCCTTTGCTGTTAGGAATCGCTCCTTGAAAGACGAGCGAGAGCGTCTTTCTGGGTGCACTGCACTGAGTGAGTGCTCGCTAGGGTCTTTGCACTCGGAGCCAAGGCAAGAGGGCGTGCTTGCTCGCAGAACTGAGAACACGCTTTTGGGCAGAGCTGAAACTGACCGCTGGAGTTCAGCTCTCTCCGGACGGCAGAAGGCGAAGAACGAAGCCGCTTGCGAGCGGCGCTGTGCAGCGAAGAGCACACGAGTGAGTGCTCGCTAGTGACTATGCACTCGGAGCCAAGGCAAGAGGGCGTGCTTGCCAGCTGAACTGAGAACACGCTGTTGGGCAGAGCTGAAACTGACCGCTGGAGTTCAGCTCCTTCCTACTGCTAAGGGCACTTGCGAAGGAAAGCGAGAGTCAATCACCTTCCTCTCCTAGTAGCCTGTAACGTGGTGCACACAAGCACGGCTCTTGTGCCGCTTCGTTCACCGCCCTCTCCCTCGCCCTCGCCTGGCGCCGCTTTCACTTCCCGGCGGCCAGAAGCCGCTGCAGGGGCGCCCCACCGCCAGCAGTGTGCCGGCAGCCAAGAGCTCGAGAACGCTGCTTCTGCCCAAGCCCGCCTAGGGGGTGCACCTTTGTTCTCAGAGCTCCGTGCAACAGTCTGCCTCTCTCGCAGTTCGAACGGAAAACGAAAGCTTTTCGCCTACGCCCTTCACAGAGATCCGTTGCCAGAACGAGAATGACTTGTAGCCGGAGCTCGCCCCCGCCGCGAGGAAGCTGCTCTTAGCACCGCATTGCAGGGACACGTCTCGCTTCTTGTCTACGTGCTTAGCGCTCTCCGAATTCGCTGCTAGCCCCACGGTCCTTCTCAGCTGCAAGTAGCAGCGCTCGCAGTACATAGAGCTTCGCAAGGACCGAAGACCCGGAGGGACATATCGCACACGAAAATGTACGAGGACAGAGACGTGTTCTACATTGTCCTTTCTCGTCATCCAGTTTGTACATCTGCTTCCTTTGCTGTTAGGAATCGCTCCTTGAAAGACAAGCGAGAGCGTCTTTCTGGTTGCACTGCACTGAGTGCTCGCTAGGGTCTTTGCACTCGGAGCCAAGGCAAGAGGGCGTGCTTGCCAGCTGAACTGAGAACACGCTGTTGGGCAGAGCTGAAACTGACCGCTGGAGTTCAGCTCCTTCCGACTGCTAAGGGCACCTGGGAAGGCAAGCGAGAGTCAACCACCTTCCTCTCCCAGTAGCCTGTAACGTGGTGCACAAAACCACGGCTCTTGTGCCGCTTCGTTCAACGCCGTCGCCCACGCCTACGCCTGGCTCCGCTTTCACTTGCCGGCGGCCAGAAGCCCCTGCAGGGGCGCCACATAGCCAGCAGTGTGCTGGCAGCCAAGAGCTCGGGAACGCTGCTTCTGCCCAAGCCCGCCTAGGACGTGCACCTTTGTTCTCAGAGCTCCGTGCAACAGTCTGCCTCTCTCTCACTTCGAACGGAAAACGAAAGCTTTTCGCCTAAGCCCTTCACAGAGATCCGTTGCCAGAACGAGAATGACTTGTAGCCGGAGCTCGCCCCCGCCGCGAGGAAGCTGCTCTTAGCACCGCATTGCAGGGACACGTCTCGCTTCTTGACTACGTGCTTAGCGCTCTCCGAATTCGCTGCTAGCCCCACGGTCCTTCTCAGCTGCAAGTAGCAGCGCTCGCAGTACACAGAGCTTCGCAAGGACCGAAGACCCGGAGGGAAGTATCGCACACGAAAATGTACGAGGACAGAGACGTGTTCTACTTTATCCTTTCTCGTCATCCAGTTTGTACATCTGCTTCCTTTGCTGTTAGGAATCGCTCCTTGAAAGACGAGCGAGAGCGTCTTTCTGGGTGCACTGCACTGAGTGAGTGCTCGCTAGGGTCTTTGCACTCGGAGCCAAGGCAAGAGGGCGTGCTTGCTCGCAGAACTGAGAACACGCTTTTGGGCAGAGCTGAAACTGACCGCTGGAGTTCAGCTCTCTCCGTACGGCAGAAGGCGAAGAACGAAGCCGCTTGCGAGCGGCGCTGTGCAGCGAAGAGCACACGAGTGAGTGCTCGCTAGTGACTATGCACTCGGAGCCAAGGCAACAGGGCGTGCTTGCCAGCTGAACTGAGAACACGCTGTTGGGCAGAGCTGAAACTGACCGCTGGAGTTCAGCTCCTTCCTACTGCTAAGGGCACTTGCGAAGGAAAGCGAGAGTCAATCACCTTCCTCTCCTAGTAGCCTGTAACGTGGTGCACACAAGCACGGCTCTTGTGCCGCTTCGTTCACCGCCCTCTCCCTCGCCCTCGCCTGGCGCCGCTTTCACTTCCCGGCGGCCAGAAGCCGCTTCAGGGGCGCCCCACCGCCAGCAGTGTGCTGGCAGCCAAGAGCTCGAGAACGCTGCTTCTGCCCAAGCCCGCCTAGGACGTGCACTTTGTTCTCAGAGCTCCGTGCAACAGTCTGCCTCTCTCGCAGTTCGAACGGAAAACGAAAGCTTTTCGCCTACGCCCTTCACAGAGATCCGTTGCCAGAACGAGAATGACTTGTAGCCGGAGCTCGCCCCCGCCGCGAGGAAGCTGCTCTTAGCACCGCATTGCAGGGACACGTCTCGCTTCTTGTCTACGTGCTTAGCGCTCTCCGAATTCGCTGCTAGCCCCACGGTCCTTCTCAGCTGCAAGTAGCAGCGCTCGCAGTACATAGAGCTTCGCAAGGACCGAAGACCCGGAGGGACATATCGCACACGAAAATGTACGAGGACAGAGACGTGTTCTACATTGTCCTTTCTCGTCATCCAGTTTGTACATCTGCTTCCTTTGCTGTTAGGAATCGCTCCTTGAAAGACAAGCGAGAGCGTCTTTCTGGTTGCACTGCACTGAGTGCTCGCTAGGGTCTTTGCACTCGGAGCCAAGGCAAGAGGGCGTGCTTGCCAGCTGAACTGAGAACACGCTGTTGGGCAGAGCTGAAACTGACCGCTGGAGTTCAGCTCCTTCCGACTGCTACGGGCACCTGGGAAGGCAAGCGAGAGTCAACCACCTTCCTCTCCCAGTAGCCTGTAACGTGGTGCACAAAACCACGGCTCTTGTGCCGCTTCGTTCACCGCCCTCGCCCACGCCTACACCCGGCTCCGCTTTCACTTGCCGGCGGCCAGAAGACGCTGCAGGGGCGCCACATAGCCAGCAGTGTGCCGGCAGCCAAGAGCTCGGGAACGCTGCTTCTGCCCAAGCCCGCCTAGGACGTGCACCTTTGTTCTCAGAGCTCCGTGCAACAGTCTGCCTCTCTCGCAGTTCGAACGGAAAACGAAAGCTTTTCGCCTACGCCCTTCACAGAGATCCGTTGCCAGAACGGGAATGACTTGTAGCCGGAGCTCGCCCCCGCCGCGAGGAAGCTGCTCTTAGCACCGCATTGCAGGGACACGTCTCGCTTCTTGACTACGTGCTTAGCGCTCTCCGAATTCGCTGCTAGCCCCACGGTCCTTCTCAGCTGCAAGTAGCAGCGCTCGCAGTACACAGAGCTTCGCAAGGACCGAAGACCCGGAGAGAAGTATCGCACACGAAAATGTACGAGGACAGAGACGTGTTCTACTTTATCCTTTCTCGTCATCCAGTTTGTACATCTGCTTCCTTTGCTGTTAGGAATCGCTCCTTGAAAGACGAGCGAGAGCGTCTTTCTGGGTGTACTGCACTGAGTGAGTGCTCGCTAGGGTCTTTGCACTCGGAGCCAAGGCAAGAGGGCGTGCTTGCCAGCTGAACTGAGAACACGCTGTTGGGCAGAGCTGAAACTGACCGCTGGAGTTCAGCTCCTTCCTACCACTAAGGGCACTTGCGAAAGAAAGCGAGAGTCAACCACCTTCCTCTCCTAGTAGCCTGTAACGTGGTGCACACAAGCACGGCTCTTGTGCCGCTTCGTTCACCGCCCTCTCCCTCGCCCTCGCCTGGCGCCGCTTTCACTTCCCGGCGTCCAGAAGCCGCTGCAGGGGCGCCCCACCGCCAGCAGTGTGCTGGCAGCCAAGAGCTCGAGAACGCTGCTTCTGCCCAAGCCCGCCTAGGGGGTGCACCTTTGTTCTCAGAGCTCCGTGCAACAGTCTGCCTCTCTCGCAGTTCGAACGGAAAACGAAAGCTTTTCGCCTACGCCCTTCACAGAGATCCGTTGCCAGAACGAGAATGACTTGTAGCCGGAGCTCGCCCCAGCCGCGAGGAAGCTGCTCTTAGCACCGCATTGCAGGGACACGTCTCGCTTCTTGTCTACGTGCTTAGCGCTCTCCGAATTCGCTGCTAGCCCCACGGTCCTTCTCAGCTGCAAGTAGCAGCGCTCGCAGTACATAGAGCTTCGCAAGGACTGAAGACCCGGAGGGACATATCGGACACGAAAATGTACGAGGACAGAGACGTGTTCTACATTGTCCTTTCTCGTCATCCAGTTTGTACATCTGCTTCCTTTGCTGTTAGGAATCGCTCCTTGAAAGACAAGCGAGAGCGTCTTTCTGGTTGCACTGCACTGAGTGCTCGCTAGGGTCTTTGCACTCGGAGCCAAGGCAAGAGGGCGTGCTTGCCAGCTGAACTGAGAACACGCTGTTGGGCAGAGCTGAAACTGACCGCTGGAGTTCAGCTCCTTCCGACTGCTAAGGGCACCTGGGAAGGCAAGCGAGAGTCAACCACCTTCCTCTCCTAGTAGCCTGTAACGTGGTGCACACAAGCACGGCTCTTGTGCCGCTTCGTTCAACGCCGTCGCCCACGCCTACGCCTGGCTCCGCTTTCACTTGCCGGCGGCCAGAAGCCGCTGCAGGGGCGCCCCACCGCCAGCAGTGTGCTGGCAGCCAAGAGCTCGAGAACGCTGCTTCTGCCCAAGCCCGCCTAGGACGTGCACCTTTGTTCTCAGAGCTCCGTGCAACAGTCTGCCTCTCTCGCACTTCGAACGGAAAACGAAAGCTTTTCGCCTACGCCCTTCACAGAGATCCGTTGCCAGAACGAGAATGACTTGTAGCCGGAGCTCGCCCCAGCCGCGATGAAGCTGCTCTTAGCACCGCATTGCAGGGACACGTCTCGCTTCTTGTCTACGTGCTTAGCGCTCTCCGAATTCGCTGCTAGCCCCACGGTCCTTCTCAGCTGCAAGTAGCAGAGCTCGCAGTACATAGAGCTTCGCAAGGACCGAAGACCCGGAGGGACATATCGCACACGAAAATGTACGAGGACAGAGACGTGTTCTACATTGTCCTTTCTCGTCATCCAGTTTGTACATCTGCTTCCTTTGCTGTTAGGAATCGCTCCTTGAAAGACGAGCGAGAGCGTCTTTCTGGGTGCACTGCACTGAGTGAGTGCTCGCTAGGGTCTTTGCACTCGGAGCCAAGGCAAGAGGGCGTGCTTGCTCGCAGAACTGAGAACACGCTTTTGGGCAGAGCTGAAACTGACCGCTGGAGTTCAGCTCTCTCCGGACGGCAGAAGGCGAAGAACGAAGCCGCTTGCGAGCGGCGCTGTGCAGCGAAGAGCACACGAGTGAGTGCTCGCTAGTGACTATGCACTCGGAGCCAAGGCAAGAGGGCGTGCTTGCCAGCTGAACTGAGAACACGCTGTTGGGCAGAGTTGAAACTGACCGCTGGAGTTCAGCTCCTTCCTACTGCTAAGGGCACTTGCGAAGGAAAGCGAGAGTCAACCACCTTCCTCTCCTAGTAGCCTGTAACGTGGTGCACACAAGCACGGCTCTTGTGCCGCTTCGTTCACCGCCCTCGCCCACGCCTACGCCTGGCGCCGCTTTCACTTCCCGGCGGCCAGAAGCCGCTGCAGGGGCGCCCCACCGCCAGCAGTGTGCTGGCAGCCAAGAGCTCGAGAACGCTGCTTCTGCCCAAGCCCGCCTAGGGGGTGCACCTTTGTTCTCAGAGCTCCGTGCAACAGTCTGCCTCTCTCGCAGTTCGAACGGAAAACGAAAGCTTTTCGCCTACGCCCTTCACAGAGATCCGTTGCCAGAACGAGAATGACTTGTAGCCGGAGCTCGCCCCCGCCGCGAGGAAGCTGCTCTTAGCACCGCATTGCAGGGACACGTCTCGCTTCTTGACTACGTGCTTAGCGCTCTCCGAATTCGCTGCTAGCCCCACGGTCCTTCTCAGCTGCAAGTAGCAGCGCTCGCAGTACACAGAGCTTCGCAAGGACCGAAGACCCGGAGGGAAGTATCGCACACGAAAATGTACGAGGACAGAGACGTGTTCTACTTTATCCTTTCTCGTCATCCAGTTTGTACATCTGCTTCCTTTGCTGTTAGGAATCGCTCCTTGAAAGACGAGCGAGAGAGTCTTTCTGGGTGCACTGCACTGAGTGAGTGCTCGCTAGGGTCTTTGCACTCGGAGCCAAGGCAAGAGGGCGTGCTTGCCAGCTGAACTGAGAACACGCTGTTGGGCAGAGCTGAAACTGACCGCTGGAGTTCAGCTCCTTCCGACTGCTAAGGGCACCTGGGAGGGCAAGCGAGAGTCAACCACCTTCCTCTCCTAGTAGCCTGTAACGTGGTGCACACAAGCACGGCTCTTGTGCCGCTTCGTTCACCGCCCTCTTCCTCGCCCTCGCCTGGCGCCGCTTTCACTTCCCGGCGGCCAGAAGACGCTGCAGGGGCGCCACATAGCCAGCAGTGTGCCGGCGGCCAAAAGCTCGAGAACGCTGCTTCTGCCCAAGCCCGCCTAGGACGTGCACCTTTGTTCTCAGAGCTCCGTGCAACAGTCTGCCTCTCTCTCACTTCGAACGGAAAACGAAAGCTTTTCGCCTAAGCCCTTCACAGAGATCCGTTGCCAGGACGAGAATGACTTGTAGCCGGAGCTCGCCCCCGCCGCGAGGAAGCTGCTCTTAGCACCGCATTGCAGGGACACGTCTCGCTTCTTGACTACGTGCTTAGCGCTCTCCGAATTCGCTGCTAGCCCCACGGTCCTTCTCAGCTGCAAGTAGCAGCGCTCGCAGTACACAGAGCTTCGCAAGGACCGAAGACCCGGAGGGAAGTATCGCACACGAAAATGTACGAGGACAGAGACGTGTTCTACTTTATCCTTTCTCGTCATCCAGTTTGTACATCTGCTTCCTTTGCTGTTAGGAATCGCTCCTTGAAAGACGAGCGAGAGCGTCTTTCTGGGTGCACTGCACTAAGTGAGTGCTCGCTAGGGTCTTTGCACTCGGAGCCAAGGCAAGAGGGCGTGCTTGCTCGCAGAACTGAGAACACGCTTTTGGGCAGAGCTGAAACTGACCGCTGGAGTTCAGCTCTCTCCGGACGGCAGAAGGCGAAGAACGAAGCCGCTTGCGAGCGGCGCTGTGCAGCGAAGAGCACACGAGTGAGTGCTCGCTAGTGACTATGCATTCGGAGCCAAGGCAACAGGGCGTGCTTGCCAGCTGAACTGAGAACACGCTGTTGGGCAGAGCTGAAACTGACCGCTGGAGTTCAGCTCCTTCCTACTGCTAAGGGCACTTGCGAAGGAAAGCGAGAGTCAATCACCTTCCTCTCCTAGTAGCCTGTAACGTGGTGCACACAAGCACGGCTCTTGTGCCGCTTCGTTCACCGCCCTCTCCCTCGCCCTCGCCTGGCGCCGCTTTCACTTCCCGGCGGCCAGAAGCCGCTGCAGGGGCGCCACATAGCCAGCAGTGTGCTGGCAGCCAAGAGCTAGAGAACGCTGCTTCTGCCCAAGCCCGCCTAGGCGCGTGCAACTTTGTTCTCAGAGCTCCGTGCAACAGTCTGCCTCTCTCTCACTTCGAACGGAAAACGAAAGCTTTTCGCCTAAGCCCTTCACAGAGATCCGTTGCCAGGACGAGAATGACTTGAAGCCGGAGCTCGCCTCCGCCGCGAGGAAGCTGCTCTTAGCACCGCATTGCAGGGACACGTCTCGCTTCTTGACTACGTGCTTAGCGCTCTCCGAATTCGCTGCTAGCCCCACGGTCCTTCTCAGCTGCAAGTAGCAGCGCTCGCAGTACATAGAGCTTCGCAAGGACCGAAGACCCGGAGGGACATATCGCACACGAAAATGTACGAGGACAGAGACGTGTTCTACATTGTCCTTTCTCGTCATCTAGTTTGTACATCTGCTTCCTTTGCTCTTAGGAATCGCTCCTTGAAAGACAAGCGAGAGCGTCTTTCTGGTTGCACTGCACTGAGTGCTCGCTAGGGTCTTTGCACTCGGAGCCAAGGCAAGAGGGCGTGCTTGCCAGCTGAACTGAGAACACGCTGTTGGGCAGAGCTGAAACTGACCGCTGGAGTTCAGCTCCTTCCGACTGCTAAGGGCACCTGGGAAGGCAAGCGAGAGTCAACCACCTTCCTCTCCCAGTAGCCTGTAACGTGGTGCACAAAACCACGGCTCTTGTGCCGCTTCGTTCACCGCCCTCGCCCACGCCTACGCCTGGCTCCGCTTTCACTTGCCGGCGGCCAGAAGACGCTGCAGGGGCGCCACATAGCCAGCAGTGTGCCGGCAGCCAAGAGCTCGGGAACGCTGCTTCTGCCCAAGCCCGCCTAGGACGTGCACCTTTGTTCTCAGAGCTCCGTGCAACAGTCTGCCTCTCTCTCACTTCGAACGGAAAACGAAAGCTTTTCGCCTAAGCCCTTCACAGAGATCCGTTGCCAGAACGAGAATGACTTGTAGCCGGAGCTCGCCCCCGCCGCGAGGAAGCTGCTCTTAGCACCGCATTGCAGGGACACGTCTCGCTTCTTGACTACGTGCTTAGCGCTCTCCGAATTCGCTGCTAGCCCCACGGTCCTTCTCAGCTGCAAGTAGCAGCGCTCGCAGTACACAGAGCTTCGCAAGGACCGAAGACCCGGAGAGAAGTATCGCACACGAAAATGTACGAGGACAGAGACGTGTTCTACTTTATCCTTTCTCGTCATCCAGTTTGTACATCTGCTTCCTTTGCTGTTAGGAATCGCTCCTTGAAAGACAAGCGAGAGCGTCTTTCTGGGTGTACTGCACTGAGTGAGTGCTCGCTAGGGTCTTTGCACTCGGAGCCAAGGCAAGAGGGCGTGCTTGCCAGCTGAACTGAGAACACGCTGTTGGGCAGAGCTGAAACTGACCGCTGGAGTTCAGCTCCTTCCTACCACTAAGGGCACTTGCGAAAGAAAGCGAGAGTCAACCACCTTCCTCTCCTAGTAGCCTGTAACGTGGTGCACACAAGCACGGCTCTTGTGCCGCTTCGTTCACCGCCCTCTCCCTCGCCCTCGCCTGGCGCCGCTTTCACTTCCCGGCGTCCAGAAGCCGCTGCAGGGGCGCCCCACCGCCAGCAGTGTGCTGGCAGCCAAGAGCTCGAGAACGCTGCTTCTGCCCAAGCCCGCCTAGGGGGTGCACCTTTGTTCTCAGAGCTCCGTGCAACAGTCTGCCTCTCTCGCACTTCGAACGGAAAACGAAAGCTTTTCGCCTACGCCCTTCACAGAGATCCGTTGCCAGAACGAGAATGACTTGTAGCCGGAGCTCGCCCCAGCCGCGAGGAAGCTGCTCTTAGCACCGCATTGCAGGGACACGTCTCGCTTCTTGTCTACGTGCTTAGCGCTCTCCGAATTCGCTGCTAGCCCCACGGTCCTTCTCAGCTGCAAGTAGCAGCGCTCGCAGTACATAGAGCTTCGCAAGGACCGAAGACCCGGAGGGACATATCGCACACGAAAATGTACGAGGACAGAGACGTGTTCTACATTGTCCTTTCTCGTCATCCAGTTTGTACATCTGCTTCCTTTGCTGTTAGGAATCGCTCCTTGAAAGACAAGCGAGAGCGTCTTTCTGGTTGCACTGCACTGAGTGCTCGCTAGGGTCTTTGCACTCGGAGCCAAGGCAAGAGGGCGTGCTTGCCAGCTGAACTGAGAACACGCTTTTGGGCAGAGCTGAAACTGACCGCTGGAGTTCAGCTCCTTCCGACTGCTAAGGGCACCTGGGAAGGCAAGCGAGAGTCAACCACCTTCCTCTCCTAGTAGCCTGTAACGTGGTGCACACAAGCACGGCTCTTGTGCCGCTTCGTTCAACGCCGTCGCCCACGCCTACGCCTGGCTCCGCTTTCACTTGCCGGCGGCCAGAAGCCGCTGCAGGGGCGCCCCACCGCCAGCAGTGTGCTGGCAGCCAAGAGCTCGAGAACGCTGCTTCTGCCCAAGCCCGCCTAGGACGTGCACCTTTGTTCTCAGAGCTCCGTGCAACAGTCTGCCTCTCTCGCACTTCGAACGGAAAACGAAAGCTTTTCGCCTACGCCCTTCACAGAGATCCGTTGCCAGAACGAGAATGACTTGTAGCCGGAGCTCGCCCCAGCCGCGATGAAGCTGCTCTTAGCACCGCATTGCAGGGACACGTCTCGCTTCTTGTCTACGTGCTTAGCGCTCTCCGAATTCGCTGCTAGCCCCACGGTCCTTCTCAGCTGCAAGTAGCAGAGCTCGCAGTACATAGAGCTTCGCAAGGACCGAAGACCCGGAGGGAAGTATCGCACACGAAAATGTACGAGGACAGAGACGTGTTCTACTTTATCCTTTCTCGTCATCCAGTTTGTACATCTGCTTCCTTTGCTGTTAGGAATCGCTCCTTGAAAGACGAGCGAGAGCGTCTTTCTGGGTGCACTGCACTAAGTGAGTGCTCGCTAGGGTCTTTGCACTCGGAGCCAAGGCAAGAGGGCGTGCTTGCTCGCAGAACTGAGAACACGCTTTTGGGCAGAGCTGAAACTGACCGCTGGAGTTCAGCTCTCTCCGGACGGCAGAAGGCGAAGAACGAAGCCGCTTGCGAGCGGCGCTGTGCAGCGAAGAGCACACGAGTGAGTGCTCGCTAGTGACTATGCATTCGGAGCCAAGGCAACAGGGCGTGCTTGCCAGCTGAACTGAGAACACGCTGTTGGGCAGAGCTGAAACTGACCGCTGGAGTTCAGCTCCTTCCTACTGCTAAGGGCACTTGCGAAGGAAAGCGAGAGTCAACCACCTTCCTCTCCTAGTAGCCTGTAACGTGGTGCACACAAGCACGGCTCTTGTGCCGCTTCGTTCACCGCCCTCGCCCACGCCTACGCCTGGCGCCGCTTTCACTTCCCGGCGGCCAGAAGCCGCTGCAGGGGCGCCCCACCGCCAGCAGTGTGCTGGCAGCCAAGAGCTCGAGAACGCTGCTTCTGCCCAAGCCCGCCTAGGGGGTGCACCTTTGTTCTCAGAGCTCCGTGCAACAGTCTGCCTCTCTCGCAGTTCGAACGGAAAACGAAAGCTTTTCGCCTACGCCCTTCACAGAGATCCGTTGCCAGAACGAGAATGACTTGTAGCCGGAGCTCGCCCCCGCCGCGAGGAAGCTGCTCTTAGCACCGCATTGCAGGGACACGTCTCGCTTCTTGACTACGTGCTTAGCGCTCTCCGAATTCGCTGCTAGCCCCACGGTCCTTCTCAGCTGCAAGTAGCAGCGCTCGCAGTACATAGAGCTTCGCAAGGACCGAAGACCCGGAGGGACATATCGCACACGAAAATGTACGAGGACAGAGACGTGTACTACATTGTCCTTTCTCGTCATCCAGTTTGTACATCTGCTTCCTTTGCTGTTAGGAATCGCTCCTTGAAAGACAAGCGAGAGCGTCTTTCTGGTTGCACTGCACTGAGTGCTCGCTAGGGTCTTTGCACTCGGAGCCAAGGCAAGAGGGCGTGCTTGCCAGCTGAACTGAGAACACGCTGTTGGGCAGAGCTGAAACTGACCGCTGGAGTTCAGCTCCTTCCGACTGCTAAGGGCACCTGGGAAGGCAAGCGAGAGTCAACCACCTTCCTCTCCTAGTAGCCTGTAACGTGTTGCACACAAGCACGGCTCTTGTGCCGCTTCGTTCAACGCCGTCGCCCACGCCTACGCCTGGCTCCGCTTTCACTTGCCGGCGGCCAGAAGACGCTGCAGGGGCGCCACATAGCCAGCAGTGTGCCGGCAGCCAAGAGCTCGAGAACGCTGCTTCTGCCCAAGCCCGCCTAGGACGTGCACCTTTGTTCTCAGAGCTCCGTGCAACAGTCTGCCTCTCTCTCACTTCGAACGGAAAACGAAAGCTTTTCGACTAAGCCCTTCACAGAGATCCGTTGCCAGGACGAGAATGACTTGTAGCCGGAGCTCGCCCCCGCCGCGAGGAAGCTGCTCTTAGCACCGCATTGCAGGGACACGTTTCGCTTCTTGACTACGTGCTTAGCGCTCTCCGAATTCGCTGCTAGCCCCACGGTCCTTCTCAGCTGCAAGCAGCAGCGCTCGCAGTACATAGAGCTTCGCAAGGACCGAAGACCCGGAGAGAAGTATCGCACACGAAAATGTACGAGGACAGAGACGTGTTCTACTTTATCCTTTCTCGTCATCCAGTTTGTACATCTGCTTCCTTTGCTGTTAGGAATCGCTCCTTGAAAGACGAGCGAGAGCGTCTTTCTGGGTGCACTGCACTGAGTGAGTGCTCGCTAGGGTCTTTGCACTCGGAGCCAAGGCAAGAGGGCGTGCTTGCTCGCAGAACTGAGAACACGCTTTTGGGCAGAGCTGAAACTGACCGCTGGAGTTCAGCTCTCTCCGGACGGCAGAAGGCGAAGAACGAAGCCGCTTGCGAGCGGCGCTGTGCAGCGAAGAGCACACGAGTGAGTGCTCGCTAGTGACTATGCACTCGGAGCCAAGGCAACAGGGCGTGCTTGCCAGCTGAACTGAGAACACGCTGTTGGGCAGAGCTGAAACTGACCGCTGGAGTTCAGCTCCTTCCTACTGCTAAGGGCACTTGCGAAGGAAAGCGAGAGTCAATCACCTTCCTCTCCTAGTAGCCTGTAACGTGGTGCACACAAGCACGGCTCTTGTGCCGCTTCGTTCACCGCCCTCTCCCTCGCCCTCGCCTGGCGCCGCTTTCACTTCCCGGCGGCCAGAAGCCGCTGCAGGGGCGCCCCACCGCCAGCAGTGTGCCGGCAGCCAAGAGCTCGAGAACGCTGCTTCTGCCCAAGCCCGCCTAGGACGTGCACCTTTGTTCTCAGAGCTCCGTGCAACAGTCTGCCTCTCTCGCAGTTCGAACGGAAAACGAAAGCTTTTCGCCTACGCCCTTCACAGAGATCCGTTGCCAGAACGAGAATGACTTGTAGCCGGAGCTCGCCCCCGCCGCGAGGAAGCTGCTCTTAGCACCGCATTGCAGGGACACGTCTCGCTTCTTGACTACGTGCTTAGCGCTCTCCGAATTCGCTGCTAGCCCCACGGTCCTTCTCAGCTGCAAGTAGCAGCGCTCGCAGTACATAGAGCTTCGCAAGGACCGAAGACCCGGAGGGACATATCGCACACGAAAATGTACGAGGACAGAGACGTGTTCTACATTGTCCTTTCTCGTCATCCAGTTTGTACATCTGCTTCCTTTGCTGTTAGGAATCGCTCCTTGAAAGACAAGCGAGAGCGTCTTTCTGGTTGCACTGCACTGAGTGCTCGCTAGGGTCTTTGCACTCGGAGCCAAGGCAAGAGGGCGTGCTTGCCAGCTGAACTGAGAACACGCTTTTGGGCAGAGCTGAAACTGACCGCTGGAGTTCAGCTCCTTCCGACTGCTACGGGCACCTGGGAAGGCAAGCGAGAGTCAACCACCTTCCTCTCCCAGTAGCCTGTAACGTGGTGCACAAAACCACGGCTCTTGTGCCGCTTCGTTCACCGCCCTCGCCCACGCCTACGCCTGGCTCCGCTTTCACTTGCCGGCGGCCAGAAGCCCCTGCAGGGGCGCCACATAGCCAGCAGTGTGCTGGCAGCCAAGAGCTCGGGAACGCTGCTTCTGCCCAAGCCCGCCTAGGACGTGCACCTTTGTTCTCAGAGCTCCGTGCAACAGTCTGCCTCTCTCGCACTTCGAACGGAAAACGAAAGCTTTTCGCCTAAGCCCTTCACAGAGATCCGTTGCCAGAACGAGAATGACTTGTAGCCGGAGCTCGCCCCAGCCGCGAGGAAGCTGCTCTTAGCACCGCATTGCAGGGACACGTCTCGCTTCTTGTCTACGTGCTTAGCGCTCTCCGAATTCGCTGCTAGCCCCACGGTCCTTCTCAGCTGCAAGTAGCAGCGCTCGCAGTACATAGAGCTTCGCAAGGACCGAAGACCCGGAGGGAAGTATCGCACACGAAAATGTACGAGGACAGAGACGTGTTCTACTTTATCCTTTCTCGTCATCCAGTTTGCACATCTGCTTCCTTTGCTGTTAGGAATCGCTCCTTGAAAGACGAGCGAGAGCGTCTTTCTGGGTGCACTGCACTGAGTGAGTGCTCGCTAGGGTCTTTGCACTCGGAGCCAAGGCAAGAGGGCGTGCTTGCTCGCAGAACTGAGAACACGCTTTTGGGCAGAGCTGAAACTGACCGCTGGAGTTCAGCTCTCTCCGTACGGCAGAAGGCGAAGAACGAAGCCGCTTGCGAGCGGCGCTGTGCAGCGAAGAGCACACGAGTGAGTGCTCGCTAGTGACTATGCACTCGGAGCCAAGGCAAGAGGGCGTGCTTGCCAGCTGAACTGAGAACACGCTGTTGGGCAGAGCTGAAACTGACCGCTGGAGTTCAGCTCCTTCCTACTGCTAAGGGCACTTGCGAAGGAAAGCGAGAGTCAATCACCTTCCTCTCCTAGTAGCCTGTAACGTGGTGCACACAAGCACGGCTCTTGTGCCGCTTCGTTCACCGCCCTCTCCCGCGCCCTCGCCTGGCGCCGCTTTCACTTCCCGGCGGCCAGAAGCCGCTTCAGGGGCGCCCCACCGCCAGCAGTGTGCTGGCAGCCAAGAGCTCGAGAACGCTGCTTCTGCCCAAGCCCGCCTAGGACGTGCACTTTGTTCTCAGAGCTCCGTGCAACAGTCTGCCTCTCTCGCAGTTCGAACGGAAAACGAAAGCTTTTCGCCTACGCCCTTCACAGAGATCCGTTGCCAGAACGAGAATGACTTCTAGCCGGAGCTCGCCCCCGCCGCGAGGAAGCTGCTCTTAGCACCGCATTGCAGGGACACGTCTCGCTTCTTGTCTACGTGCTTAGCGCTCTCCGAATTCGCTGCTAGCCCCACGGTCCTTCTCAGCTGCAAGTAGCAGCGCTCGCAGTACATAGAGCTTCGCAAGGACCGAAGACCCGGAGGGACATATCGCACACGAAAATGTACGAGGACAGAGACGTGTTCTACATTGTCCTTTCTCGTCATCCAGTTTGTACATCTGCTTCCTTTGCTGTTAGGAATCGCTCCTTGAAAGACAAGCGAGAGCGTCTTTCTGGTTGCACTGCACTGAGTGCTCGCTAGGGTCTTTGCACTCGGAGCCAAGGCAAGAGGGCGTGCTTGCCAGCTGAACTGAGAACACGCTGTTGGGCAGAGCTGAAACTGACCGCTGGAGTTCAGCTCCTTCCGACTGCTAAGGGCACCTGGGAAGGCAAGCGAGAGTCAACCACCTTCCTCTCCCAGTAGCCTGTAACGTGGTGCACAAAACCACGGCTCTTGTGCCGCTTCGTTCACCGCCCTCGCCCACGCCTACGCCTGGCTCCGCTTTCACTTGCCGGCGGCCAGAAGCCCCTGCAGGGGCGCCACATAGCCAGCAGTGTGCCGGCAGCCAAGAGCTCGGGAACGCTGCTTCTGCCCAAGCCCGCCTAGGACGTGCACCTTTGTTCTCAGAGCTCCGTGCAACAGTCTGCCTCTCTCGCACTTCGAACGGAAAACGAAAGCTTTTCGCCTACGCCCTTCACAGAGATCCGTTGCCAGAACGAGAATGACTTGTAGCCGGAGCTCGCCCCCGCCGCGAGGAAGCTGCTCTTAGCACCGCATTGCAGGGACACGTCTCGCTTCTTGACTACGTGCTTAGCGCTCTCCGAATTCGCTGCTAGCCCCACGGTCCTTCTCAGCTGCAAGTAGCAGCGCTCGCAGTACATAGAGCTTCGCAAGGACCGAAGACCCGGAGAGAAGTATCGCACACGAAAATGTACGAGGACAGAGACGTGTTCTACTTTATCCTTTCTCGTCATCCAGTTTGTACATCTGCTTCCTTTGCTGTTAGGAATCGCTCCTTGAAAGACGAGCGAGAGCGTCTTTCTGGGTGCACTGCACTGAGTGAGTGCTCGCTAGGGTCTTTGCACTCGGAGCCAAGGCAAGAGGGCGTGCTTGCTCGCAGAACTGAGAACACGCTTTTGGGCAGAGCTGAAACTGACCGCTGGAGTTCAGCTCTCTCCGGACGGCAGAAGGCGAAGAACGAAGCCGCTTGCGAGCGGCGCTGTGCAGCGAAGAGCACACGAGTGAGTGCTCGCTAGTGACTATGCACTCGGAGCCAAGGCAAGAGGGCGTGCTTGCCAGCTGAACTGAGAACACGCTGTTGGGCAGAGCTGAAACTGACCGCTGGAGTTCAGCTCCTTCCTACTGCTAAGGGCACTTGCGAAGGAAAGCGAGAGTCAATCACCTTCCTCTCCTAGTAGCCTGTAACGTGGTGCACACAAGCACGGCTCTTGTGCCGCTTCGTTCACCGCCCTCTCCCTCGCCCTCGCCTGGCGCCGCTTTCACTTCCCGGCGGCCAGAAGCCGCTGCAGGGGCGCCCCACCGCCAGCAGTGTGCCGGCAGCCAAGAGCTCGAGAACGCTGCTTCTGCCCAAGCCCGCCTAGGGGGTGCACCTTTGTTCTCAGAGCTCCGTGCAACAGTCTGCCTCTCTCGCAGTTCGAACGGAAAACGAAAGCTTTTCGCCTACGCCCTTCACAGAGATCCGTTGCCAGAACGAGAATGACTTGTAGCCGGAGCTCGCCCCCGCCGCGAGGAAGCTGCTCTTAGCACCGCATTGCAGGGACACGTCTCGCTTCTTGTCTACGTGCTTAGCGCTCTCCGAATTCGCTGCTAGCCCCACGGTCCTTCTCAGCTGCAAGTAGCAGCGCTCGCAGTACATAGAGCTTCGCAAGGACCGAAGACCCGGAGGGACATATCGCACACGAAAATGTACGAGGACAGAGACGTGTTCTACATTGTCCTTTCTCGTCATCCAGTTTGTACATCTGCTTCCTTTGCTGTTAGGAATCGCTCCTTGAAAGACAAGCGAGAGCGTCTTTCTGGTTGCACTGCACTGAGTGCTCGCTAGGGTCTTTGCACTCGGAGCCAAGGCAAGAGGGCGTGCTTGCCAGCTGAACTGAGAACACGCTGTTGGGCAGAGCTGAAACTGACCGCTGGAGTTCAGCTCCTTCCGACTGCTAAGGGCACCTGGGAAGGCAAGCGAGAGTCAACCACCTTCCTCTCCCAGTAGCCTGTAACGTGGTGCACAAAACCACGGCTCTTGTGCCGCTTCGTTCAACGCCGTCGCCCACGCCTACGCCTGGCTCCGCTTTCACTTGCCGGCGGCCAGAAGCCCCTGCAGGGGCGCCACATAGCCAGCAGTGTGCTGGCAGCCAAGAGCTCGGGAACGCTGCTTCTGCCCAAGCCCGCCTAGGACGTGCACCTTTGTTCTCAGAGCTCCGTGCAACAGTCTGCCTCTCTCTCACTTCGAACGGAAAACGAAAGCTTTTCGCCTAAGCCCTTCACAGAGATCCGTTGCCAGAACGAGAATGACTTGTAGCCGGAGCTCGCCCCCGCCGCGAGGAAGCTGCTCTTAGCACCGCATTGCAGGGACACGTCTCGCTTCTTGACTACGTGCTTAGCGCTCTCCGAATTCGCTGCTAGCCCCACGGTCCTTCTCAGCTGCAAGTAGCAGCGCTCGCAGTACACAGAGCTTCGCAAGGACCGAAGACCCGGAGGGAAGTATCGCACACGAAAATGTACGAGGACAGAGACGTGTTCTACTTTATCCTTTCTCGTCATCCAGTTTGTACATCTGCTTCCTTTGCTGTTAGGAATCGCTCCTTGAAAGACGAGCGAGAGCGTCTTTCTGGGTGCACTGCACTGAGTGAGTGCTCGCTAGGGTCTTTGCACTCGGAGCCAAGGCAAGAGGGCGTGCTTGCTCGCAGAACTGAGAACACGCTTTTGGGCAGAGCTGAAACTGACCGCTGGAGTTCAGCTCTCTCCGTACGGCAGAAGGCGAAGAACGAAGCCGCTTGCGAGCGGCGCTGTGCAGCGAAGAGCACACGAGTGAGTGCTCGCTAGTGACTATGCACTCGGAGCCAAGGCAACAGGGCGTGCTTGCCAGCTGAACTGAGAACACGCTGTTGGGCAGAGCTGAAACTGACCGCTGGAGTTCAGCTCCTTCCTACTGCTAAGGGCACTTGCGAAGGAAAGCGAGAGTCAATCACCTTCCTCTCCTAGTAGCCTGTAACGTGGTGCACACAAGCACGGCTCTTGTGCCGCTTCGTTCACCGCCCTCTCCCTCGCCCTCGCCTGGCGCCGCTTTCACTTCCCGGCGGCCAGAAGCCGCTTCAGGGGCGCCCCACCGCCAGCAGTGTGCTGGCAGCCAAGAGCTCGAGAACGCTGCTTCTGCCCAAGCCCGCCTAGGACGTGCACTTTGTTCTCAGAGCTCCGTGCAACAGTCTGCCTCTCTCGCAGTTCGAACGGAAAACGAAAGCTTTTCGCCTACGCCCTTCACAGAGATCCGTTGCCAGAACGAGAATGACTTGTAGCCGGAGCTCGCCCCCGCCGCGAGGAAGCTGCTCTTAGCACCGCATTGCAGGGACACGTCTCGCTTCTTGTCTACGTGCTTAGCGCTCTCCGAATTCGCTGCTAGCCCCACGGTCCTTCTCAGCTGCAAGTAGCAGCGCTCGCAGTACATAGAGCTTCGCAAGGACCGAAGACCCGGAGGGACATATCGCACACGAAAATGTACGAGGACAGAGACGTGTTCTACATTGTCCTTTCTCGTCATCCAGTTTGTACATCTGCTTCCTTTGCTGTTAGGAATCGCTCCTTGAAAGACAAGCGAGAGCGTCTTTCTGGTTGCACTGCACTGAGTGCTCGCTAGGGTCTTTGCACTCGGAGCCAAGGCAAGAGGGCGTGCTTGCCAGCTGAACTGAGAACACGCTGTTGGGCAGAGCTGAAACTGACCGCTGGAGTTCAGCTCCTTCCGACTGCTACGGGCACCTGGGAAGGCAAGCGAGAGTCAACCACCTTCCTCTCCCAGTAGCCTGTAACGTGGTGCACAAAACCACGGCTCTTGTGCCGCTTCGTTCACCGCCCTCGCCCACGCCTACACCCGGCTCCGCTTTCACTTGCCGGCGGCCAGAAGACGCTGCAGGGGCGCCACATAGCCAGCAGTGTGCCGGCAGCCAAGAGCTCGGGAACGCTGCTTCTGCCCAAGCCCGCCTAGGACGTGCACCTTTGTTCTCAGAGCTCCGTGCAACAGTCTGCCTCTCTCGCAGTTCGAACGGAAAACGAAAGCTTTTCGCCTACGCCCTTCACAGAGATCCGTTGCCAGAACGGGAATGACTTGTAGCCGGAGCTCGCCCCCGCCGCGAGGAAGCTGCTCTTAGCACCGCATTGCAGGGACACGTCTCGCTTCTTGACTACGTGCTTAGCGCTCTCCGAATTCGCTGCTAGCCCCACGGTCCTTCTCAGCTGCAAGTAGCAGCGCTCGCAGTACACAGAGCTTCGCAAGGACCGAAGACCCGGAGAGAAGTATCGCACACGAAAATGTACGAGGACAGAGACGTGTTCTACTTTATCCTTTCTCGTCATCCAGTTTGTACATCTGCTTCCTTTGCTGTTAGGAATCGCTCCTTGAAAGACGAGCGAGAGCGTCTTTCTGGGTGTACTGCACTGAGTGAGTGCTCGCTAGGGTCTTTGCACTCGGAGCCAAGGCAAGAGGGCGTGCTTGCCAGCTGAACTGAGAACACGCTGTTGGGCAGAGCTGAAACTGACCGCTGGAGTTCAGCTCCTTCCTACCACTAAGGGCACTTGCGAAAGAAAGCGAGAGTCAACCACCTTCCTCTCCTAGTAGCCTGTAACGTGGTGCACACAAGCACGGCTCTTGTGCCGCTTCGTTCACCGCCCTCTCCCTCGCCCTCGCCTGGCGCCGCTTTCACTTCCCGGCGTCCAGAAGCCGCTGCAGGGGCGCCCCACCGCCAGCAGTGTGCTGGCAGCCAAGAGCTCGAGAACGCTGCTTCTGCCCAAGCCCGCCTAGGGGGTGCACCTTTGTTCTCAGAGCTCCGTGCAACAGTCTGCCTCTCTCGCAGTTCGAACGGAAAACGAAAGCTTTTCGCCTACGCCCTTCACAGAGATCCGTTGCCAGAACGAGAATGACTTGTAGCCGGAGCTCGCCCCAGCCGCGAGGAAGCTGCTCTTAGCACCGCATTGCAGGGACACGTCTCGCTTCTTGTCTACGTGCTTAGCGCTCTCCGAATTCGCTGCTAGCCCCACGGTCCTTCTCAGCTGCAAGTAGCAGCGCTCGCAGTACATAGAGCTTCGCAAGGACTGAAGACCCGGAGGGACATATCGGACACGAAAATGTACGAGGACAGAGACGTGTTCTACATTGTCCTTTCTCGTCATCCAGTTTGTACATCTGCTTCCTTTGCTGTTAGGAATCGCTCCTTGAAAGACAAGCGAGAGCGTCTTTCTGGTTGCACTGCACTGAGTGCTCGCTAGGGTCTTTGCACTCGGAGCCAAGGCAAGAGGGCGTGCTTGCCAGCTGAACTGAGAACACGCTGTTGGGCAGAGCTGAAACTGACCGCTGGAGTTCAGCTCCTTCCGACTGCTAAGGGCACCTGGGAAGGCAAGCGAGAGTCAACCACCTTCCTCTCCTAGTAGCCTGTAACGTGGTGCACACAAGCACGGCTCTTGTGCCGCTTCGTTCAACGCCGTCGCCCACGCCTACGCCTGGCTCCGCTTTCACTTGCCGGCGGCCAGAAGCCGCTGCAGGGGCGCCCCACCGCCAGCAGTGTGCTGGCAGCCAAGAGCTCGAGAACGCTGCTTCTGCCCAAGCCCGCCTAGGACGTGCACCTTTGTTCTCAGAGCTCCGTGCAACAGTCTGCCTCTCTCGCACTTCGAACGGAAAACGAAAGCTTTTCGCCTACGCCCTTCACAGAGATCCGTTGCCAGAACGAGAATGACTTGTAGCCGGAGCTCGCCCCAGCCGCGATGAAGCTGCTCTTAGCACCGCATTGCAGGGACACGTCTCGCTTCTTGTCTACGTGCTTAGCGCTCTCCGAATTCGCTGCTAGCCCCACGGTCCTTCTCAGCTGCAAGTAGCAGAGCTCGCAGTACATAGAGCTTCGCAAGGACCGAAGACCCGGAGGGACATATCGCACACGAAAATGTACGAGGACAGAGACGTGTTCTACATTGTCCTTTCTCGTCATCCAGTTTGTACATCTGCTTCCTTTGCTGTTAGGAATCGCTCCTTGAAAGACGAGCGAGAGCGTCTTTCTGGGTGCACTGCACTGAGTGAGTGCTCGCTAGGGTCTTTGCACTCGGAGCCAAGGCAAGAGGGCGTGCTTGCTCGCAGAACTGAGAACACGCTTTTGGGCAGAGCTGAAACTGACCGCTGGAGTTCAGCTCTCTCCGGACGGCAGAAGGCGAAGAACGAAGCCGCTTGCGAGCGGCGCTGTGCAGCGAAGAGCACACGAGTGAGTGCTCGCTAGTGACTATGCACTCGGAGCCAAGGCAAGAGGGCGTGCTTGCCAGCTGAACTGAGAACACGCTGTTGGGCAGAGTTGAAACTGACCGCTGGAGTTCAGCTCCTTCCTACTGCTAAGGGCACTTGCGAAGGAAAGCGAGAGTCAACCACCTTCCTCTCCTAGTAGCCTGTAACGTGGTGCACACAAGCACGGCTCTTGTGCCGCTTCGTTCACCGCCCTCGCCCACGCCTACGCCTGGCGCCGCTTTCACTTCCCGGCGGCCAGAAGCCGCTGCAGGGGCGCCCCACCGCCAGCAGTGTGCTGGCAGCCAAGAGCTCGAGAACGCTGCTTCTGCCCAAGCCCGCCTAGGGGGTGCACCTTTGTTCTCAGAGCTCCGTGCAACAGTCTGCCTCTCTCGCAGTTCGAACGGAAAACGAAAGCTTTTCGCCTACGCCCTTCACAGAGATCCGTTGCCAGAACGAGAATGACTTGTAGCCGGAGCTCGCCCCCGCCGCGAGGAAGCTGCTCTTAGCACCGCATTGCAGGGACACGTCTCGCTTCTTGACTACGTGCTTAGCGCTCTCCGAATTCGCTGCTAGCCCCACGGTCCTTCTCAGCTGCAAGTAGCAGCGCTCGCAGTACACAGAGCTTCGCAAGGACCGAAGACCCGGAGGGAAGTATCGCACACGAAAATGTACGAGGACAGAGACGTGTTCTACTTTATCCTTTCTCGTCATCCAGTTTGTACATCTGCTTCCTTTGCTGTTAGGAATCGCTCCTTGAAAGACGAGCGAGAGAGTCTTTCTGGGTGCACTGCACTGAGTGAGTGCTCGCTAGGGTCTTTGCACTCGGAGCCAAGGCAAGAGGGCGTGCTTGCCAGCTGAACTGAGAACACGCTGTTGGGCAGAGCTGAAACTGACCGCTGGAGTTCAGCTCCTTCCGACTGCTAAGGGCACCTGGGAGGGCAAGCGAGAGTCAACCACCTTCCTCTCCTAGTAGCCTGTAACGTGGTGCACACAAGCACGGCTCTTGTGCCGCTTCGTTCACCGCCCTCTTCCTCGCCCTCGCCTGGCGCCGCTTTCACTTCCCGGCGGCCAGAAGACGCTGCAGGGGCGCCACATAGCCAGCAGTGTGCCGGCGGCCAAAAGCTCGAGAACGCTGCTTCTGCCCAAGCCCGCCTAGGACGTGCACCTTTGTTCTCAGAGCTCCGTGCAACAGTCTGCCTCTCTCTCACTTCGAACGGAAAACGAAAGCTTTTCGCCTAAGCCCTTCACAGAGATCCGTTGCCAGGACGAGAATGACTTGTAGCCGGAGCTCGCCCCCGCCGCGAGGAAGCTGCTCTTAGCACCGCATTGCAGGGACACGTCTCGCTTCTTGACTACGTGCTTAGCGCTCTCCGAATTCGCTGCTAGCCCCACGGTCCTTCTCAGCTGCAAGTAGCAGCGCTCGCAGTACACAGAGCTTCGCAAGGACCGAAGACCCGGAGGGAAGTATCGCACACGAAAATGTACGAGGACAGAGACGTGTTCTACTTTATCCTTTCTCGTCATCCAGTTTGTACATCTGCTTCCTTTGCTGTTAGGAATCGCTCCTTGAAAGACGAGCGAGAGCGTCTTTCTGGGTGCACTGCACTAAGTGAGTGCTCGCTAGGGTCTTTGCACTCGGAGCCAAGGCAAGAGGGCGTGCTTGCTCGCAGAACTGAGAACACGCTTTTGGGCAGAGCTGAAACTGACCGCTGGAGTTCAGCTCTCTCCGGACGGCAGAAGGCGAAGAACGAAGCCGCTTGCGAGCGGCGCTGTGCAGCGAAGAGCACACGAGTGAGTGCTCGCTAGTGACTATGCATTCGGAGCCAAGGCAACAGGGCGTGCTTGCCAGCTGAACTGAGAACACGCTGTTGGGCAGAGCTGAAACTGACCGCTGGAGTTCAGCTCCTTCCTACTGCTAAGGGCACTTGCGAAGGAAAGCGAGAGTCAATCACCTTCCTCTCCTAGTAGCCTGTAACGTGGTGCACACAAGCACGGCTCTTGTGCCGCTTCGTTCACCGCCCTCTCCCTCGCCCTCGCCTGGCGCCGCTTTCACTTCCCGGCGGCCAGAAGCCGCTGCAGGGGCGCCACATAGCCAGCAGTGTGCTGGCAGCCAAGAGCTAGAGAACGCTGCTTCTGCCCAAGCCCGCCTAGGCGCGTGCAACTTTGTTCTCAGAGCTCCGTGCAACAGTCTGCCTCTCTCTCACTTCGAACGGAAAACGAAAGCTTTTCGCCTAAGCCCTTCACAGAGATCCGTTGCCAGGACGAGAATGACTTGAAGCCGGAGCTCGCCTCCGCCGCGAGGAAGCTGCTCTTAGCACCGCATTGCAGGGACACGTCTCGCTTCTTGACTACGTGCTTAGCGCTCTCCGAATTCGCTGCTAGCCCCACGGTCCTTCTCAGCTGCAAGTAGCAGCGCTCGCAGTACATAGAGCTTCGCAAGGACCGAAGACCCGGAGGGACATATCGCACACGAAAATGTACGAGGACAGAGACGTGTTCTACATTGTCCTTTCTCGTCATCTAGTTTGTACATCTGCTTCCTTTGCTCTTAGGAATCGCTCCTTGAAAGACAAGCGAGAGCGTCTTTCTGGTTGCACTGCACTGAGTGCTCGCTAGGGTCTTTGCACTCGGAGCCAAGGCAAGAGGGCGTGCTTGCCAGCTGAACTGAGAACACGCTGTTGGGCAGAGCTGAAACTGACCGCTGGAGTTCAGCTCCTTCCGACTGCTAAGGGCACCTGGGAAGGCAAGCGAGAGTCAACCACCTTCCTCTCCCAGTAGCCTGTAACGTGGTGCACAAAACCACGGCTCTTGTGCCGCTTCGTTCACCGCCCTCGCCCACGCCTACGCCTGGCTCCGCTTTCACTTGCCGGCGGCCAGAAGACGCTGCAGGGGCGCCACATAGCCAGCAGTGTGCCGGCAGCCAAGAGCTCGGGAACGCTGCTTCTGCCCAAGCCCGCCTAGGACGTGCACCTTTGTTCTCAGAGCTCCGTGCAACAGTCTGCCTCTCTCTCACTTCGAACGGAAAACGAAAGCTTTTCGCCTAAGCCCTTCACAGAGATCCGTTGCCAGAACGAGAATGACTTGTAGCCGGAGCTCGCCCCCGCCGCGAGGAAGCTGCTCTTAGCACCGCATTGCAGGGACACGTCTCGCTTCTTGACTACGTGCTTAGCGCTCTCCGAATTCGCTGCTAGCCCCACGGTCCTTCTCAGCTGCAAGTAGCAGCGCTCGCAGTACACAGAGCTTCGCAAGGACCGAAGACCCGGAGAGAAGTATCGCACACGAAAATGTACGAGGACAGAGACGTGTTCTACTTTATCCTTTCTCGTCATCCAGTTTGTACATCTGCTTCCTTTGCTGTTAGGAATCGCTCCTTGAAAGACAAGCGAGAGCGTCTTTCTGGGTGTACTGCACTGAGTGAGTGCTCGCTAGGGTCTTTGCACTCGGAGCCAAGGCAAGAGGGCGTGCTTGCCAGCTGAACTGAGAACACGCTGTTGGGCAGAGCTGAAACTGACCGCTGGAGTTCAGCTCCTTCCTACCACTAAGGGCACTTGCGAAAGAAAGCGAGAGTCAACCACCTTCCTCTCCTAGTAGCCTGTAACGTGGTGCACACAAGCACGGCTCTTGTGCCGCTTCGTTCACCGCCCTCTCCCTCGCCCTCGCCTGGCGCCGCTTTCACTTCCCGGCGTCCAGAAGCCGCTGCAGGGGCGCCCCACCGCCAGCAGTGTGCTGGCAGCCAAGAGCTCGAGAACGCTGCTTCTGCCCAAGCCCGCCTAGGGGGTGCACCTTTGTTCTCAGAGCTCCGTGCAACAGTCTGCCTCTCTCGCACTTCGAACGGAAAACGAAAGCTTTTCGCCTACGCCCTTCACAGAGATCCGTTGCCAGAACGAGAATGACTTGTAGCCGGAGCTCGCCCCAGCCGCGAGGAAGCTGCTCTTAGCACCGCATTGCAGGGACACGTCTCGCTTCTTGTCTACGTGCTTAGCGCTCTCCGAATTCGCTGCTAGCCCCACGGTCCTTCTCAGCTGCAAGTAGCAGCGCTCGCAGTACATAGAGCTTCGCAAGGACCGAAGACCCGGAGGGACATATCGCACACGAAAATGTACGAGGACAGAGACGTGTTCTACATTGTCCTTTCTCGTCATCCAGTTTGTACATCTGCTTCCTTTGCTGTTAGGAATCGCTCCTTGAAAGACAAGCGAGAGCGTCTTTCTGGTTGCACTGCACTGAGTGCTCGCTAGGGTCTTTGCACTCGGAGCCAAGGCAAGAGGGCGTGCTTGCCAGCTGAACTGAGAACACGCTTTTGGGCAGAGCTGAAACTGACCGCTGGAGTTCAGCTCCTTCCGACTGCTAAGGGCACCTGGGAAGGCAAGCGAGAGTCAACCACCTTCCTCTCCTAGTAGCCTGTAACGTGGTGCACACAAGCACGGCTCTTGTGCCGCTTCGTTCAACGCCGTCGCCCACGCCTACGCCTGGCTCCGCTTTCACTTGCCGGCGGCCAGAAGCCGCTGCAGGGGCGCCCCACCGCCAGCAGTGTGCTGGCAGCCAAGAGCTCGAGAACGCTGCTTCTGCCCAAGCCCGCCTAGGACGTGCACCTTTGTTCTCAGAGCTCCGTGCAACAGTCTGCCTCTCTCGCACTTCGAACGGAAAACGAAAGCTTTTCGCCTACGCCCTTCACAGAGATCCGTTGCCAGAACGAGAATGACTTGTAGCCGGAGCTCGCCCCAGCCGCGATGAAGCTGCTCTTAGCACCGCATTGCAGGGACACGTCTCGCTTCTTGTCTACGTGCTTAGCGCTCTCCGAATTCGCTGCTAGCCCCACGGTCCTTCTCAGCTGCAAGTAGCAGAGCTCGCAGTACATAGAGCTTCGCAAGGACCGAAGACCCGGAGGGAAGTATCGCACACGAAAATGTACGAGGACAGAGACGTGTTCTACTTTATCCTTTCTCGTCATCCAGTTTGTACATCTGCTTCCTTTGCTGTTAGGAATCGCTCCTTGAAAGACGAGCGAGAGCGTCTTTCTGGGTGCACTGCACTAAGTGAGTGCTCGCTAGGGTCTTTGCACTCGGAGCCAAGGCAAGAGGGCGTGCTTGCTCGCAGAACTGAGAACACGCTTTTGGGCAGAGCTGAAACTGACCGCTGGAGTTCAGCTCTCTCCGGACGGCAGAAGGCGAAGAACGAAGCCGCTTGCGAGCGGCGCTGTGCAGCGAAGAGCACACGAGTGAGTGCTCGCTAGTGACTATGCATTCGGAGCCAAGGCAACAGGGCGTGCTTGCCAGCTGAACTGAGAACACGCTGTTGGGCAGAGCTGAAACTGACCGCTGGAGTTCAGCTCCTTCCTACTGCTAAGGGCACTTGCGAAGGAAAGCGAGAGTCAACCACCTTCCTCTCCTAGTAGCCTGTAACGTGGTGCACACAAGCACGGCTCTTGTGCCGCTTCGTTCACCGCCCTCTCCCTCGCCCTCGCCTGGCGCCGCTTTCACTTCCCGGCGGCCAGAAGCCGCTGCAGGGGCGCCACATAGCCAGCAGTGTGCCGGCAGCCAAGAGCTCGAGAACGCTGCTTCTGCCCAAGCCCGCCTAGGCGCGTGCAACTTTGTTCTCAGAGCTCCGTGCAACAGTCTGCCTCTCTCTCACTTCGAACGGAAAACGAAAGCTTTTCGCCTAAGCCCTTCACAGAGATCCGTTGCCAGGACGAGAATGACTTGTAGCCGGAGCTCGCCCCCGCCGCGAGGAAGCTGCTCTTAGCACCGCATTGCAGGGACACGTCTCGCTTCTTGACTACGTGCTTAGCGCTCTCCGAATTCGCTGCTAGCCCCACGGTCCTTCTCAGCTGCAAGTAGCAGCGCTCGCAGTACATAGAGCTTCGCAAGGACCGAAGACCCGGAGAGAAGTATCGCACACGAAAATGTACGAGGACAGAGACGTGTTCTACTTTATCCTTTCTCGTCATCCAGTTTGTACATCTGCTTCCTTTGCTGTTAGGAATCGCTCCTTGAAAGACGAGCGAGAGCGTCTTTCTGGGTGCACTGCACTGAGTGAGTGCTCGCTAGGGTCTTTGCACTCGGAGCCAAGGCAAGAGGGCGTGCTTGCTCGCAGAACTGAGAACACGCTTTTGGGCAGAGCTGAAACTGACCGCTGGAGTTCAGCTCTCTCCGGGCGGCAGAAGGCGAAGAACGAAGCCGCTTGCGAGCGGCGCTGTGCAGCGAAGAGCACACGAGTGAGTGCTCGCTAGTGACTATGCACTCGGAGCCAAGGCAACAGGGCGTGCTTGCCAGCTGAACTGAGAACACGCTGTTGGGCAGAGCTGAAACTGACCGCTGGAGTTCAGCTCCTTCCTACTGCTAAGGGCACTTGCGAAGGAAAGCGAGAGTCAATCACCTTCCTCTCCTAGTAGCCTGTAACGTGGTGCACACAAGCACGGCTCTTGTGCCGCTTCGTTCACCGCCCTCTCCCTCGCCCTCGCCTGGCGCCGCTTTCACTTCCCGGCGGCCAGAAGCCGCTGCAGGGGCGCCCCACCGCCAGCAGTGTGCCGGCAGCCAAGAGCTCGAGAACGCTGCTTCTGCCCAAGCCCGCCTAGGGGGTGCACCTTTGTTCTCAGAGCTCCGTGCAACAGTCTGCCTCTCTCGCAGTTCGAACGGAAAACGAAAGCTTTTCGCCTACGCCCTTCACAGAGATCCGTTGCCAGAACGAGAATGACTTGTAGCCGGAGCTCGCCCCCGCCGCGAGGAAGCTGCTCTTAGCACCGCATTGCAGGGACACGTCTCGCTTCTTGACTACGTGCTTAGCGCTCTCCGAATTCGCTGCTAGCCCCACGGTCCTTCTCAGCTGCAAGTAGCAGCGCTCGCAGTACATAGAGCTTCGCAAGGACCGAAGACCCGGAGGGACATATCGCACACGAAAATGTACGAGGACAGAGACGTGTTCTACATTGTCCTTTCTCGTCATCCAGTTTGTACATCTGCTTCCTTTGCTGTTAGGAATCGCTCCTTGAAAGACAAGCGAGAGCGTCTTTCTGGTTGCACTGCACTGAGTGCTCGCTAGGGTCTTTGCACTCGGAGCCAAGGCAAGAGGGCGTGCTTGCCAGCTGAACTGAGAACACGCTTTTGGGCAGAGCTGAAACTGACCGCTGGAGTTCAGCTCCTTCCGACTGCTACGGGCACCTGGGAAGGCAAGCGAGAGTCAACCACCTTCCTCTCCCAGTAGCCTGTAACGTGGTGCACAAAACCACGGCTCTTGTGCCGCTTCGTTCACCGCCCTCGCCCACGCCTACGCCTGGCTCCGCTTTCACTTGCCGGCGGCCAGAAGCCCCTGCAGGGGCGCCACATAGCCAGCAGTGTGCCGGCAGCCAAGAGCTCGGGAACGCTGCTTCTGCCCAAGCCCGCCTAGGACGTGCACCTTTGTTCTCAGAGCTCCGTGCAACAGTCTGCCTCTCTCGCACTTCGAACGGAAAACGAAAGCTTTTCGCCTACGCCCTTCACAGAGATCCGTTGCCAGAACGAGAATGACTTGTAGCCGGAGCTCGCCCCCGCCGCGAGGAAGCTGCTCTTAGCACCGCATTGCAGGGACACGTCTCGCTTCTTGACTACGTGCTTAGCGCTCTCCGAATTCGCTGCTAGCCCCACGGTCCTTCTCAGCTGCAAGTAGCAGCGCTCGCAGTACATAGAGCTTCGCAAGGACCGAAGACCCGGAGAGAAGTATCGCACACGAAAATGTACGAGGACAGAGACGTGTTCTACTTTATCCTTTCTCGTCATCCAGTTTGTACATCTGCTTCCTTTGCTGTTAGGAATCGCTCCTTGAAAGACGAGCGAGAGCGTCTTTCTGGGTGCACTGCACTGAGTGAGTGCTCGCTAGGGTCTTTGCACTCGGAGCCAAGGCAAGAGGGCGTGCTTGCTCGCAGAACTGAGAACACGCTTTTGGGCAGAGCTGAAACTGACCGCTGGAGTTCAGCTCTCTCCGGACGGCAGAAGGCGAAGAACGAAGCCGCTTGCGAGCGGCGCTGTGCAGCGAAGAGCACACGAGTGAGTGCTCGCTAGTGACTATGCACTCGGAGCCAAGGCAACAGGGCGTGCTTGCCAGCTGAACTGAGAACACGCTGTTGGGCAGAGCTGAAACTGACCGCTGGAGTTCAGCTCCTTCCTACTGCTAAGGGCACTTGCGAAGGAAAGCGAGAGTCAATCACCTTCCTCTCCTAGTAGCCTGTAACGTGGTGCACACAAGCACGGCTCTTGTGCCGCTTCGTTCACCGCCCTCTCCCTCGCCCTCGCCTGGCGCCGCTTTCACTTCCCGGCGGCCAGAAGCCGCTGCAGGGGCGCCCCACCGCCAGCAGTGTGCCGGCAGCCAAGAGCTCGAGAACGCTGCTTCTGCCCAAGCCCGCCTAGGACGTGCACCTTTGTTCTCAGAGCTCCGTGCAACAGTCTGCCTCTCTCGCAGTTCGAACGGAAAACGAAAGCTTTTCGCCTACGCCCTTCACAGAGATCCGTTGCCAGAACGAGAATGACTTCTAGCCGGAGCTCGCCCCCGCCGCGAGGAAGCTGCTCTTAGCACCGCATTGCAGGGACACGTCTCGCTTCTTGTCTACGTGCTTAGCGCTCTCCGAATTCGCTGCTAGCCCCACGGTCCTTCTCAGCTGCAAGTAGCAGCGCTCGCAGTACATAGAGCTTCGCAAGGACCGAAGACCCGGAGGGACATATCGCACACGAAAATGTACGAGGACAGAGACGTGTTCTACATTGTCCTTTCTCGTCATCCAGTTTGTACATCTGCTTCCTTTGCTGTTAGGAATCGCTCCTTGAAAGACAAGCGAGAGCGTCTTTCTGGTTGCACTGCACTGAGTGCTCGCTAGGGTCTTTGCACTCGGAGCCAAGGCAAGAGGGCGTGCTTGCCAGCTGAACTGAGAACACGCTTTTGGGCAGAGCTGAAACTGACCGCTGGAGTTCAGCTCCTTCCGACTGCTACGGGCACCTGGGAAGGCAAGCGAGAGTCAACCACCTTCCTCTCCCAGTAGCCTGTAACGTGGTGCACAAAACCACGGCTCTTGTGCCGCTTCGTTCACCGCCCTCGCCCACGCCTACGCCTGGCTCCGCTTTCACTTGCCGGCGGCCAGAAGCCCCTGCAGGGGCGCCACATAGCCAGCAGTGTGCTGGCAGCCAAGAGCTCGGGAACGCTGCTTCTGCCCAAGCCCGCCTAGGACGTGCACCTTTGTTCTCAGAGCTCCGTGCAACAGTCTGCCTCTCTCGCACTTCGAACGGAAAACGAAAGCTTTTCGCCTAAGCCCTTCACAGAGATCCGTTGCCAGAACGAGAATGACTTGTAGCCGGAGCTCGCCCCAGCCGCGAGGAAGCTGCTCTTAGCACCGCATTGCAGGGACACGTCTCGCTTCTTGTCTACGTGCTTAGCGCTCTCCGAATTCGCTGCTAGCCCCACGGTCCTTCTCAGCTGCAAGTAGCAGCGCTCGCAGTACATAGAGCTTCGCAAGGACCGAAGACCCGGAGGGAAGTATCGCACACGAAAATGTACGAGGACAGAGACGTGTTCTACTTTATCCTTTCTCGTCATCCAGTTTGTACATCTGCTTCCTTTGCTGTTAGGAATCGCTCCTTGAAAGACGAGCGAGAGCGTCTTTCTGGGTGCACTGCACTGAGTGAGTGCTCGCTAGGGTCTTTGCACTCGGAGCCAAGGCAAGAGGGCGTGCTTGCTCGCAGAACTGAGAACACGCTTTTGGGCAGAGCTGAAACTGACCGCTGGAGTTCAGCTCTCTCCGGACGGCAGAAGGCGAAGAACGAAGCCGCTTGCGAGCGGCGCTGTGCAGCGAAGAGCACACGAGTGAGTGCTCGCTAGTGACTATGCACTCGGAGCCAAGGCAACAGGGCGTGCTTGCCAGCTGAACTGAGAACACGCTGTTGGGCAGAGCTGAAACTGACCGCTGGAGTTCAGCTCCTTCCTACTGCTAAGGGCACTTGCGAAGGAAAGCGAGAGTCAATCACCTTCCTCTCCTAGTAGCCTGTAACGTGGTGCACACAAGCACGGCTCTTGTGCCGCTTCGTTCACCGCCCTCTCCCTCGCCCTCGCCTGGCGCCGCTTTCACTTCCCGGCGGCCAGAAGCCGCTGCAGGGGCGCCCCACCGCCAGCAGTGTGCCGGCAGCCAAGAGCTCGAGAACGCTGCTTCTGCCCAAGCCCGCCTAGGGGGTGCACCTTTGTTCTCAGAGCTCCGTGCAACAGTCTGCCTCTCTCGCAGTTCGAACGGAAAACGAAAGCTTTTCGCCTACGCCCTTCACAGAGATCCGTTGCCAGAACGAGAATGACTTGTAGCCGGAGCTCGCCCCCGCCGCGAGGAAGCTGCTCTTAGCACCGCATTGCAGGGACACGTCTCGCTTCTTGACTACGTGCTTAGCGCTCTCCGAATTCGCTGCTAGCCCCACGGTCCTTCTCAGCTGCAAGTAGCAGCGCTCGCAGTACATAGAGCTTCGCAAGGACCGAAGACCCGGAGGGACATATCGCACACGAAAATGTACGAGGACAGAGACGTGTTCTACATTGTCCTTTCTCGTCATCCAGTTTGTACATCTGCTTCCTTTGCTGTTAGGAATCGCTCCTTGAAAGACAAGCGAGAGCGTCTTTCTGGTTGCACTGCACTGAGTGCTCGCTAGGGTCTTTGCACTCGGAGCCAAGGCAAGAGGGCGTGCTTGCCAGCTGAACTGAGAACACGCTTTTGGGCAGAGCTGAAACTGACCGCTGGAGTTCAGCTCCTTCCGACTGCTACGGGCACCTGGGAAGGCAAGCGAGAGTCAACCACCTTCCTCTCCCAGTAGCCTGTAACGTGGTGCACAAAACCACGGCTCTTGTGCCGCTTCGTTCACCGCCCTCGCCCACGCCTACGCCTGGCTCCGCTTTCACTTGCCGGCGGCCAGAAGCCCCTGCAGGGGCGCCACATAGCCAGCAGTGTGCTGGCAGCCAAGAGCTCGGGAACGCTGCTTCTGCCCAAGCCCGCCTAGGACGTGCACCTTTGTTCTCAGAGCTCCGTGCAACAGTCTGCCTCTCTCGCACTTCGAACGGAAAACGAAAGCTTTTCGCCTAAGCCCTTCACAGAGATCCGTTGCCAGAACGAGAATGACTTGTAGCCGGAGCTCGCCCCCGCCGCGAGGAAGCTGCTCTTAGCACCGCATTGCAGGGACACGTCTCGCTTCTTGTCTACGTGCTTAGCGCTCTCCGAATTCGCTGCTAGCCCCACGGTCCTTCTCAGCTGCAAGTAGCAGCGCTCGCAGTACATAGAGCTTCGCAAGGACCGAAGACCCGGAGGGAAGTATCGCACACGAAAATGTACGAGGACAGAGACGTGTTCTACTTTATCCTTTCTCGTCATCCAGTTTGTACATCTGCTTCCTTTGCTGTTAGGAATCGCTCCTTGAAAGACGAGCGAGAGCGTCTTTCTGGGTGCACTGCACTGAGTGAGTGCTCGCTAGGGTCTTTGCACTCGGAGCCAAGGCAAGAGGGCGTGCTTGCTCGCAGAACTGAGAACACGCTTTTGGGCAGAGCTGAAACTGACCGCTGGAGTTCAGCTCTCTCCGTACGGCAGAAGGCGAAGAACGAAGCCGCTTGCGAGCGGCGCTGTGCAGCGAAGAGCACACGAGTGAGTGCTCGCTAGTGACTATGCACTCGGAGCCAAGGCAACAGGGCGTGCTTGCCAGCTGAACTGAGAACACGCTGTTGGGCAGAGCTGAAACTGACCGCTGGAGTTCAGCTCCTTCCTACTGCTAAGGGCACTTGCGAAGGAAAGCGAGAGTCAATCACCTTCCTCTCCTAGTAGCCTGTAACGTGGTGCACACAAGCACGGCTCTTGTGCCGCTTCGTTCACCGCCCTCTCCCTCGCCCTCGCCTGGCGCCGCTTTCACTTCCCGGCGGCCAGAAGCCGCTTCAGGGGCGCCCCACCGCCAGCAGTGTGCTGGCAGCCAAGAGCTCGAGAACGCTGCTTCTGCCCAAGCCCGCCTAGGACGTGCACTTTGTTCTCAGAGCTCCGTGCAACAGTCTGCCTCTCTCGCAGTTCGAACGGAAAACGAAAGCTTTTCGCCTACGCCCTTCACAGAGATCCGTTGCCAGAACGAGAATGACTTCTAGCCGGAGCTCGCCCCCGCCGCGAGGAAGCTGCTCTAGCACCGCATTGCAGGGACACGTCTCGCTTCTTGTCTACGTGCTTAGCGCTCTCCGAATTCGCTGCTAGCCCCACGGTCCTTCTCAGCTGCAAGTAGCAGCGCTCGCAGTACATAGAGCTTCGCAAGGACCGAAGACCCGGAGGGACATATCGCACACGAAAATGTACGAGGACAGAGACGTGTTCTACATTGTCCTTTCTCGTCATCCAGTTTGTACATCTGCTTCCTTTGCTGTTAGGAATCGCTCCTTGAAAGACAAGCGAGAGCGTCTTTCTGGTTGCACTGCACTGAGTGCTCGCTAGGGTCTTTGCACTCGGAGCCAAGGCAAGAGGGCGTGCTTGCCAGCTGAACTGAGAACACGCTGTTGGGCAGAGCTGAAACTGACCGCTGGAGTTCAGCTCCTTCCGACTGCTACGGGCACCTGGGAAGGCAAGCGAGAGTCAACCACCTTCCTCTCCCAGTAGCCTGTAACGTGGTGCACACAAGCACGGCTCTTGTGCCGCTTCGTTCACCGCCCTCGCCCACGCCTACGCCTGGCGCCGCTTTCACTTCCCGGCGGCCAGAAGCCGCTGCAGGGGCGCCCCACCGCCAGCAGTGTGCTGGCAGCCAAGAGCTCGAGAACGCTGCTTCTGCCCAAGCCCGCCTAGGGGGTGCACCTTTGTTCTCAGAGCTCCGTGCAACAGTCTGCCTCTCTCGCAGTTCGAACGGAAAACGAAAGCTTTTCGCCTACGCCCTTCACAGAGATCCGTTGCCAGAACGAGAATGACTTGTAGCCGGAGCTCGCCCCCGCCGCGAGGAAGCTGCTCTTAGCACCGCATTGCAGGGACACGTCTCGCTTCTTGACTACGTGCTTAGCGCTCTCCGAATTCGCTGCTAGCCCCACGGTCCTTCTCAGCTGCAAGTAGCAGCGCTCGCAGTACATAGAGCTTCGCAAGGACCGAAGACCCGGAGGGACATATCGCACACGAAAATGTACGAGGACAGAGACGTGTACTACATTGTCCTTTCTCGTCATCCAGTTTGTACATCTGCTTCCTTTGCTGTTAGGAATCGCTCCTTGAAAGACAAGCGAGAGCGTCTTTCTGGTTGCACTGCACTGAGTGCTCGCTAGGGTCTTTGCACTCGGAGCCAAGGCAAGAGGGCGTGCTTGCCAGCTGAACTGAGAACACGCTGTTGGGCAGAGCTGAAACTGACCGCTGGAGTTCAGCTCCTTCCGACTGCTAAGGGCACCTGGGAAGGCAAGCGAGAGTCAACCACCTTCCTCTCCTAGTAGCCTGTAACGTGGTGCACACAAGCACGGCTCTTGTGCCGCTTCGTTCAACGCCGTCGCCCACGCCTACGCCTGGCTCCGCTTTCACTTGCCGGCGGCCAGAAGACGCTGCAGGGGCGCCACATAGCCAGCAGTGTGCCGGCAGCCAAGAGCTCGAGAACGCTGCTTCTGCCCAAGCCCGCCTAGGACGTGCACCTTTGTTCTCAGAGCTCCGTGCAACAGTCTGCCTCTCTCGCAGTTCGAACGGAAAACGAAAGCTTTTCGCCTACGCCCTTCACAGAGATCCGTTGCCAGAACGAGAATGACTTGTAGCCGGAGCTCGCCCCCGCCGCGAGGAAGCTGCTCTTAGCACCGCATTGCAGGGACACGTCTCGCTTCTTGACTACGTGCTTAGCGCTCTCCGAATTCGCTGCTAGCCCCACGGTCCTTCTCAGCTGCAAGTAGCAGCGCTCGCAGTACACAGAGCTTCGCAAGGACCGAAGACCCGGAGGGAAGTATCGCACACGAAAATGTACGAGGACAGAGACGTGTTCTACTTTATCCTTTCTCGTCATCCAGTTTGTACATCTGCTTCCTTTGCTGTTAGGAATCGCTCCTTGAAAGACGAGCGAGAGAGTCTTTCTGGGTGCACTGCACTGAGTGAGTGCTCGCTAGGGTCTTTGCACTCGGAGCCAAGGCAAGAGGGCGTGCTTGCCAGCTGAACTGAGAACACGCTTTTGGGCAGAGCTGAAACTGACCGCTGGAGTTCAGCTCCTTCCGACTGCTAAGGGCACCTGGGAGGGCAAGCGAGAGTCAACCACCTTCCTCTCCTAGTAGCCTGTAACGTGGTGCACACAAGCACGGCTCTTGTGCCGCTTCGTTCACCGCCCTCTTCCTCGCCCTCGCCTGGCGCCGCTTTCACTTGCCGGCGGCCAGAAGACGCTGCAGGGGCGCCACATAGCCAGCAGTGTGCCGGCGGCCAAAAGCTCGAGAACGCTGCTTCTGCCCAAGCCCGCCTAGGACGTGCACCTTTGTTCTCAGAGCTCCGTGCAACAGTCTGCCTCTCTCTCACTTCGAACGGAAAACGAAAGCTTTTCGCCTAAGCCCTTCACAGAGATCCGTTGCCAGGACGAGAATGACTTGTAGCCGGAGCTCGCCCCCGCCGCGAGGAAGCTGCTCTTAGCACCGCATTGCAGGGACACGTCTCGCTTCTTGACTACGTGCTTAGCGCTCTCCGAATTCGCTGCTAGCCCCACGGTCCTTCTCAGCTGCAAGTAGCAGCGCTCGCAGTACACAGAGCTTCGCAAGGACCGAAGACCCGGAGGGAAGTATCGCACACGAAAATGTACGAGGACAGAGACGTGTTCTACTTTATCCTTTCTCGTCATCCAGTTTGTACATCTGCTTCCTTTGCTGTTAGGAATCGCTCCTTGAAAGACGAGCGAGAGCGTCTTTCTGGGTGCACTGCACTAAGTGAGTGCTCGCTAGGGTCTTTGCACTCGGAGCCAAGGCAAGAGGGCGTGCTTGCTCGCAGAACTGAGAACACGCTTTTGGGCAGAGCTGAAACTGACCGCTGGAGTTCAGCTCTCTCCGGACGGCAGAAGGCGAAGAACGAAGCCGCTTGCGAGCGGCGCTGTGCAGCGAAGAGCACACGAGTGAGTGCTCGCTAGTGACTATGCATTCGGAGCCAAGGCAACAGGGCGTGCTTGCCAGCTGAACTGAGAACACGCTGTTGGGCAGAGCTGAAACTGACCGCTGGAGTTCAGCTCCTTCCTACTGCTAAGGGCACTTGCGAAGGAAAGCGAGAGTCAATCACCTTCCTCTCCTAGTAGCCTGTAACGTGGTGCACACAAGCACGGCTCTTGTGCCGCTTCGTTCACCGCCCTCTCCCTCGCCCTCGCCTGGCGCCGCTTTCACTTCCCGGCGGCCAGAAGCCGCTGCAGGGGCGCCACATAGCCAGCAGTGTGCTGGCAGCCAAGAGCTAGAGAACGCTGCTTCTGCCCAAGCCCGCCTAGGCGCGTGCAACTTTGTTCTCAGAGCTCCGTGCAACAGTCTGCCTCTCTCTCACTTCGAACGGAAAACGAAAGCTTTTCGCCTAAGCCCTTCACAGAGATCCGTTGCCAGGACGAGAATGACTTGAAGCCGGAGCTCGCCTCCGCCGCGAGGAAGCTGCTCTTAGCACCGCATTGCAGGGACACGTCTCGCTTCTTGACTACGTGCTTAGCGCTCTCCGAATTCGCTGCTAGCCCCACGGTCCTTCTCAGCTGCAAGTAGCAGCGCTCGCAGTACATAGAGCTTCGCAAGGACCGAAGACCCGGAGGGACATATCGCACACGAAAATGTACGAGGACAGAGACGTGTTCTACATTGTCCTTTCTCGTCATCTAGTTTGTACATCTGCTTCCTTTGCTCTTAGGAATCGCTCCTTGAAAGACAAGCGAGAGCGTCTTTCTGGTTGCACTGCACTGAGTGCTCGCTAGGGTCTTTGCACTCGGAGCCAAGGCAAGAGGGCGTGCTTGCCAGCTGAACTGAGAACACGCTGTTGGGCAGAGCTGAAACTGACCGCTGGAGTTCAGCTCCTTCCGACTGCTAAGGGCACCTGGGAAGGCAAGCGAGAGTCAACCACCTTCCTCTCCCAGTAGCCTGTAACGTGGTGCACAAAACCACGGCTCTTGTGCCGCTTCGTTCACCGCCCTCGCCCACGCCTACGCCTGGCTCCGCTTTCACTTGCCGGCGGCCAGAAGACGCTGCAGGGGCGCCACATAGCCAGCAGTGTGCCGGCAGCCAAGAGCTCGGGAACGCTGCTTCTGCCCAAGCCCGCCTAGGACGTGCACCTTTGTTCTCAGAGCTCCGTGCAACAGTCTGCCTCTCTCTCACTTCGAACGGAAAACGAAAGCTTTTCGCCTAAGCCCTTCACAGAGATCCGTTGCCAGAACGAGAATGACTTGTAGCCGGAGCTCGCCCCCGCCGCGAGGAAGCTGCTCTTAGCACCGCATTGCAGGGACACGTCTCGCTTCTTGACTACGTGCTTAGCGCTCTCCGAATTCGCTGCTAGCCCCACGGTCCTTCTCAGCTGCAAGTAGCAGCGCTCGCAGTACACAGAGCTTCGCAAGGACCGAAGACCCGGAGAGAAGTATCGCACACGAAAATGTACGAGGACAGAGACGTGTTCTACTTTATCCTTTCTCGTCATCCAGTTTGTACATCTGCTTCCTTTGCTGTTAGGAATCGCTCCTTGAAAGACGAGCGAGAGCGTCTTTCTGGGTGTACTGCACTGAGTGAGTGCTCGCTAGGGTCTTTGCACTCGGAGCCAAGGCAAGAGGGCGTGCTTGCCAGCTGAACTGAGAACACGCTGTTGGGCAGAGCTGAAACTGACCGCTGGAGTTCAGCTCCTTCCTACCACTAAGGGCACTTGCGAAAGAAAGCGAGAGTCAACCACCTTCCTCTCCTAGTAGCCTGTAACGTGGTGCACACAAGCACGGCTCTTGTGCCGCTTCGTTCACCGCCCTCTCCCTCGCCCTCGCCTGGCGCCGCTTTCACTTCCCGGCGTCCAGAAGCCGCTGCAGGGGCGCCCCACCGCCAGCAGTGTGCTGGCAGCCAAGAGCTCGAGAACGCTGCTTCTGCCCAAGCCCGCCTAGGGGGTGCACCTTTGTTCTCAGAGCTCCGTGCAACAGTCTGCCTCTCTCGCAGTTCGAACGGAAAACGAAAGCTTTTCGCCTACGCCCTTCACAGAGATCCGTTGCCAGAACGAGAATGACTTGTAGCCGGAGCTCGCCCCAGCCGCGAGGAAGCTGCTCTTAGCACCGCATTGCAGGGACACGTCTCGCTTCTTGTCTACGTGCTTAGCGCTCTCCGAATTCGCTGCTAGCCCCACGGTCCTTCTCAGCTGCAAGTAGCAGCGCTCGCAGTACATAGAGCTTCGCAAGGACCGAAGACCCGGAGGGACATATCGCACACGAAAATGTACGAGGACAGAGACGTGTTCTACATTGTCCTTTCTCGTCATCCAGTTTGTACATCTGCTTCCTTTGCTGTTAGGAATCGCTCCTTGAAAGACAAGCGAGAGCGTCTTTCTGGTTGCACTGCACTGAGTGCTCGCTAGGGTCTTTGCACTCGGAGCCAAGGCAAGAGGGCGTGCTTGCCAGCTGAACTGAGAACACGCTTTTGGGCAGAGCTGAAACTGACCGCTGGAGTTCAGCTCCTTCCGACTGCTAAGGGCACCTGGGAAGGCAAGCGAGAGTCAACCACCTTCCTCTCCTAGTAGCCTGTAACGTGGTGCACACAAGCACGGCTCTTGTGCCGCTTCGTTCAACGCCGTCGCCCACGCCTACGCCTGGCTCCGCTTTCACTTGCCGGCGGCCAGAAGCCGCTGCAGGGGCGCCCCACCGCCAGCAGTGTGCTGGCAGCCAAGAGCTCGAGAACGCTGCTTCTGCCCAAGCCCGCCTAGGACGTGCACCTTTGTTCTCAGAGCTCCGTGCAACAGTCTGCCTCTCTCGCACTTCGAACGGAAAACGAAAGCTTTTCGCCTACGCCCTTCACAGAGATCCGTTGCCAGAACGAGAATGACTTGTAGCCGGAGCTCGCCCCAGCCGCGATGAAGCTGCTCTTAGCACCGCATTGCAGGGACACGTCTCGCTTCTTGTCTACGTGCTTAGCGCTCTCCGAATTCGCTGCTAGCCCCACGGTCCTTCTCAGCTGCAAGTAGCAGAGCTCGCAGTACATAGAGCTTCGCAAGGACCGAAGACCCGGAGGGAAGTATCGCACACGAAAATGTACGAGGACAGAGACGTGTTCTACTTTATCCTTTCTCGTCATCCAGTTTGTACATCTGCTTCCTTTGCTGTTAGGAATCGCTCCTTGAAAGACGAGCGAGAGCGTCTTTCTGGGTGCACTGCACTAAGTGAGTGCTCGCTAGGGTCTTTGCACTCGGAGCCAAGGCAAGAGGGCGTGCTTGCTCGCAGAACTGAGAACACGCTTTTGGGCAGAGCTGAAACTGACCGCTGGAGTTCAGCTCTCTCCGGACGGCAGAAGGCGAAGAACGAAGCCGCTTGCGAGCGGCGCTGTGCAGCGAAGAGCACACGAGTGAGTGCTCGCTAGTGACTATGCATTCGGAGCCAAGGCAACAGGGCGTGCTTGCCAGCTGAACTGAGAACACGCTGTTGGGCAGAGCTGAAACTGACCGCTGGAGTTCAGCTCCTTCCTACTGCTAAGGGCACTTGCGAAGGAAAGCGAGAGTCAACCACCTTCCTCTCCTAGTAGCCTGTAACGTGGTGCACACAAGCACGGCTCTTGTGCCGCTTCGTTCACCGCCCTCTCCCTCGCCCTCGCCTGGCGCCGCTTTCACTTCCCGGCGGCCAGAAGCCGCTGCAGGGGCGCCACATAGCCAGCAGTGTGCCGGCAGCCAAGAGCTCGAGAACGCTGCTTCTGCCCAAGCCCGCCTAGGCGCGTGCAACTTTGTTCTCAGAGCTCCGTGCAACAGTCTGCCTCTCTCTCACTTCGAACGGAAAACGAAAGCTTTTCGCCTAAGCCCTTCACAGAGATCCGTTGCCAGGACGAGAATGACTTGTAGCCGGAGCTCGCCCCCGCCGCGAGGAAGCTGCTCTTAGCACCGCATTGCAGGGACACGTCTCGCTTCTTGACTACGTGCTTAGCGCTCTCCGAATTCGCTGCTAGCCCCACGGTCCTTCTCAGCTGCAAGTAGCAGCGCTCGCAGTACATAGAGCTTCGCAAGGACCGAAGACCCGGAGAGAAGTATCGCACACGAAAATGTACGAGGACAGAGACGTGTTCTACTTTATCCTTTCTCGTCATCCAGTTTGTACATCTGCTTCCTTTGCTGTTAGGAATCGCTCCTTGAAAGACGAGCGAGAGCGTCTTTCTGGGTGCACTGCACTGAGTGAGTGCTCGCTAGGGTCTTTGCACTCGGAGCCAAGGCAAGAGGGCGTGCTTGCTCGCAGAACTGAGAACACGCTTTTCGGCAGAGCTGAAACTGACCGCTGGAGTTCAGCTCTCTCCGGGCGGCAGAAGGCGAAGAACGAAGCCGCTTGCGAGCGGCGCTGTGCAGCGAAGAGCACACGAGTGAGTGCTCGCTAGTGACTATGCACTCGGAGCCAAGGCAACAGGGCGTGCTTGCCAGCTGAACTGAGAACACGCTGTTGGGCAGAGCTGAAACTGACCGCTGGAGTTCAGCTCCTTCCTACTGCTAAGGGCACTTGCGAAGGAAAGCGAGAGTCAATCACCTTCCTCTCCTAGTAGCCTGTAACGTGGTGCACACAAGCACGGCTCTTGTGCCGCTTCGTTCACCGCCCTCTCCCTCGCCCTCGCCTGGCGCCGCTTTCACTTCCCGGCGGCCAGAAGCCGCTGCAGGGGCGCCCCACCGCCAGCAGTGTGCCGGCAGCCAAGAGCTCGAGAACGCTGCTTCTGCCCAAGCCCGCCTAGGGGGTGCACCTTTGTTCTCAGAGCTCCGTGCAACAGTCTGCCTCTCTCGCAGTTCGAACGGAAAACGAAAGCTTTTCGCCTACGCCCTTCACAGAGATCCGTTGCCAGAACGAGAATGACTTGTAGCCGGAGCTCGCCCCCGCCGCGAGGAAGCTGCTCTTAGCACCGCATTGCAGGGACACGTCTCGCTTCTTGACTACGTGCTTAGCGCTCTCCGAATTCGCTGCTAGCCCCACGGTCCTTCTCAGCTGCAAGTAGCAGCGCTCGCAGTACATAGAGCTTCGCAAGGACCGAAGACCCGGAGGGACATATCGCACACGAAAATGTACGAGGACAGAGACGTGTTCTACATTGTCCTTTCTCGTCATCCAGTTTGTACATCTGCTTCCTTTGCTGTTAGGAATCGCTCCTTGAAAGACAAGCGAGAGCGTCTTTCTGGTTGCACTGCACTGAGTGCTCGCTAGGGTCTTTGCACTCGGAGCCAAGGCAAGAGGGCGTGCTTGCCAGCTGAACTGAGAACACGCTTTTGGGCAGAGCTGAAACTGACCGCTGGAGTTCAGCTCCTTCCGACTGCTACGGGCACCTGGGAAGGCAAGCGAGAGTCAACCACCTTCCTCTCCCAGTAGCCTGTAACGTGGTGCACAAAACCACGGCTCTTGTGCCGCTTCGTTCACCGCCCTCGCCCACGCCTACGCCTGGCTCCGCTTTCACTTGCCGGCGGCCAGAAGCCCCTGCAGGGGCGCCACATAGCCAGCAGTGTGCCGGCAGCCAAGAGCTCGGGAACGCTGCTTCTGCCCAAGCCCGCCTAGGACGTGCACCTTTGTTCTCAGAGCTCCGTGCAACAGTCTGCCTCTCTCGCACTTCGAACGGAAAACGAAAGCTTTTCGCCTACGCCCTTCACAGAGATCCGTTGCCAGAACGAGAATGACTTGTAGCCGGAGCTCGCCCCCGCCGCGAGGAAGCTGCTCTTAGCACCGCATTGCAGGGACACGTCTCGCTTCTTGACTACGTGCTTAGCGCTCTCCGAATTCGCTGCTAGCCCCACGGTCCTTCTCAGCTGCAAGTAGCAGCGCTCGCAGTACATAGAGCTTCGCAAGGACCGAAGACCCGGAGAGAAGTATCGCACACGAAAATGTACGAGGACAGAGACGTGTTCTACTTTATCCTTTCTCGTCATCCAGTTTGTACATCTGCTTCCTTTGCTGTTAGGAATCGCTCCTTGAAAGACGAGCGAGAGCGTCTTTCTGGGTGCACTGCACTGAGTGAGTGCTCGCTAGGGTCTTTGCACTCGGAGCCAAGGCAAGAGGGCGTGCTTGCTCGCAGAACTGAGAACACGCTTTTGGGCAGAGCTGAAACTGACCGCTGGAGTTCAGCTCTCTCCGGACGGCAGAAGGCGAAGAACGAAGCCGCTTGCGAGCGGCGCTGTGCAGCGAAGAGCACACGAGTGAGTGCTCGCTAGTGACTATGCACTCGGAGCCAAGGCAACAGGGCGTGCTTGCCAGCTGAACTGAGAACACGCTGTTGGGCAGAGCTGAAACTGACCGCTGGAGTTCAGCTCCTTCCTACTGCTAAGGGCACTTGCGAAGGAAAGCGAGAGTCAATCACCTTCCTCTCCTAGTAGCCTGTAACGTGGTGCACACAAGCACGGCTCTTGTGCCGCTTCGTTCACCGCCCTCTCCCTCGCCCTCGCCTGGCGCCGCTTTCACTTCCCGGCGGCCAGAAGCCGCTGCAGGGGCGCCCCACCGCCAGCAGTGTGCCGGCAGCCAAGAGCTCGAGAACGCTGCTTCTGCCCAAGCCCGCCTAGGACGTGCACCTTTGTTCTCAGAGCTCCGTGCAACAGTCTGCCTCTCTCGCAGTTCGAACGGAAAACGAAAGCTTTTCGCCTACGCCCTTCACAGAGATCCGTTGCCAGAACGAGAATGACTTCTAGCCGGAGCTCGCCCCCGCCGCGAGGAAGCTGCTCTTAGCACCGCATTGCAGGGACACGTCTCGCTTCTTGTCTACGTGCTTAGCGCTCTCCGAATTCGCTGCTAGCCCCACGGTCCTTCTCAGCTGCAAGTAGCAGCGCTCGCAGTACATAGAGCTTCGCAAGGACCGAAGACCCGGAGGGACATATCGCACACGAAAATGTACGAGGACAGAGACGTGTTCTACATTGTCCTTTCTCGTCATCCAGTTTGTACATCTGCTTCCTTTGCTGTTAGGAATCGCTCCTTGAAAGACAAGCGAGAGCGTCTTTCTGGTTGCACTGCACTGAGTGCTCGCTAGGGTCTTTGCACTCGGAGCCAAGGCAAGAGGGCGTGCTTGCCAGCTGAACTGAGAACACGCTTTTGGGCAGAGCTGAAACTGACCGCTGGAGTTCAGCTCCTTCCGACTGCTACGGGCACCTGGGAAGGCAAGCGAGAGTCAACCACCTTCCTCTCCCAGTAGCCTGTAACGTGGTGCACAAAACCACGGCTCTTGTGCCGCTTCGTTCACCGCCCTCGCCCACGCCTACGCCTGGCTCCGCTTTCACTTGCCGGCGGCCAGAAGCCCCTGCAGGGGCGCCACATAGCCAGCAGTGTGCTGGCAGCCAAGAGCTCGGGAACGCTGCTTCTGCCCAAGCCCGCCTAGGACGTGCACCTTTGTTCTCAGAGCTCCGTGCAACAGTCTGCCTCTCTCGCACTTCGAACGGAAAACGAAAGCTTTTCGCCTAAGCCCTTCACAGAGATCCGTTGCCAGAACGAGAATGACTTGTAGCCGGAGCTCGCCCCAGCCGCGAGGAAGCTGCTCTTAGCACCGCATTGCAGGGACACGTCTCGCTTCTTGTCTACGTGCTTAGCGCTCTCCGAATTCGCTGCTAGCCCCACGGTCCTTCTCAGCTGCAAGTAGCAGCGCTCGCAGTACATAGAGCTTCGCAAGGACCGAAGACCCGGAGGGAAGTATCGCACACGAAAATGTACGAGGACAGAGACGTGTTCTACTTTATCCTTTCTCGTCATCCAGTTTGTACATCTGCTTCCTTTGCTGTTAGGAATCGCTCCTTGAAAGACGAGCGAGAGCGTCTTTCTGGGTGCACTGCACTGAGTGAGTGCTCGCTAGGGTCTTTGCACTCGGAGCCAAGGCAAGAGGGCGTGCTTGCTCGCAGAACTGAGAACACGCTTTTGGGCAGAGCTGAAACTGACCGCTGGAGTTCAGCTCTCTCCGGACGGCAGAAGGCGAAGAACGAAGCCGCTTGCGAGCGGCGCTGTGCAGCGAAGAGCACACGAGTGAGTGCTCGCTAGTGACTATGCACTCGGAGCCAAGGCAACAGGGCGTGCTTGCCAGCTGAACTGAGAACACGCTGTTGGGCAGAGCTGAAACTGACCGCTGGAGTTCAGCTCCTTCCTACTGCTAAGGGCACTTGCGAAGGAAAGCGAGAGTCAATCACCTTCCTCTCCTAGTAGCCTGTAACGTGGTGCACACAAGCACGGCTCTTGTGCCGCTTCGTTCACCGCCCTCTCCCTCGCCCTCGCCTGGCGCCGCTTTCACTTCCCGGCGGCCAGAAGCCGCTGCAGGGGCGCCCCACCGCCAGCAGTGTGCCGGCAGCCAAGAGCTCGAGAACGCTGCTTCTGCCCAAGCCCGCCTAGGGGGTGCACCTTTGTTCTCAGAGCTCCGTGCAACAGTCTGCCTCTCTCGCAGTTCGAACGGAAAACGAAAGCTTTTCGCCTACGCCCTTCACAGAGATCCGTTGCCAGGACGAGAATGACTTGTAGCCGGAGCTCGCCCCCGCCGCGAGGAAGCTGCTCTTAGCACCGCATTGCAGGGACACGTCTCGCTTCTTGACTACGTGCTTAGCGCTCTCCGAATTCGCTGCTAGCCCCACGGTCCTTCTCAGCTGCAAGTAGCAGCGCTCGCAGTACATAGAGCTTCGCAAGGACCGAAGACCCGGAGGGACATATCGCACACGAAAATGTACGAGGACAGAGACGTGTTCTACATTGTCCTTTCTCGTCATCCAGTTTGTACATCTGCTTCCTTTGCTGTTAGGAATCGCTCCTTGAAAGACAAGCGAGAGCGTCTTTCTGGTTGCACTGCACTGAGTGCTCGCTAGGGTCTTTGCACTCGGAGCCAAGGCAAGAGGGCGTGCTTGCCAGCTGAACTGAGAACACGCTTTTGGGCAGAGCTGAAACTGACCGCTGGAGTTCAGCTCCTTCCGACTGCTACGGGCACCTGGGAAGGCAAGCGAGAGTCAACCACCTTCCTCTCCCAGTAGCCTGTAACGTGGTGCACAAAACCACGGCTCTTGTGCCGCTTCGTTCACCGCCCTCGCCCACGCCTACGCCTGGCTCCGCTTTCACTTGCCGGCGGCCAGAAGCCCCTGCAGGGGCGCCACATAGCCAGCAGTGTGCTGGCAGCCAAGAGCTCGGGAACGCTGCTTCTGCCCAAGCCCGCCTAGGACGTGCACCTTTGTTCTCAGAGCTCCGTGCAACAGTCTGCCTCTCTCGCACTTCGAACGGAAAACGAAAGCTTTTCGCCTAAGCCCTTCACAGAGATCCGTTGCCAGAACGAGAATGACTTGTAGCCGGAGCTCGCCCCCGCCGCGAGGAAGCTGCTCTTAGCACCGCATTGCAGGGACACGTCTCGCTTCTTGTCTACGTGCTTAGCGCTCTCCGAATTCGCTGCTAGCCCCACGGTCCTTCTCAGCTGCAAGTAGCAGCGCTCGCAGTACATAGAGCTTCGCAAGGACCGAAGACCCGGAGGGAAGTATCGCACACGAAAATGTACGAGGACAGAGACGTGTTCTACTTTATCCTTTCTCGTCATCCAGTTTGTACATCTGCTTCCTTTGCTGTTAGGAATCGCTCCTTGAAAGACGAGCGAGAGCGTCTTTCTGGGTGCACTGCACTGAGTGAGTGCTCGCTAGGGTCTTTGCACTCGGAGCCAAGGCAAGAGGGCGTGCTTGCTCGCAGAACTGAGAACACGCTTTTGGGCAGAGCTGAAACTGACCGCTGGAGTTCAGCTCTCTCCGTACGGCAGAAGGCGAAGAACGAAGCCGCTTGCGAGCGGCGCTGTGCAGCGAAGAGCACACGAGTGAGTGCTCGCTAGTGACTATGCACTCGGAGCCAAGGCAACAGGGCGTGCTTGCCAGCTGAACTGAGAACACGCTGTTGGGCAGAGCTGAAACTGACCGCTGGAGTTCAGCTCCTTCCTACTGCTAAGGGCACTTGCGAAGGAAAGCGAGAGTCAATCACCTTCCTCTCCTAGTAGCCTGTAACGTGGTGCACACAAGCACGGCTCTTGTGCCGCTTCGTTCACCGCCCTCTCCCTCGCCCTCGCCTGGCGCCGCTTTCACTTCCCGGCGGCCAGAAGCCGCTTCAGGGGCGCCCCACCGCCAGCAGTGTGCTGGCAGCCAAGAGCTCGAGAACGCTGCTTCTGCCCAAGCCCGCCTAGGACGTGCACTTTGTTCTCAGAGCTCCGTGCAACAGTCTGCCTCTCTCGCAGTTCGAACGGAAAACGAAAGCTTTTCGCCTACGCCCTTCACAGAGATCCGTTGCCAGAACGAGAATGACTTCTAGCCGGAGCTCGCCCCCGCCGCGAGGAAGCTGCTCTAGCACCGCATTGCAGGGACACGTCTCGCTTCTTGTCTACGTGCTTAGCGCTCTCCGAATTCGCTGCTAGCCCCACGGTCCTTCTCAGCTGCAAGTAGCAGCGCTCGCAGTACATAGAGCTTCGCAAGGACCGAAGACCCGGAGGGACATATCGCACACGAAAATGTACGAGGACAGAGACGTGTTCTACATTGTCCTTTCTCGTCATCCAGTTTGTACATCTGCTTCCTTTGCTGTTAGGAATCGCTCCTTGAAAGACAAGCGAGAGCGTCTTTCTGGTTGCACTGCACTGAGTGCTCGCTAGGGTCTTTGCACTCGGAGCCAAGGCAAGAGGGCGTGCTTGCCAGCTGAACTGAGAACACGCTGTTGGGCAGAGCTGAAACTGACCGCTGGAGTTCAGCTCCTTCCGACTGCTAAGGGCACCTGGGAAGGCAAGCGAGAGTCAACCACCTTCCTCTCCCAGTAGCCTGTAACGTGGTGCACAAAACCACGGCTCTTGTGCCGCTTCGTTCACCGCCCTCGCCCACGCCTACGCCTGGCTCCGCTTTCACTTGCCGGCGGCCAGAAGACGCTGCAGGGGCGCCACATAGCCAGCAGTGTGCCGGCAGCCAAGAGCTCGGGAACGCTGCTTCTGCCCAAGCCCGCCTAGGACGTGCACCTTTGTTCTCAGAGCTCCGTGCAACAGTCTGCCTCTCTCGCAGTTCGAACGGAAAACGAAAGATTTTCGCCTACGCCCTTCACAGAGATCCGTTGCCAGAACGAGAATGACTTGTAGCCGGAGCTCGCCCCCGCCGCGAGGAAGCTGCTCTTAGCACCGCATTGCAGGGACACGTCTCGCTTCTTGACTACGTGCTTAGCGCTCTCCGAATTCGCTGCTAGCCCCACGGTCCTTCTCAGCTGCAAGTAGCAGCGCTCGCAGTACATAGAGCTTCGCAAGGACCGAAGACCCGGAGAGAAGTATCGCACACGAAAATGTACGAGGACAGAGACGTGTTCTACTTTATCCTTTCTCGTCATCCAGTTTGTACATCTGCTTCCTTTGCTGTTAGGAATCGCTCCTTGAAAGACGAGCGAGAGCGTCTTTCTGGGTGCACTGCACTGAGTGAGTGCTCGCTAGGGTCTTTGCACTCGGAGCCAAGGCAAGAGGGCGTGCTTGCTCGCAGAACTGAGAACACGCTTTTGGGCAGAGCTGAAACTGACCGCTGGAGTTCAGCTCTCTCCGGACGGCAGAAGGCGAAGAACGAAGCCGCTTGCGAGCGGCGCTGTGCAGCGAAGAGCACACGAGTGAGTGCTCGCTAGTGACTATGCACTCGGAGCCAAGGCAACAGGGCGTGCTTGCCAGCTGAACTGAGAACACGCTGTTGGGCAGAGCTGAAACTGACCGCTGGAGTTCAGCTCCTTCCTACTGCTAAGGGCACTTGCGAAGGAAAGCGAGAGTCAATCACCTTCCTCTCCTAGTAGCCTGTAACGTGGTGCACACAAGCACGGCTCTTGTGCCGCTTCGTTCACCGCCCTCTCCCTCGCCCTCGCCTGGCGCCGCTTTCACTTCCCGGCGGCCAGAAGCCGCTTCAGGGGCGCCCCACCGCCAGCAGTGTGCTGGCAGCCAAGAGCTCGAGAACGCTGCTTCTGCCCAAGCCCGCCTAGGACGTGCACTTTGTTCTCAGAGCTCCGTGCAACAGTCTGCCTCTCTCGCAGTTCGAACGGAAAACGAAAGCTTTTCGCCTACGCCCTTCACAGAGATCCGTTGCCAGAACGAGAATGACTTGTAGCCGGAGCTCGCCCCCGCCGCGAGGAAGCTGCTCTTAGCACCGCATTGCAGGGACACGTCTCGCTTCTTGTCTACGTGCTTAGCGCTCTCCGAATTCGCTGCTAGCCCCACGGTCCTTCTCAGCTGCAAGTAGCAGCGCTCGCAGTACATAGAGCTTCGCAAGGACCGAAGACCCGGAGGGACATATCGCACACGAAAATGTACGAGGACAGAGACGTGTTCTACATTGTCCTTTCTCGTCATCCAGTTTGTACATCTGCTTCCTTTGCTGTTAGGAATCGCTCCTTGAAAGACAAGCGAGAGCGTCTTTCTGGTTGCACTGCACTGAGTGCTCGCTAGGGTCTTTGCACTCGGAGCCAAGGCAAGAGGGCGTGCTTGCCAGCTGAACTGAGAACACGCTGTTGGGCAGAGCTGAAACTGACCGCTGGAGTTCAGCTCCTTCCGACTGCTAAGGGCACCTGGGAAGGCAAGCGAGAGTCAACCACCTTCCTCTCCCAGTAGCCTGTAACGTGGTGCACAAAACCACGGCTCTTGTGCCGCTTCGTTCACCGCCCTCGCCCACGCCTACGCCTGGCTCCGCTTTCACTTGCCGGCGGCCAGAAGACGCTGCAGGGGCGCCACATAGCCAGCAGTGTGCCGGCAGCCAAGAGCTCGGGAACGCTGCTTCTGCCCAAGCCCGCCTAGGACGTGCACCTTTGTTCTCAGAGCTCCGTGCAACAGTCTGCCTCTCTCGCAGTTCGAACGGAAAACGAAAGATTTTCGCCTACGCCCTTCACAGAGATCCGTTGCCAGAACGAGAATGACTTGTAGCCGGAGCTCGCCCCCGCCGCGAGGAAGCTGCTCTTAGCACCGCATTGCAGGGACACGTCTCGCTTCTTGACTACGTGCTTAGCGCTCTCCGAATTCGCTGCTAGCCCCACGGTCCTTCTCAGCTGCAAGTAGCAGCGCTCGCAGTACATAGAGCTTCGCAAGGACCGAAGACCCGGAGGGAAGTATCGCACACGAAAATGTACGAGGACAGAGACGTGTTCTACTTTATCCTTTCTCGTCATCCAGTTTGTACATCTGCTTCCTTTGCTGTTAGGAATCGCTCCTTGAAAGACGAGCGAGAGCGTCTTTCTGGGTGCACTGCACTGAGTGAGTGCTCGCTAGGGTCTTTGCACTCGGAGCCAAGGCAAGAGGGCGTGCTTGCTCGCAGAACTGAGAACACGCTTTTGGGCAGAGCTGAAACTGACCGCTGGAGTTCAGCTCTCTCCGGACGGCAGAAGGCGAAGAACGAAGCCGCTTGCGAGCGGCGCTGTGCAGCGAAGAGCACACGAGTGAGTGCTCGCTAGTGACTATGCACTCGGAGCCAAGGCAACAGGGCGTGCTTGCCAGCTGAACTGAGAACACGCTGTTGGGCAGAGCTGAAACTGACCGCTGGAGTTCAGCTCCTTCCTACTGCTAAGGGCACTTGCGAAGGAAAGCGAGAGTCAATCACCTTCCTCTCCTAGTAGCCTGTAACGTGGTGCACACAAGCACGGCTCTTGTGCCGCTTCGTTCACCGCCCTCTCCCTCGCCCTCGCCTGGCGCCGCTTTCACTTCCCGGCGGCCAGAAGCCGCTGCAGGGGCGCCCCACCGCCAGCAGTGTGCCGGCAGCCAAGAGCTCGAGAACGCTGCTTCTGCCCAAGCCCGCCTAGGGGGTGCACCTTTGTTCTCAGAGCTCCGTGCAACAGTCTGCCTCTCTCGCAGTTCGAACGGAAAACGAAAGCTTTTCGCCTACGCCCTTCACAGAGATCCGTTGCCAGAACGAGAATGACTTGTAGCCGGAGCTCGCCCCCGCCGCGAGGAAGCTGCTCTTAGCACCGCATTGCAGGGACACGTCTCGCTTCTTGACTACGTGCTTAGCGCTCTCCGAATTCGCTGCTAGCCCCACGGTCCTTCTCAGCTGCAAGTAGCAGCGCTCGCAGTACATAGAGCTTCGCAAGGACCGAAGACCCGGAGGGACATATCGCACACGAAAATGTACGAGGACAGAGACGTGTTCTACATTGTCCTTTCTCGTCATCCAGTTTGTACATCTGCTTCCTTTGCTGTTAGGAATCGCTCCTTGAAAGACAAGCGAGAGCGTCTTTCTGGTTGCACTGCACTGAGTGCTCGCTAGGGTCTTTGCACTCGGAGCCAAGGCAAGAGGGCGTGCTTGCCAGCTGAACTGAGAACACGCTTTTGGGCAGAGCTGAAACTGACCGCTGGAGTTCAGCTCCTTCCGACTGCTACGGGCACCTGGGAAGGCAAGCGAGAGTCAACCACCTTCCTCTCCCAGTAGCCTGTAACGTGGTGCACAAAACCACGGCTCTTGTGCCGCTTCGTTCACCGCCCTCGCCCACGCCTACGCCTGGCTCCGCTTTCACTTGCCGGCGGCCAGAAGCCCCTGCAGGGGCGCCACATAGCCAGCAGTGTGCTGGCAGCCAAGAGCTCGGGAACGCTGCTTCTGCCCAAGCCCGCCTAGGACGTGCACCTTTGTTCTCAGAGCTCCGTGCAACAGTCTGCCTCTCTCGCACTTCGAACGGAAAACGAAAGCTTTTCGCCTAAGCCCTTCACAGAGATCCGTTGCCAGAACGAGAATGACTTGTAGCCGGAGCTCGCCCCAGCCGCGAGGAAGCTGCTCTTAGCACCGCATTGCAGGGACACGTCTCGCTTCTTGTCTACGTGCTTAGCGCTCTCCGAATTCGCTGCTAGCCCCACGGTCCTTCTCAGCTGCAAGTAGCAGCGCTCGCAGTACATAGAGCTTCGCAAGGACCGAAGACCCGGAGGGAAGTATCGCACACGAAAATGTACGAGGACAGAGACGTGTTCTACTTTATCCTTTCTCGTCATCCAGTTTGTACATCTGCTTCCTTTGCTGTTAGGAATCGCTCCTTGAAAGACGAGCGAGAGCGTCTTTCTGGGTGCACTGCACTGAGTGAGTGCTCGCTAGGGTCTTTGCACTCGGAGCCAAGGCAAGAGGGCGTGCTTGCTCGCAGAACTGAGAACACGCTTTTGGGCAGAGCTGAAACTGACCGCTGGAGTTCAGCTCTCTCCGTACGGCAGAAGGCGAAGAACGAAGCCGCTTGCGAGCGGCGCTGTGCAGCGAAGAGCACACGAGTGAGTGCTCGCTAGTGACTATGCACTCGGAGCCAAGGCAAGAGGGCGTGCTTGCCAGCTGAACTGAGAACACGCTGTTGGGCAGAGCTGAAACTGACCGCTGGAGTTCAGCTCCTTCCTACTGCTAAGGGCACTTGCGAAGGAAAGCGAGAGTCAATCACCTTCCTCTCCTAGTAGCCTGTAACGTGGTGCACACAAGCACGGCTCTTGTGCCGCTTCGTTCACCGCCCTCTCCCTCGCCCTCGCCTGGCGCCGCTTTCACTTCCCGGCGGCCAGAAGCCGCTTCAGGGGCGCCCCACCGCCAGCAGTGTGCTGGCAGCCAAGAGCTCGAGAACGCTGCTTCTGCCCAAGCCCGCCTAGGACGTGCACTTTGTTCTCAGAGCTCCGTGCAACAGTCTGCCTCTCTCGCAGTTCGAACGGAAAACGAAAGCTTTTCGCCTACGCCCTTCACAGAGATCCGTTGCCAGAACGAGAATGACTTCTAGCCGGAGCTCGCCCCCGCCGCGAGGAAGCTGCTCTTAGCACCGCATTGCAGGGACACGTCTCGCTTCTTGTCTACGTGCTTAGCGCTCTCCGAATTCGCTGCTAGCCCCACGGTCCTTCTCAGCTGCAAGTAGCAGCGCTCGCAGTACATAGAGCTTCGCAAGGACCGAAGACCCGGAGGGACATATCGCACACGAAAATGTACGAGGACAGAGACGTGTTCTACATTGTCCTTTCTCGTCATCCAGTTTGTACATCTGCTTCCTTTGCTGTTAGGAATCGCTCCTTGAAAGACAAGCGAGAGCGTCTTTCTGGTTGCACTGCACTGAGTGCTCGCTAGGGTCTTTGCACTCGGAGCCAAGGCAAGAGGGCGTGCTTGCCAGCTGAACTGAGAACACGCTGTTGGGCAGAGCTGAAACTGACCGCTGGAGTTCAGCTCCTTCCGACTGCTAAGGGCACCTGGGAAGGCAAGCGAGAGTCAACCACCTTCCTCTCCCAGTAGCCTGTAACGTGGTGCACAAAACCACGGCTCTTGTGCCGCTTCGTTCACCGCCCTCGCCCACGCCTACGCCTGGCTCCGCTTTCACTTGCCGGCGGCCAGAAGACGCTGCAGGGGTGCCACATACCCAGCAGTGTGCCGGCAGCCAAGAGCTCGGGAACGCTGCTTCTGCCCAAGCCCGCCTAGAACGTGCACCTTTGTTCTCAGAGCTCCGTGCAACAGTCTGCCTCTCTCGCAGTTCGAACGGAAAACGAAAGCTTTTCGCCTACGCCCTTCACAGAGATCCGTTGCCAGAACGAGAATGACTTGTAGCCGGAGCTCGCCCCCGCCGCGAGGAAGCTGCTCTTAGCACCGCATTGCAGGGACACGTCTCGCTTCTTGACTACGTGCTTAGCGCTCTCCGAATTCGCTGCTAGCCCCACGGTCCTTCTCAGCTGCAAGTAGCAGCGCTCGCAGTACATAGAGCTTCGCAAGGACCGAAGACCCGGAGGGAAGTATCGCACACGAAAATGTACGAGGACAGAGACGTGTTCTACTTTATCCTTTCTCGTCATCCAGTTTGTACATCTGCTTCCTTTGCTGTTAGGAATCGCTCCTTGAAAGACGAGCGAGAGCGTCTTTCTGGGTGCACTGCACTGAGTGAGTGCTCGCTAGGGTCTTTGCACTCGGAGCCAAGGCAAGAGGGCGTGCTTGCTCGCAGAACTGAGAACACGCTTTTGGGCAGAGCTGAAACTGACCGCTGGAGTTCAGCTCTCTCCGGACGGCAGAAGGCGAAGAACGAAGCCGCTTGCGAGCGGCGCTGTGCAGCGAAGAGCACACGAGTGAGTGCTCGCTAGTGACTATGCACTCGGAGCCAAGGCAACAGGGCGTGCTTGCCAGCTGAACTGAGAACACGCTGTTGGGCAGAGCTGAAACTGACCGCTGGAGTTCAGCTCCTTCCTACTGCTAAGGGCACTTGCGAAGGAAAGCGAGAGTCAATCACCTTCCTCTCCTAGTAGCCTGTAACGTGGTGCACACAAGCACGGCTCTTGTGCCGCTTCGTTCACCGCCCTCTCCCTCGCCCTCGCCTGGCGCCGCTTTCACTTCCCGGCGGCCAGAAGCCGCTGCAGGGGCGCCCCACCGCCAGCAGTGTGCCGGCAGCCAAGAGCTCGAGAACGCTGCTTCTGCCCAAGCCCGCCTAGGGGGTGCACCTTTGTTCTCAGAGCTCCGTGCAACAGTCTGCCTCTCTCGCAGTTCGAACGGAAAACGAAAGCTTTTCGCCTACGCCCTTCACAGAGATCCGTTGCCAGAACGAGAATGACTTGTAGCCGGAGCTCGCCCCCGCCGCGAGGAAGCTGCTCTTAGCACCGCATTGCAGGGACACGTCTCGCTTCTTGACTACGTGCTTAGCGCTCTCCGAATTCGCTGCTAGCCCCACGGTCCTTCTCAGCTGCAAGTAGCAGCGCTCGCAGTACATAGAGCTTCGCAAGGACCGAAGACCCGGAGGGACATATCGCACACGAAAATGTACGAGGACAGAGACGTGTTCTACATTGTCCTTTCTCGTCATCCAGTTTGTACATCTGCTTCCTTTGCTGTTAGGAATCGCTCCTTGAAAGACAAGCGAGAGCGTCTTTCTGGTTGCACTGCACTGAGTGCTCGCTAGGGTCTTTGCACTCGGAGCCAAGGCAAGAGGGCGTGCTTGCCAGCTGAACTGAGAACACGCTTTTGGGCAGAGCTGAAACTGACCGCTGGAGTTCAGCTCCTTCCGACTGCTACGGGCACCTGGGAAGGCAAGCGAGAGTCAACCACCTTCCTCTCCCAGTAGCCTGTAACGTGGTGCACAAAACCACGGCTCTTGTGCCGCTTCGTTCACCGCCCTCGCCCACGCCTACGCCTGGCTCCGCTTTCACTTGCCGGCGGCCAGAAGCCCCTGCAGGGGCGCCACATAGCCAGCAGTGTGCTGGCAGCCAAGAGCTCGGGAACGCTGCTTCTGCCCAAGCCCGCCTAGGACGTGCACCTTTGTTCTCAGAGCTCCGTGCAACAGTCTGCCTCTCTCGCACTTCGAACGGAAAACGAAAGCTTTTCGCCTAAGCCCTTCACAGAGATCCGTTGCCAGAACGAGAATGACTTGTAGCCGGAGCTCGCCCCAGCCGCGAGGAAGCTGCTCTTAGCACCGCATTGCAGGGACACGTCTCGCTTCTTGTCTACGTGCTTAGCGCTCTCCGAATTCGCTGCTAGCCCCACGGTCCTTCTCAGCTGCAAGTAGCAGCGCTCGCAGTACATAGAGCTTCGCAAGGACCGAAGACCCGGAGGGAAGTATCGCACACGAAAATGTACGAGGACAGAGACGTGTTCTACTTTATCCTTTCTCGTCATCCAGTTTGTACATCTGCTTCCTTTGCTGTTAGGAATCGCTCCTTGAAAGACGAGCGAGAGCGTCTTTCTGGGTGCACTGCACTGAGTGAGTGCTCGCTAGGGTCTTTGCACTCGGAGCCAAGGCAAGAGGGCGTGCTTGCTCGCAGAACTGAGAACACGCTTTTGGGCAGAGCTGAAACTGACCGCTGGAGTTCAGCTCTCTCCGTACGGCAGAAGGCGAAGAACGAAGCCGCTTGCGAGCGGCGCTGTGCAGCGAAGAGCACACGAGTGAGTGCTCGCTAGTGACTATGCACTCGGAGCCAAGGCAAGAGGGCGTGCTTGCCAGCTGAACTGAGAACACGCTGTTGGGCAGAGCTGAAACTGACCGCTGGAGTTCAGCTCCTTCCTACTGCTAAGGGCACTTGCGAAGGAAAGCGAGAGTCAATCACCTTCCTCTCCTAGTAGCCTGTAACGTGGTGCACACAAGCACGGCTCTTGTGCCGCTTCGTTCACCGCCCTCTCCCTCGCCCTCGCCTGGCGCCGCTTTCACTTCCCGGCGGCCAGAAGCCGCTTCAGGGGCGCCCCACCGCCAGCAGTGTGCTGGCAGCCAAGAGCTCGAGAACGCTGCTTCTGCCCAAGCCCGCCTAGGACGTGCACTTTGTTCTCAGAGCTCCGTGCAACAGTCTGCCTCTCTCGCAGTTCGAACGGAAAACGAAAGCTTTTCGCCTACGCCCTTCACAGAGATCCGTTGCCAGAACGAGAATGACTTCTAGCCGGAGCTCGCCCCCGCCGCGAGGAAGCTGCTCTTAGCACCGCATTGCAGGGACACGTCTCGCTTCTTGTCTACGTGCTTAGCGCTCTCCGAATTCGCTGCTAGCCCCACGGTCCTTCTCAGCTGCAAGTAGCAGCGCTCGCAGTACATAGAGCTTCGCAAGGACCGAAGACCCGGAGGGACATATCGCACACGAAAATGTACGAGGACAGAGACGTGTTCTACATTGTCCTTTCTCGTCATCCAGTTTGTACATCTGCTTCCTTTGCTGTTAGGAATCGCTCCTTGAAAGACAAGCGAGAGCGTCTTTCTGGTTGCACTGCACTGAGTGCTCGCTAGGGTCTTTGCACTCGGAGCCAAGGCAAGAGGGCGTGCTTGCCAGCTGAACTGAGAACACGCTGTTGGGCAGAGCTGAAACTGACCGCTGGAGTTCAGCTCCTTCCGACTGCTAAGGGCACCTGGGAAGGCAAGCGAGAGTCAACCACCTTCCTCTCCCAGTAGCCTGTAACGTGGTGCACAAAACCACGGCTCTTGTGCCGCTTCGTTCACCGCCCTCGCCCACGCCTACGCCTGGCTCCGCTTTCACTTGCCGGCGGCCAGAAGACGCTGCAGGGGTGCCACATACCCAGCAGTGTGCCGGCAGCCAAGAGCTCGGGAACGCTGCTTCTGCCCAAGCCCGCCTAGAACGTGCACCTTTGTTCTCAGAGCTCCGTGCAACAGTCTGCCTCTCTCGCAGTTCGAACGGAAAACGAAAGCTTTTCGCCTACGCCCTTCACAGAGATCCGTTGCCAGAACGAGAATGACTTGTAGCCGGAGCTCGCCCCCGCCGCGAGGAAGCTGCTCTTAGCACCGCATTGCAGGGACACGTCTCGCTTCTTGACTACGTGCTTAGCGCTCTCCGAATTCGCTGCTAGCCCCACGGTCCTTCTCAGCTGCAAGTAGCAGCGCTCGCAGTACATAGAGCTTCGCAAGGACCGAAGACCCGGAGAGAAGTATCGCACACGAAAATGTACGAGGACAGAGACGTGTTCTACTTTATCCTTTCTCGTCATCCAGTTTGTACATCTGCTTCCTTTGCTGTTAGGAATCGCTCCTTGAAAGACGAGCGAGAGCGTCTTTCTGGGTGTACTGCACTGAGTGCTCGCTAGGGTCTTTGCACTCGGAGCCAAGGCAAGAGGGCGTGCTTGCCAGCTGAACTGAGAACACGCTGTTGGGCAGAGCTGAAACTGACCGCTGGAGTTCAGCTCCTTCCGACTGCTAAGGGCACCTGGGAAGGCAAGCGAGAGTCAACCACCTTCCTCTCCTAGTAGCCTGTAACGTGGTGCACACAAGCACGGCTCTTGTGCCGCTTCGTTCACCGCCCTCTTCCTCGCCCTCGCCTGGCGCCGCTTTCACTTGCCGGCGGCCAGAAGACGGTGCAGGGGCGCCACATAGCCAGCAGTGTGCCGGCGGCCAAAAGCTCGAGAACGCTGCTTCTGCCCAAGCCCGCCTAGGGGGTGCACCTTTGTTCTCAGAGCTCCGTGCAACAGTCTGCCTCTCTCGCAGTTCGAACGGAAAACGAAAGCTTTTCGCCTAAGCCCTTCACAGAGATCCGTTGCCAGGACGAGAATGACTTGTAGCCGGAGCTCGCCCCCGCCGCGAGGAAGCTGCTCTTAGCACCGCATTGCAGGGACACGTCTCGCTTCTTGACTACGTGCTTAGCGCTCTCCGAATTCGCTGCTAGCCCCACGGTCCTTCTCAGCTGCAAGTAGCAGCGCTCGCAGTACACAGAGCTTCGCAAGGACCGAAGACCCGGAGGGAAGTATCGCACACGAAAATGTACGAGGACAGAGACGTGTTCTACTTTATCCTTTCTCGTCATCCAGTTTGTACATCTGCTTCCTTTGCTGTTAGGAATCGCTCCTTGAAAGACGAGCGAGAGCGTCTTTCTGGTTGCACTGCACTGAGTGCTCGCTAGGGTCTTTGCACTCGGAGCCAAGGCAAGAGGGCGTGCTTGCTCGCAGAACTGAGAACACGCTTTTGGGCAGAGCTGAAACTGACCGCTGGAGTTCAGCTCTCTCCGGACGGCAGAAGGCGAAGAACGAAGCCGCTTGCGAGCTGCGCTGTGCAGCGAAGAGCACACGAGTGAGTGCTCGCTAGTGACTATGCACTCGGAGCCAAGGCAACAGGGCGTGCTTGCCAGCTGAACTGAGAACACGCTGTTGGGCAGAGCTGAAACTGACCGCTGGAGTTCAGCTCCTTCCTACTGCTAAGGGCACTTGCGAAGGAAAGCGAGAGTCAATCACCTTCCTCTCCTAGTAGCCTGTAACGTGGTGCACACAAGCACGGCTCTTGTGCCGCTTCGTTCACCGCCCTCTCCCGCGCCCTCGCCTGGCGCCGCTTTCACTTCCCGGCGGCCAGAAGCCGCTTCAGGGGCGCCCCACCGCCAGCAGTGTGCTGGCAGCCAAGAGCTCGAGAACGCTGCTTCTGCCCAAGCCCGCCTAGGACGTGCACTTTGTTCTCAGAGCTCCGTGCAACAGTCTGCCTCTCTCGCAGTTCGAACGGAAAACGAAAGCTTTTCGCCTACGCCCTTCACAGAGATCCGTTGCCAGAACGAGAATGACTTCTAGCCGGAGCTCGCCCCCGCCGCGAGGAAGCTGCTCTTAGCACCGCATTGCAGGGACACGTCTCGCTTCTTGTCTACGTGCTTAGCGCTCTCCGAATTCGCTGCTAGCCCCACGGTCCTTCTCAGCTGCAAGTAGCAGCGCTCGCAGTACACAGAGCTTCGCAAGGACCGAAGACCCGGAGGGAAGTATCGCACACGAAAATGTACGAGGACAGAGACGTGTTCTACTTTATCCTTTCTCGTCATCCAGTTTGTACATCTGCTTCCTTTGCTGTTAGGAATCGCTCCTTGAAAGACGAGCGAGAGCGTCTTTCTGGGTGTACTGCACTGAGTGCTCGCTAGGGTCTTTACACTCGGAGCCAAGGCAAGAGGGCGTGCTTGCCAGCTGAACTGAGAACACGCTGTTGGGCAGAGCTGAAACTGACCGCTGGAGTTCAGCTCCTTCCGACTGCTAAGGGCACCTGGGAAGGCAAGCGAGAGTCAACCACCTTCCTCTCCCAGTAGCCTGTAACGTGGTGCACAAAACCACGGCTCTTGTGCCGCTTCGTTCACCGCCCTCGCCCACGCCTACGCCTGGCTCCGCTTTCACTTGCCGGCGGCCAGAAGCCCCTGCAGGGGCGCCACATAGCCAGCAGTGTGCCGGCAGCCAAGAGCTCGGGAACGCTGCTTCTGCCCAAGCCCGCCTAGGACGTGCACCTTTGTTCTCAGAGCTCCGTGCAACAGTCTGCCTCTCTCGCAGTTCGAACGGAAAACGAAAGCTTTTCGCCTACGCCCTTCACAGAGATCCGTTGCCAGAACGAGAATGACTTCTAGCCGGAGCTCGCCCCCGCCGCGAGGAAGCTGCTCTTAGCACCGCATTGCAGGGACACGTCTCGCTTCTTGACTACGTGCTTAGCGCTCTCCGAATTCGCTGCTAGCCCCACGGTCCTTCTCAGCTGCAAGTAGCAGCGCTCGCAGTACATAGAGCTTCGCAAGGACCGAAGACCCGGAGAGAAGTATCGCACACGAAAATGTACGAGGACAGAGACGTGTTCTACTTTATCCTTTCTCGTCATCCAGTTTGTACATCTGCTTCCTTTGCTGTTAGGAATCGCTCCTTGAAAGACGAGCGAGAGCGTCTTTCTGGGTGCACTGCACTGAGTGAGTGCTCGCTAGGGTCTTTGCACTCGGAGCCAAGGCAAGAGGGCGTGCTTGCTCGCAGAACTGAGAACACGCTTTTGGGCAGAGCTGAAACTGACCGCTGGAGTTCAGCTCTCTCCGGACGGCAGAAGGCGAAGAACGAAGCCGCTTGCGAGCGGCGCTGTGCAGCGAAGAGCACACGAGTGAGTGCTCGCTAGTGACTATGCACTCGGAGCCAAGGCAACAGGGCGTGCTTGCCAGCTGAACTGAGAACACGCTGTTGGGCAGAGCTGAAACTGACCGCTGGAGTTCAGCTCCTTCCTACTGCTAAGGGCACTTGCGAAGGAAAGCGAGAGTCAATCACCTTCCTCTCCTAGTAGCCTGTAACGTGGTGCACACAAGCACGGCTCTTGTGCCGCTTCGTTCACCGCCCTCTCCCTCGCCCTCGCCTGGCGCCGCTTTCACTTCCCGGCGGCCAGAAGCCGCTGCAGGGGCGCCCCACCGCCAGCAGTGTGCCGGCAGCCAAGAGCTCGAGAACGCTGCTTCTGCCCAAGCCCGCCTAGGGGGTGCACCTTTGTTCTCAGAGCTCCGTGCAACAGTCTGCCTCTCTCGCAGTTCGAACGGAAAACGAAAGCTTTTCGCCTACGCCCTTCACAGAGATCCGTTGCCAGGACGAGAATGACTTGTAGCCGGAGCTCGCCCCCGCCGCGAGGAAGCTGCTCTTAGCACCGCATTGCAGGGACACGTCTCGCTTCTTGACTACGTGCTTAGCGCTCTCCGAATTCGCTGCTAGCCCCACGGTCCTTCTCAGCTGCAAGTAGCAGCGCTCGCAGTACATAGAGCTTCGCAAGGACCGAAGACCCGGAGGGACATATCGCACACGAAAATGTACGAGGACAGAGACGTGTTCTACATTGTCCTTTCTCGTCATCCAGTTTGTACATCTGCTTCCTTTGCTGTTAGGAATCGCTCCTTGAAAGACAAGCGAGAGCGTCTTTCTGGTTGCACTGCACTGAGTGCTCGCTAGGGTCTTTGCACTCGGAGCCAAGGCAAGAGGGCGTGCTTGCCAGCTGAACTGAGAACACGCTTTTGGGCAGAGCTGAAACTGACCGCTGGAGTTCAGCTCCTTCCGACTGCTACGGGCACCTGGGAAGGCAAGCGAGAGTCAACCACCTTCCTCTCCCAGTAGCCTGTAACGTGGTGCACAAAACCACGGCTCTTGTGCCGCTTCGTTCACCGCCCTCGCCCACGCCTACGCCTGGCTCCGCTTTCACTTGCCGGCGGCCAGAAGCCCCTGCAGGGGCGCCACATAGCCAGCAGTGTGCTGGCAGCCAAGAGCTCGGGAACGCTGCTTCTGCCCAAGCCCGCCTAGGACGTGCACCTTTGTTCTCAGAGCTCCGTGCAACAGTCTGCCTCTCTCGCACTTCGAACGGAAAACGAAAGCTTTTCGCCTAAGCCCTTCACAGAGATCCGTTGCCAGAACGAGAATGACTTGTAGCCGGAGCTCGCCCCCGCCGCGAGGAAGCTGCTCTTAGCACCGCATTGCAGGGACACGTCTCGCTTCTTGTCTACGTGCTTAGCGCTCTCCGAATTCGCTGCTAGCCCCACGGTCCTTCTCAGCTGCAAGTAGCAGCGCTCGCAGTACATAGAGCTTCGCAAGAACCGAAGACCCGGAGGGAAGTATCGCACACGAAAATGTACGAGGACAGAGACGTGTTCTACTTTATCCTTTCTCGTCATCCAGTTTGTACATCTGCTTCCTTTGCTGTTAGGAATCGCTCCTTGAAAGACGAGCGAGAGCGTCTTTCTGGGTGCACTGCACTGAGTGAGTGCTCGCTAGGGTCTTTGCACTCGGAGCCAAGGCAAGAGGGCGTGCTTGCTCGCAGAACTGAGAACACGCTTTTGGGCAGAGCTGAAACTGACCGCTGGAGTTCAGCTCTCTCCGTACGGCAGAAGGCGAAGAACGAAGCCGCTTGCGAGCGGCGCTGTGCAGCGAAGAGCACACGAGTGAGTGCTCGCTAGTGACTATGCACTCGGAGCCAAGGCAACAGGGCGTGCTTGCCAGCTGAACTGAGAACACGCTGTTGGGCAGAGCTGAAACTGACCGCTGGAGTTCAGCTCCTTCCTACTGCTAAGGGCACTTGCGAAGGAAAGCGAGAGTCAATCACCTTCCTCTCCTAGTAGCCTGTAACGTGGTGCACACAAGCACGGCTCTTGTGCCGCTTCGTTCACCGCCCTCTCCCTCGCCCTCGCCTGGCGCCGCTTTCACTTCCCGGCGGCCAGAAGCCGCTTCAGGGGCGCCCCACCGCCAGCAGTGTGCTGGCAGCCAAGAGCTCGAGAACGCTGCTTCTGCCCAAGCCCGCCTAGGACGTGCACTTTGTTCTCAGAGCTCCGTGCAACAGTCTGCCTCTCTCGCAGTTCGAACGGAAAACGAAAGCTTTTCGCCTACGCCCTTCACAGAGATCCGTTGCCAGAACGAGAATGACTTCTAGCCGGAGCTCGCCCCCGCCGCGAGGAAGCTGCTCTAGCACCGCATTGCAGGGACACGTCTCGCTTCTTGTCTACGTGCTTAGCGCTCTCCGAATTCGCTGCTAGCCCCACGGTCCTTCTCAGCTGCAAGTAGCAGCGCTCGCAGTACATAGAGCTTCGCAAGGACCGAAGACCCGGAGGGACATATCGCACACGAAAATGTACGAGGACAGAGACGTGTTCTACATTGTCCTTTCTCGTCATCCAGTTTGTACATCTGCTTCCTTTGCTGTTAGGAATCGCTCCTTGAAAGACAAGCGAGAGCGTCTTTCTGGTTGCACTGCACTGAGTGCTCGCTAGGGTCTTTGCACTCGGAGCCAAGGCAAGAGGGCGTGCTTGCCAGCTGAACTGAGAACACGCTGTTGGGCAGAGCTGAAACTGACCGCTGGAGTTCAGCTCCTTCCGACTGCTAAGGGCACCTGGGAAGGCAAGCGAGAGTCAACCACCTTCCTCTCCCAGTAGCCTGTAACGTGGTGCACAAAACCACGGCTCTTGTGCCGCTTCGTTCACCGCCCTCGCCCACGCCTACGCCTGGCTCCGCTTTCACTTGCCGGCGGCCAGAAGACGCTGCAGGGGCGCCACATAGCCAGCAGTGTGCCGGCAGCCAAGAGCTCGGGAACGCTGCTTCTGCCCAAGCCCGCCTAGGACGTGCACCTTTGTTCTCAGAGCTCCGTGCAACAGTCTGCCTCTCTCGCAGTTCGAACGGAAAACGAAAGATTTTCGCCTACGCCCTTCACAGAGATCCGTTGCCAGAACGAGAATGACTTGTAGCCGGAGCTCGCCCCCGCCGCGAGGAAGCTGCTCTTAGCACCGCATTGCAGGGACACGTCTCGCTTCTTGACTACGTGCTTAGCGCTCTCCGAATTCGCTGCTAGCCCCACGGTCCTTCTCAGCTGCAAGTAGCAGCGCTCGCAGTACATAGAGCTTCGCAAGGACCGAAGACCCGGAGAGAAGTATCGCACACGAAAATGTACGAGGACAGAGACGTGTTCTACTTTATCCTTTCTCGTCATCCAGTTTGTACATCTGCTTCCTTTGCTGTTAGGAATCGCTCCTTGAAAGACGAGCGAGAGCGTCTTTCTGGGTGCACTGCACTGAGTGAGTGCTCGCTAGGGTCTTTGCACTCGGAGCCAAGGCAAGAGGGCGTGCTTGCTCGCAGAACTGAGAACACGCTTTTGGGCAGAGCTGAAACTGACCGCTGGAGTTCAGCTCTCTCCGGACGGCAGAAGGCGAAGAACGAAGCCGCTTGCGAGCGGCGCTGTGCAGCGAAGAGCACACGAGTGAGTGCTCGCTAGTGACTATGCACTCGGAGCCAAGGCAACAGGGCGTGCTTGCCAGCTGAACTGAGAACACGCTGTTGGGCAGAGCTGAAACTGACCGCTGGAGTTCAGCTCCTTCCTACTGCTAAGGGCACTTGCGAAGGAAAGCGAGAGTCAATCACCTTCCTCTCCTAGTAGCCTGTAACGTGGTGCACACAAGCACGGCTCTTGTGCCGCTTCGTTCACCGCCCTCTCCCTCGCCCTCGCCTGGCGCCGCTTTCACTTCCCGGCGGCCAGAAGCCGCTTCAGGGGCGCCCCACCGCCAGCAGTGTGCTGGCAGCCAAGAGCTCGAGAACGCTGCTTCTGCCCAAGCCCGCCTAGGACGTGCACTTTGTTCTCAGAGCTCCGTGCAACAGTCTGCCTCTCTCGCAGTTCGAACGGAAAACGAAAGCTTTTCGCCTACGCCCTTCACAGAGATCCGTTGCCAGAACGAGAATGACTTGTAGCCGGAGCTCGCCCCCGCCGCGAGGAAGCTGCTCTTAGCACCGCATTGCAGGGACACGTCTCGCTTCTTGTCTACGTGCTTAGCGCTCTCCGAATTCGCTGCTAGCCCCACGGTCCTTCTCAGCTGCAAGTAGCAGCGCTCGCAGTACATAGAGCTTCGCAAGGACCGAAGACCCGGAGGGACATATCGCACACGAAAATGTACGAGGACAGAGACGTGTTCTACATTGTCCTTTCTCGTCATCCAGTTTGTACATCTGCTTCCTTTGCTGTTAGGAATCGCTCCTTGAAAGACAAGCGAGAGCGTCTTTCTGGTTGCACTGCACTGAGTGCTCGCTAGGGTCTTTGCACTCGGAGCCAAGGCAAGAGGGCGTGCTTGCCAGCTGAACTGAGAACACGCTGTTGGGCAGAGCTGAAACTGACCGCTGGAGTTCAGCTCCTTCCGACTGCTAAGGGCACCTGGGAAGGCAAGCGAGAGTCAACCACCTTCCTCTCCCAGTAGCCTGTAACGTGGTGCACAAAACCACGGCTCTTGTGCCGCTTCGTTCACCGCCCTCGCCCACGCCTACGCCTGGCTCCGCTTTCACTTGCCGGCGGCCAGAAGACGCTGCAGGGGCGCCACATAGCCAGCAGTGTGCCGGCAGCCAAGAGCTCGAGAACGCTGCTTCTGCCCAAGCCCGCCTAGGACGTGCACCTTTGTTCTCAGAGCTCCGTGCAACAGTCTGCCTCTCTCGCAGTTCGAACGGAAAACGAAAGATTTTCGCCTACGCCCTTCACAGAGATCCGTTGCCAGAACGAGAATGACTTGTAGCCGGAGCTCGCCCCCGCCGCGAGGAAGCTGCTCTTAGCACCGCATTGCAGGGACACGTCTCGCTTCTTGACTACGTGCTTAGCGCTCTCCGAATTCGCTGCTAGCCCCACGGTCCTTCTCAGCTGCAAGTAGCAGCGCTCGCAGTACATAGAGCTTCGCAAGGACCGAAGACCCGGAGAGAAGTATCGCACACGAAAATGTACGAGGACAGAGACGTGTTCTACTTTATCCTTTCTCGTCATCCAGTTTGTACATCTGCTTCCTTTGCTGTTAGGAATCGCTCCTTGAAAGACGAGCGAGAGCGTCTTTCTGGGTGCACTGCACTGAGTGAGTGCTCGCTAGGGTCTTTGCACTCGGAGCCAAGGCAAGAGGGCGTGCTTGCTCGCAGAACTGAGAACACGCTTTTGGGCAGAGCTGAAACTGACCGCTGGAGTTCAGCTCTCTCCGGACGGCAGAAGGCGAAGAACGAAGCCGCTTGCGAGCGGCGCTGTGCAGCGAAGAGCACACGAGTGAGTGCTCGCTAGTGACTATGCACTCGGAGCCAAGGCAACAGGGCGTGCTTGCCAGCTGAACTGAGAACACGCTGTTGGGCAGAGCTGAAACTGACCGCTGGAGTTCAGCTCCTTCCTACTGCTAAGGGCACTTGCGAAGGAAAGCGAGAGTCAATCACCTTCCTCTCCTAGTAGCCTGTAACGTGGTGCACACAAGCACGGCTCTTGTGCCGCTTCGTTCACCGCCCTCTCCCTCGCCCTCGCCTGGCGCCGCTTTCACTTCCCGGCGGCCAGAAGCCGCTGCAGGGGCGCCCCACCGCCAGCAGTGTGCCGGCAGCCAAGAGCTCGAGAACGCTGCTTCTGCCCAAGCCCGCCTAGGACGTGCACCTTTGTTCTCAGAGCTCCGTGCAACAGTCTGCCTCTCTCGCAGTTCGAACGGAAAACGAAAGCTTTTCGCCTACGCCCTTCACAGAGATCCGTTGCCAGAACGAGAATGACTTGTAGCCGGAGCTCGCCCCCGCCGCGAGGAAGCTGCTCTTAGCACCGCATTGCAGGGACACGTCTCGCTTCTTGTCTACGTGCTTAGCGCTCTCCGAATTCGCTGCTAGCCCCACGGTCCTTCTCAGCTGCAAGTAGCAGCGCTCGCAGTACATAGAGCTTCGCAAGGACCGAAGACCCGGAGGGACATATCGCACACGAAAATGTACGAGGACGGAGACGTGTTCTACATTGTCCTTTCTCGTCATCCAGTTTGTACATCTGCTTCCTTTGCTGTTAGGAATCGCTCCTTGAAAGACAAGCGAGAGCGTCTTTCTGGTTGCACTGCACTGAGTGCTCGCTAGGGTCTTTGCACTCGGAGCCAAGGCAAGAGGGCGTGCTTGCCAGCTGAACTGAGAACACGCTTTTGGGCAGAGCTGAAACTGACCGCTGGAGTTCAGCTCCTTCCGACTGCTACGGGCACCTGGGAAGGCAAGCGAGAGTCAACCACCTTCCTCTCCCAGTAGCCTGTAACGTGGTGCACAAAACCACGGCTCTTGTGCCGCTTCGTTCACCGCCCTCGCCCACGCCTACGCCTGGCTCCGCTTTCACTTGCCGGCGGCCAGAAGCCCCTGCAGGGGCGCCACATAGCCAGCAGTGTGCTGGCAGCCAAGAGCTCGGGAACGCTGCTTCTGCCCAAGCCCGCCTAGGACGTGCACCTTTGTTCTCAGAGCTCCGTGCAACAGTCTGCCTCTCTCGCACTTCGAACGGAAAACGAAAGCTTTTCGCCTAAGCCCTTCACAGAGATCCGTTGCCAGAACGAGAATGACTTGTAGCCGGAGCTCGCCCCCGCCGCGAGGAAGCTGCTCTTAGCACCGCATTGCAGGGACACGTCTCGCTTCTTGTCTACGTGCTTAGCGCTCTCCGAATTCGCTGCTAGCCCCACGGTCCTTCTCAGCTGCAAGTAGCAGCGCTCGCAGTACATAGAGCTTCGCAAGGACCGAAGACCCGGAGGGAAGTATCGCACACGAAAATGTACGAGGACAGAGACGTGTTCTACTTTATCCTTTCTCGTCATCCAGTTTGTACATCTGCTTCCTTTGCTGTTAGGAATCGCTCCTTGAAAGACGAGCGAGAGCGTCTTTCTGGGTGCACTGCACTGAGTGAGTGCTCGCTAGGGTCTTTGCACTCGGAGCCAAGGCAAGAGGGCGTGCTTGCTCGCAGAACTGAGAACACGCTTTTGGGCAGAGCTGAAACTGACCGCTGGAGTTCAGCTCTCTCCGGACGGCAGAAGGCGAAGAACGAAGCCGCTTGCGAGCGGCGCTGTGCAGCGAAGAGCACACGAGTGAGTGCTCGCTAGTGACTATGCACTCGGAGCCAAGGCAACAGGGCGTGCTTGCCAGCTGAACTGAGAACACGCTGTTGGGCAGAGCTGAAACTGACCGCTGGAGTTCAGCTCCTTCCTACTGCTAAGGGCACTTGCGAAGGAAAGCGAGAGTCAATCACCTTCCTCTCCTAGTAGCCTGTAACGTGGTGCACACAAGCACGGCTCTTGTGCCGCTTCGTTCACCGCCCTCTCCCTCGCCCTCGCCTGGCGCCGCTTTCACTTCCCGGCGGCCAGAAGCCGCTGCAGGGGCGCCCCACCGCCAGCAGTGTGCCGGCAGCCAAGAGCTCGAGAACGCTGCTTCTGCCCAAGCCCGCCTAGGGGGTGCACCTTTGTTCTCAGAGCTCCGTGCAACAGTCTGCCTCTCTCGCAGTTCGAACGGAAAACGAAAGCTTTTCGCCTACGCCCTTCACAGAGATCCGTTGCCAGAACGAGAATGACTTGTAGCCGGAGCTCGCCCCCGCCGCGAGGAAGCTGCTCTTAGCACCGCATTGCAGGGACACGTCTCGCTTCTTGACTACGTGCTTAGCGCTCTCCGAATTCGCTGCTAGCCCCACGGTCCTTCTCAGCTGCAAGTAGCAGCGCTCGCAGTACATAGAGCTTCGCAAGGACCGAAGACCCGGAGGGACATATCGCACACGAAAATGTACGAGGACAGAGACGTGTTCTACATTGTCCTTTCTCGTCATCCAGTTTGTACATCTGCTTCCTTTGCTGTTAGGAATCGCTCCTTGAAAGACAAGCGAGAGCGTCTTTCTGGTTGCACTGCACTGAGTGCTCGCTAGGGTCTTTGCACTCGGAGCCAAGGCAAGAGGGCGTGCTTGCCAGCTGAACTGAGAACACGCTTTTGGGCAGAGCTGAAACTGACCGCTGGAGTTCAGCTCCTTCCGACTGCTACGGGCACCTGGGAAGGCAAGCGAGAGTCAACCACCTTCCTCTCCCAGTAGCCTGTAACGTGGTGCACAAAACCACGGCTCTTGTGCCGCTTCGTTCACCGCCCTCGCCCACGCCTACGCCTGGCTCCGCTTTCACTTGCCGGCGGCCAGAAGCCCCTGCAGGGGCGCCACATAGCCAGCAGTGTGCTGGCAGCCAAGAGCTCGGGAACGCTGCTTCTGCCCAAGCCCGCCTAGGACGTGCACCTTTGTTCTCAGAGCTCCGTGCAACAGTCTGCCTCTCTCGCACTTCGAACGGAAAACGAAAGCTTTTCGCCTAAGCCCTTCACAGAGATCCGTTGCCAGAACGAGAATGACTTGTAGCCGGAGCTCGCCCCAGCCGCGAGGAAGCTGCTCTTAGCACCGCATTGCAGGGACACGTCTCGCTTCTTGTCTACGTGCTTAGCGCTCTCCGAATTCGCTGCTAGCCCCACGGTCCTTCTCAGCTGCAAGTAGCAGCGCTCGCAGTACATAGAGCTTCGCAAGGACCGAAGACCCGGAGGGAAGTATCGCACACGAAAATGTACGAGGACAGAGACGTGTTCTACTTTATCCTTTCTCGTCATCCAGTTTGTACATCTGCTTCCTTTGCTGTTAGGAATCGCTCCTTGAAAGACGAGCGAGAGCGTCTTTCTGGGTGCACTGCACTGAGTGAGTGCTCGCTAGGGTCTTTGCACTCGGAGCCAAGGCAAGAGGGCGTGCTTGCTCGCAGAACTGAGAACACGCTTTTGGGCAGAGCTGAAACTGACCGCTGGAGTTCAGCTCTCTCCGTACGGCAGAAGGCGAAGAACGAAGCCGCTTGCGAGCGGCGCTGTGCAGCGAAGAGCACACGAGTGAGTGCTCGCTAGTGACTATGCACTCGGAGCCAAGGCAAGAGGGCGTGCTTGCCAGCTGAACTGAGAACACGCTGTTGGGCAGAGCTGAAACTGACCGCTGGAGTTCAGCTCCTTCCTACTGCTAAGGGCACTTGCGAAGGAAAGCGAGAGTCAATCACCTTCCTCTCCTAGTAGCCTGTAACGTGGTGCACACAAGCACGGCTCTTGTGCCGCTTCGTTCACCGCCCTCTCCCTCGCCCTCGCCTGGCGCCGCTTTCACTTCCCGGCGGCCAGAAGCCGCTTCAGGGGCGCCCCACCGCCAGCAGTGTGCTGGCAGCCAAGAGCTCGAGAACGCTGCTTCTGCCCAAGCCCGCCTAGGACGTGCACTTTGTTCTCAGAGCTCCGTGCAACAGTCTGCCTCTCTCGCAGTTCGAACGGAAAACGAAAGCTTTTCGCCTACGCCCTTCACAGAGATCCGTTGCCAGAACGAGAATGACTTCTAGCCGGAGCTCGCCCCCGCCGCGAGGAAGCTGCTCTTAGCACCGCATTGCAGGGACACGTCTCGCTTCTTGTCTACGTGCTTAGCGCTCTCCGAATTCGCTGCTAGCCCCACGGTCCTTCTCAGCTGCAAGTAGCAGCGCTCGCAGTACATAGAGCTTCGCAAGGACCGAAGACCCGGAGGGACATATCGCACACGAAAATGTACGAGGACAGAGACGTGTTCTACATTGTCCTTTCTCGTCATCCAGTTTGTACATCTGCTTCCTTTGCTGTTAGGAATCGCTCCTTGAAAGACAAGCGAGAGCGTCTTTCTGGTTGCACTGCACTGAGTGCTCGCTAGGGTCTTTGCACTCGGAGCCAAGGCAAGAGGGCGTGCTTGCCAGCTGAACTGAGAACACGCTGTTGGGCAGAGCTGAAACTGACCGCTGGAGTTCAGCTCCTTCCGACTGCTAAGGGCACCTGGGAAGGCAAGCGAGAGTCAACCACCTTCCTCTCCCAGTAGCCTGTAACGTGGTGCACAAAACCACGGCTCTTGTGCCGCTTCGTTCACCGCCCTCGCCCACGCCTACGCCTGGCTCCGCTTTCACTTGCCGGCGGCCAGAAGACGCTGCAGGGGTGCCACATACCCAGCAGTGTGCCGGCAGCCAAGAGCTCGGGAACGCTGCTTCTGCCCAAGCCCGCCTAGAACGTGCACCTTTGTTCTCAGAGCTCCGTGCAACAGTCTGCCTCTCTCGCAGTTCGAACGGAAAACGAAAGCTTTTCGCCTACGCCCTTCACAGAGATCCGTTGCCAGAACGAGAATGACTTGTAGCCGGAGCTCGCCCCCGCCGCGAGGAAGCTGCTCTTAGCACCGCATTGCAGGGACACGTCTCGCTTCTTGACTACGTGCTTAGCGCTCTCCGAATTCGCTGCTAGCCCCACGGTCCTTCTCAGCTGCAAGTAGCAGCGCTCGCAGTACATAGAGCTTCGCAAGGACCGAAGACCCGGAGAGAAGTATCGCACACGAAAATGTACGAGGACAGAGACGTGTTCTACTTTATCCTTTCTCGTCATCCAGTTTGTACATCTGCTTCCTTTGCTGTTAGGAATCGCTCCTTGAAAGACGAGCGAGAGCGTCTTTCTGGGTGTACTGCACTGAGTGCTCGCTAGGGTCTTTGCACTCGGAGCCAAGGCAAGAGGGCGTGCTTGCCAGCTGAACTGAGAACACGCTGTTGGGCAGAGCTGAAACTGACCGCTGGAGTTCAGCTCCTTCCGACTGCTAAGGGCACCTGGGAAGGCAAGCGAGAGTCAACCACCTTCCTCTCCTAGTAGCCTGTAACGTGGTGCACACAAGCACGGCTCTTGTGCCGCTTCGTTCACCGCCCTCTTCCTCGCCCTCGCCTGGCGCCGCTTTCACTTGCCGGCGGCCAGAAGACGGTGCAGGGGCGCCACATAGCCAGCAGTGTGCCGGCGGCCAAAAGCTCGAGAACGCTGCTTCTGCCCAAGCCCGCCTAGGGGGTGCACCTTTGTTCTCAGAGCTCCGTGCAACAGTCTGCCTCTCTCGCAGTTCGAACGGAAAACGAAAGCTTTTCGCCTAAGCCCTTCACAGAGATCCGTTGCCAGGACGAGAATGACTTGTAGCCGGAGCTCGCCCCCGCCGCGAGGAAGCTGCTCTTAGCACCGCATTGCAGGGACACGTCTCGCTTCTTGACTACGTGCTTAGCGCTCTCCGAATTCGCTGCTAGCCCCACGGTCCTTCTCAGCTGCAAGTAGCAGCGCTCGCAGTACACAGAGCTTCGCAAGGACCGAAGACCCGGAGGGAAGTATCGCACACGAAAATGTACGAGGACAGAGACGTGTTCTACTTTATCCTTTCTCGTCATCCAGTTTGTACATCTGCTTCCTTTGCTGTTAGGAATCGCTCCTTGAAAGACGAGCGAGAGCGTCTTTCTGGTTGCACTGCACTGAGTGCTCGCTAGGGTCTTTGCACTCGGAGCCAAGGCAAGAGGGCGTGCTTGCTCGCAGAACTGAGAACACGCTTTTGGGCAGAGCTGAAACTGACCGCTGGAGTTCAGCTCTCTCCGGACGGCAGAAGGCGAAGAACGAAGCCGCTTGCGAGCTGCGCTGTGCAGCGAAGAGCACACGAGTGAGTGCTCGCTAGTGACTATGCACTCGGAGCCAAGGCAACAGGGCGTGCTTGCCAGCTGAACTGAGAACACGCTGTTGGGCAGAGCTGAAACTGACCGCTGGAGTTCAGCTCCTTCCTACTGCTAAGGGCACTTGCGAAGGAAAGCGAGAGTCAATCACCTTCCTCTCCTAGTAGCCTGTAACGTGGTGCACACAAGCACGGCTCTTGTGCCGCTTCGTTCACCGCCCTCTCCCGCGCCCTCGCCTGGCGCCGCTTTCACTTCCCGGCGGCCAGAAGCCGCTTCAGGGGCGCCCCACCGCCAGCAGTGTGCTGGCAGCCAAGAGCTCGAGAACGCTGCTTCTGCCCAAGCCCGCCTAGGACGTGCACTTTGTTCTCAGAGCTCCGTGCAACAGTCTGCCTCTCTCGCAGTTCGAACGGAAAACGAAAGCTTTTCGCCTACGCCCTTCACAGAGATCCGTTGCCAGAACGAGAATGACTTCTAGCCGGAGCTCGCCCCCGCCGCGAGGAAGCTGCTCTTAGCACCGCATTGCAGGGACACGTCTCGCTTCTTGTCTACGTGCTTAGCGCTCTCCGAATTCGCTGCTAGCCCCACGGTCCTTCTCAGCTGCAAGTAGCAGCGCTCGCAGTACACAGAGCTTCGCAAGGACCGAAGACCCGGAGGGAAGTATCGCACACGAAAATGTACGAGGACAGAGACGTGTTCTACTTTATCCTTTCTCGTCATCCAGTTTGTACATCTGCTTCCTTTGCTGTTAGGAATCGCTCCTTGAAAGACGAGCGAGAGCGTCTTTCTGGGTGTACTGCACTGAGTGCTCGCTAGGGTCTTTACACTCGGAGCCAAGGCAAGAGGGCGTGCTTGCCAGCTGAACTGAGAACACGCTGTTGGGCAGAGCTGAAACTGACCGCTGGAGTTCAGCTCCTTCCGACTGCTAAGGGCACCTGGGAAGGCAAGCGAGAGTCAACCACCTTCCTCTCCCAGTAGCCTGTAACGTGGTGCACAAAACCACGGCTCTTGTGCCGCTTCGTTCACCGCCCTCGCCCACGCCTACGCCTGGCTCCGCTTTCACTTGCCGGCGGCCAGAAGCCCCTGCAGGGGCGCCACATAGCCAGCAGTGTGCCGGCAGCCAAGAGCTCGGGAACGCTGCTTCTGCCCAAGCCCGCCTAGGACGTGCACCTTTGTTCTCAGAGCTCCGTGCAACAGTCTGCCTCTCTCGCAGTTCGAACGGAAAACGAAAGCTTTTCGCCTACGCCCTTCACAGAGATCCGTTGCCAGAACGAGAATGACTTCTAGCCGGAGCTCGCCCCCGCCGCGAGGAAGCTGCTCTTAGCACCGCATTGCAGGGACACGTCTCGCTTCTTGACTACGTGCTTAGCGCTCTCCGAATTCGCTGCTAGCCCCACGGTCCTTCTCAGCTGCAAGTAGCAGCGCTCGCAGTACATAGAGCTTCGCAAGGACCGAAGACCCGGAGAGAAGTATCGCACACGAAAATGTACGAGGACAGAGACGTGTTCTACTTTATCCTTTCTCGTCATCCAGTTTGTACATCTGCTTCCTTTGCTGTTAGGAATCGCTCCTTGAAAGACGAGCGAGAGCGTCTTTCTGGGTGCACTGCACTGAGTGAGTGCTCGCTAGGGTCTTTGCACTCGGAGCCAAGGCAAGAGGGCGTGCTTGCTCGCAGAACTGAGAACACGCTTTTGGGCAGAGCTGAAACTGACCGCTGGAGTTCAGCTCTCTCCGGACGGCAGAAGGCGAAGAACGAAGCCGCTTGCGAGCGGCGCTGTGCAGCGAAGAGCACACGAGTGAGTGCTCGCTAGTGACTATGCACTCGGAGCCAAGGCAACAGGGCGTGCTTGCCAGCTGAACTGAGAACACGCTGTTGGGCAGAGCTGAAACTGACCGCTGGAGTTCAGCTCCTTCCTACTGCTAAGGGCACTTGCGAAGGAAAGCGAGAGTCAATCACCTTCCTCTCCTAGTAGCCTGTAACGTGGTGCACACAAGCACGGCTCTTGTGCCGCTTCGTTCACCGCCCTCTCCCTCGCCCTCGCCTGGCGCCGCTTTCACTTCCCGGCGGCCAGAAGCCGCTGCAGGGGCGCCCCACCGCCAGCAGTGTGCTGGCAGCCAAGAGCTCGAGAACGCTGCTTCTGCCCAAGCCCGCCTAGGGGGTGCACCTTTGTTCTCAGAGCTCCGTGCAACAGTCTGCCTCTCTCGCAGTTCGAACGGAAAACGAAAGCTTTTCGCCTACGCCCTTCACAGAGATCCGTTGCCAGAACGAGAATGACTTCTAGCCGGAGCTCGCCCCCGCCGCGAGGAAGCTGCTCTTAGCACCGCATTGCAGGGACACGTCTCGCTTCTTGTCTACGTGCTTAGCGCTCTCCGAATTCGCTGCTAGCCCCACGGTCCTTCTCAGCTGCAAGTAGCAGCGCTCGCAGTACATAGAGCTTCGCAAGGACCGAAGACCCGGAGGGACATATCGCACACGAAAATGTACGAGGACAGAGACGTGTTCTACATTGTCCTTTCTCGTCATCCAGTTTGTACATCTGCTTCCTTTGCTGTTAGGAATCGCTCCTTGAAAGACGAGCGAGAGCGTCTTTCTGGGTGTACTGCACTGAGTGCTCGCTAGGGTCTTTACACTCGGAGCCAAGGCAAGAGGGCGTGCTTGCCAGCTGAACTGAGAACACGCTGTTGGGCAGAGCTGAAACTGACCGCTGGAGTTCAGCTCCTTCCGACTGCTAAGGGCACCTGGGAAGGCAAGCGAGAGTCAACCACCTTCCTCTCCCAGTAGCCTGTAACGTGGTGCACAAAACCACGGCTCTTGTGCCGCTTCGTTCACCGCCCTCGCCCACGCCTACGCCTGGCTCCGCTTTCACTTGCCGGCGGCCAGAAGCCCCTGCAGGGGCGCCACATAGCCAGCAGTGTGCCGGCAGACAAGAGCTCGGGAACGCTGCTTCTGCCCAAGCCCGCCTAGGACGTGCACCTTTGTTCTCAGAGCTCCGTGCAACAGTCTGCCTCTCTCGCAGTTCGAACGGAAAACGAAAGCTTTTCGCCTACGCCCTTCACAGAGATCCGTTGCCAGAACGAGAATGACTTGTAGCCGGAGCTCGCCCCCGCCGCGAGGAAGCTGCTCTTAGCACCGCATTGCAGGGACACGTCTCGCTTCTTGACTACGTGCTTAGCGCTCTCCGAATTCGCTGCTAGCCCCACGGTCCTTCTCAGCTGCAAGTAGCAGCGCTCGCAGTACATAGAGCTTCGCAAGGACCGAAGACCCGGAGAGAAGTATCGCACACGAAAATGTACGAGGACAGAGACGTGTTCTACTTTATCCTTTCTCGTCATCCAGTTTGTACATCTGCTTCCTTTGCTGTTAGGAATCGCTCCTTGAAAGACGAGCGAGAGCGTCTTTCTGGGTGCACTGCACTGAGTGAGTGCTCGCTAGGGTCTTTGCACTCGGAGCCAAGGCAAGAGGGCGTGCTTGCTCGCAGAACTGAGAACACGCTTTTGGGCAGAGCTGAAACTGACCGCTGGAGTTCAGCTCTCTCCGGACGGCAGAAGGCGAAGAACGAAGCCGCTTGCGAGCGGCGCTGTGCAGCGAAGAGCACACGAGTGAGTGCTCGCTAGTGACTATGCACTCGGAGCCAAGGCAACAGGGCGTGCTTGCCAGCTGAACTGAGAACACGCTGTTGGGCAGAGCTGAAACTGACCGCTGGAGTTCAGCTCCTTCCTACTGCTAAGGGCACTTGCGAAGGAAAGCGAGAGTCAATCACCTTCCTCTCCTAGTAGCCTGTAACGTGGTGCACACAAGCACGGCTCTTGTGCCGCTTCGTTCACCGCCCTCTCCCTCGCCCTCGCCTGGCGCCGCTTTCACTTCCCGGCGGCCAGAAGCCGCTGCAGGGGCGCCCCACCGCCAGCAGTGTGCCGGCAGCCAAGAGCTCGAGAACGCTGCTTCTGCCCAAGCCCGCCTAGGGGGTGCACCTTTGTTCTCAGAGCTCCGTGCAACAGTCTGCCTCTCTCGCAGTTCGAACGGAAAACGAAAGCTTTTCGCCTACGCCCTTCACAGAGATCCGTTGCCAGAACGAGAATGACTTGTAGCCGGAGCTCGCCCCCGCCGCGAGGAAGCTGCTCTTAGCACCGCATTGCAGGGACACGTCTCGCTTCTTGTCTACGTGCTTAGCGCTCTCCGAATTCGCTGCTAGCCCCACGGTCCTTCTCAGCTGCAAGTAGCAGCGCTCGCAGTACATAGAGCTTCGCAAGGACCGAAGACCCGGAGGGACATATCGCACACGAAAATGTACGAGGACAGAGACGTGTTCTACATTGTCCTTTCTCGTCATCCAGTTTGTACATCTGCTTCCTTTGCTCTTAGGAATCGCTCCTTGAAAGACAAGCGAGAGCGTCTTTCTGGTTGCACTGCACTGAGTGCTCGCTAGGGTCTTTGCACTCGGAGCCAAGGCAAGAGGGCGTGCTTGCCAGCTGAACTGAGAACACGCTGTTGGGCAGAGCTGAAACTGACCGCTGGAGTTCCGCTCCTTCCGACTGCTAAGGGCACCTGGGAAGGCAAGCGAGAGTCAACCACCTTCCTCTCCCAGTAGCCTGTAACGTGGTGCACAAAACCACGGCTCTTGTGCCGCTTCGTTCAACGCCGTCGCCCACGCCTACGCCTGGCTCCGCTTTCACTTGCCGGCGGCCAGAAGCCCCTGCAGGGGCGCCACATAGCCAGCAGTGTGCTGGCAGCCAAGAGCTCGGGAACGCTGCTTCTGCCCAAGCCCGCCTAGGACGTGCACCTTTGTTCTCAGAGCTCCGTGCAACAGTCTGCCTCTCTCTCACTTCGAACGGAAAACGAAAGCTTTTCGCCTAAGCCCTTCACAGAGATCCGTTGCCAGAACGAGAATGACTTGTAGCCGGAGCTCGCCCCCGCCGCGAGGAAGCTGCTCTTAGCACCGCATTGCAGGGACACGTCTCGCTTCTTGACTACGTGCTTAGCGCTCTCCGAATTCGCTGCTAGCCCCACGGTCCTTCTCAGCTGCAAGTAGCAGCGCTCGCAGTACACAGAGCTTCGCAAGGACCGAAGACCCGGAGGGAAGTATCGCACACGAAAATGTACGAGGACAGAGACGTGTTCTACTTTATCCTTTCTCGTCATCCAGTTTGTACATCTGCTTCCTTTGCTGTTAGGAATCGCTCCTTGAAAGACGAGCGAGAGCGTCTTTCTGGGTGCACTGCACTGAGTGAGTGCTCGCTAGGGTCTTTGCACTCGGAGCCAAGGCAAGAGGGCGTGCTTGCTCGCAGAACTGAGAACACGCTTTTGGGCAGAGCTGAAACTGACCGCTGGAGTTCAGCTCTCTCCGGACGGCAGAAGGCGAAGAACGAAGCCGCTTGCGAGCGGCGCTGTGCAGCGAAGAGCACACGAGTGAGTGCTCGCTAGTGACTATGCACTCGGAGCCAAGGCAACAGGGCGTGCTTGCCAGCTGAACTGAGAACAGGCTGTTGGGCAGAGCTGAAACTGACCGCTGGAGTTCAGCTCCTTCCGACTGCTAAGGGCACCTGGGAGGGCAAGCGAGAGTCAACCACCTTCCTCTCCTAGTAGCCTGTAACGTGGTGCACACAAGCACGGCTCTTGTGCCGCTTCGTTCACCGCCCTCTTCCTCGCCCTCGCCTGGCGCCGCTTTCACTTGCCGGCGGCCAGAAGACGCTGCAGGGGCGCCACATAGCCAGCAGTGTGCCGGCGGCCAAAAGCTCGAGAACGCTGCTTCTGCCCAAGCCCGCCTAGGACGTGCACCTTTGTTCTCAGAGCTCCGTGCAACAGTCTGCCTCTCTCTCACTTCGAACGGAAAACGAAAGCTTTTCGCCTACGCCCTTCACAGAGATCCGTTGCCAGGACGAGAATGACTTGTAGCCGGAGCTCGCCCCCGCCGCGAGGAAGCTGCTCTTAGCACCGCATTGCAGGGACACGTCTCGCTTCTTGACTACGTGCTTAGCGCTCTCCGAATTCGCTGCTAGCCCCACGGTCCTTCTCAGCTGCAAGTAGCAGCGCTCGCAGTACACAGAGCTTCGCAAGGACCGAAGACCCGGAGGGAAGTATCGCACACGAAAATGTACGAGGACAGAGACGTGTTCTACTTTATCCTTTCTCGTCATCCAGTTTGTACATCTGCTTCCTTTGCTGTTAGGAATCGCTCCTTGAAAGACGAGCGAGAGCGTCTTTCTGGGTGCACTGCACTAAGTGAGTGCTCGCTAGGGTCTTTGCACTCGGAGCCAAGGCAAGAGGGCGTGCTTGCTCGCAGAACTGAGAACACGCTTTTGGGCAGAGCTGAAACTGACCGCTGGAGTTCAGCTCTCTCCGGACGGCAGAAGGCGAAGAACGAAGCCGCTTGCGAGCGGCGCTGTGCAGCGAAGAGCACACGAGTGAGTGCTCGCTAGTGACTATGCATTCGGAGCCAAGGCAACAGGGCGTGCTTGCCAGCTGAACTGAGAACACGCTGTTGGGCAGAGCTGAAACTGACCGCTGGAGTTCAGCTCCTTCCTACTGCTAAGGGCACTTGCGAAGGAAAGCGAGAGTCAACCACCTTCCTCTCCTAGTAGCCTGTAACGTGGTGCACACAAGCACGGCTCTTGTGCCGCTTCGTTCACCGCCCTCTCCCTCGCCCTCGCCTGGCGCCGCTTTCACTTCCCGGCGGCCAGAAGCCGCTGCAGGGGCGCCCCACCGCCAGCAGTGTGCCGGCAGCCAAGAGCTCGAGAACGCTGCTTCTGCCCAAGCCCGCCTAGGACGTGCACCTTTGTTCTCAGAGCTCCGTGCAACAGTCTGCCTCTCTCGCAGTTCGAACGGAAAACGAAAGCTTTTCGCCTACGCCCTTCACAGAGATCCGTTGCCAGAACGAGAATGACTTGTAGCCGGAGCTCGCCCCCGCCGCGAGGAAGCTGCTCTTAGCACCGCATTGCAGGGACACGTCTCGCTTCTTGTCTACGTGCTTAGCGCTCTCCGAATTCGCTGCTAGCCCCACGGTCCTTCTCAGCTGCAAGTAGCAGCGCTCGCAGTACATAGAGCTTCGCAAGGACCGAAGACCCGGAGGGACATATCGCACACGAAAATGTACGAGGACGGAGACGTGTTCTACATTGTCCTTTCTCGTCATCCAGTTTGTACATCTGCTTCCTTTGCTGTTAGGAATCGCTCCTTGAAAGACAAGCGAGAGCGTCTTTCTGGTTGCACTGCACTGAGTGCTCGCTAGGGTCTTTGCACTCGGAGCCAAGGCAAGAGGGCGTGCTTGCCAGCTGAACTGAGAACACGCTTTTGGGCAGAGCTGAAACTGACCGCTGGAGTTCAGCTCCTTCCGACTGCTACGGGCACCTGGGAAGGCAAGCGAGAGTCAACCACCTTCCTCTCCCAGTAGCCTGTAACGTGGTGCACAAAACCACGGCTCTTGTGCCGCTTCGTTCACCGCCCTCGCCCACGCCTACGCCTGGCTCCGCTTTCACTTGCCGGCGGCCAGAAGCCCCTGCAGGGGCGCCACATAGCCAGCAGTGTGCTGGCAGCCAAGAGCTCGGGAACGCTGCTTCTGCCCAAGCCCGCCTAGGACGTGCACCTTTGTTCTCAGAGCTCCGTGCAACAGTCTGCCTCTCTCGCACTTCGAACGGAAAACGAAAGCTTTTCGCCTAAGCCCTTCACAGAGATCCGTTGCCAGAACGAGAATGACTTGTAGCCGGAGCTCGCCCCCGCCGCGAGGAAGCTGCTCTTAGCACCGCATTGCAGGGACACGTCTCGCTTCTTGTCTACGTGCTTAGCGCTCTCCGAATTCGCTGCTAGCCCCACGGTCCTTCTCAGCTGCAAGTAGCAGCGCTCGCAGTACATAGAGCTTCGCAAGGACCGAAGACCCGGAGGGAAGTATCGCACACGAAAATGTACGAGGACAGAGACGTGTTCTACTTTATCCTTTCTCGTCATCCAGTTTGTACATCTGCTTCCTTTGCTGTTAGGAATCGCTCCTTGAAAGACGAGCGAGAGCGTCTTTCTGGGTGCACTGCACTGAGTGAGTGCTCGCTAGGGTCTTTGCACTCGGAGCCAAGGCAAGAGGGCGTGCTTGCTCGCAGAACTGAGAACACGCTTTTGGGCAGAGCTGAAACTGACCGCTGGAGTTCAGCTCTCTCCGGACGGCAGAAGGCGAAGAACGAAGCCGCTTGCGAGCGGCGCTGTGCAGCGAAGAGCACACGAGTGAGTGCTCGCTAGTGACTATGCACTCGGAGCCAAGGCAACAGGGCGTGCTTGCCAGCTGAACTGAGAACACGCTGTTGGGCAGAGCTGAAACTGACCGCTGGAGTTCAGCTCCTTCCTACTGCTAAGGGCACTTGCGAAGGAAAGCGAGAGTCAATCACCTTCCTCTCCTAGTAGCCTGTAACGTGGTGCACACAAGCACGGCTCTTGTGCCGCTTCGTTCACCGCCCTCTCCCTCGCCCTCGCCTGGCGCCGCTTTCACTTCCCGGCGGCCAGAAGCCGCTGCAGGGGCGCCCCACCGCCAGCAGTGTGCCGGCAGCCAAGAGCTCGAGAACGCTGCTTCTGCCCAAGCCCGCCTAGGGGGTGCACCTTTGTTCTCAGAGCTCCGTGCAACAGTCTGCCTCTCTCGCAGTTCGAACGGAAAACGAAAGCTTTTCGCCTACGCCCTTCACAGAGATCCGTTGCCAGAACGAGAATGACTTGTAGCCGGAGCTCGCCCCCGCCGCGAGGAAGCTGCTCTTAGCACCGCATTGCAGGGACACGTCTCGCTTCTTGACTACGTGCTTAGCGCTCTCCGAATTCGCTGCTAGCCCCACGGTCCTTCTCAGCTGCAAGTAGCAGCGCTCGCAGTACATAGAGCTTCGCAAGGACCGAAGACCCGGAGGGACATATCGCACACGAAAATGTACGAGGACAGAGACGTGTTCTACATTGTCCTTTCTCGTCATCCAGTTTGTACATCTGCTTCCTTTGCTGTTAGGAATCGCTCCTTGAAAGACAAGCGAGAGCGTCTTTCTGGTTGCACTGCACTGAGTGCTCGCTAGGGTCTTTGCACTCGGAGCCAAGGCAAGAGGGCGTGCTTGCCAGCTGAACTGAGAACACGCTTTTGGGCAGAGCTGAAACTGACCGCTGGAGTTCAGCTCCTTCCGACTGCTACGGGCACCTGGGAAGGCAAGCGAGAGTCAACCACCTTCCTCTCCCAGTAGCCTGTAACGTGGTGCACAAAACCACGGCTCTTGTGCCGCTTCGTTCACCGCCCTCGCCCACGCCTACGCCTGGCTCCGCTTTCACTTGCCGGCGGCCAGAAGCCCCTGCAGGGGCGCCACATAGCCAGCAGTGTGCTGGCAGCCAAGAGCTCGGGAACGCTGCTTCTGCCCAAGCCCGCCTAGGACGTGCACCTTTGTTCTCAGAGCTCCGTGCAACAGTCTGCCTCTCTCGCACTTCGAACGGAAAACGAAAGCTTTTCGCCTAAGCCCTTCACAGAGATCCGTTGCCAGAACGAGAATGACTTGTAGCCGGAGCTCGCCCCAGCCGCGAGGAAGCTGCTCTTAGCACCGCATTGCAGGGACACGTCTCGCTTCTTGTCTACGTGCTTAGCGCTCTCCGAATTCGCTGCTAGCCCCACGGTCCTTCTCAGCTGCAAGTAGCAGCGCTCGCAGTACATAGAGCTTCGCAAGGACCGAAGACCCGGAGGGAAGTATCGCACACGAAAATGTACGAGGACAGAGACGTGTTCTACTTTATCCTTTCTCGTCATCCAGTTTGTACATCTGCTTCCTTTGCTGTTAGGAATCGCTCCTTGAAAGACGAGCGAGAGCGTCTTTCTGGGTGCACTGCACTGAGTGAGTGCTCGCTAGGGTCTTTGCACTCGGAGCCAAGGCAAGAGGGCGTGCTTGCTCGCAGAACTGAGAACACGCTTTTGGGCAGAGCTGAAACTGACCGCTGGAGTTCAGCTCTCTCCGTACGGCAGAAGGCGAAGAACGAAGCCGCTTGCGAGCGGCGCTGTGCAGCGAAGAGCACACGAGTGAGTGCTCGCTAGTGACTATGCACTCGGAGCCAAGGCAAGAGGGCGTGCTTGCCAGCTGAACTGAGAACACGCTGTTGGGCAGAGCTGAAACTGACCGCTGGAGTTCAGCTCCTTCCTACTGCTAAGGGCACTTGCGAAGGAAAGCGAGAGTCAATCACCTTCCTCTCCTAGTAGCCTGTAACGTGGTGCACACAAGCACGGCTCTTGTGCCGCTTCGTTCACCGCCCTCTCCCTCGCCCTCGCCTGGCGCCGCTTTCACTTCCCGGCGGCCAGAAGCCGCTTCAGGGGCGCCCCACCGCCAGCAGTGTGCTGGCAGCCAAGAGCTCGAGAACGCTGCTTCTGCCCAAGCCCGCCTAGGACGTGCACTTTGTTCTCAGAGCTCCGTGCAACAGTCTGCCTCTCTCGCAGTTCGAACGGAAAACGAAAGCTTTTCGCCTACGCCCTTCACAGAGATCCGTTGCCAGAACGAGAATGACTTCTAGCCGGAGCTCGCCCCCGCCGCGAGGAAGCTGCTCTTAGCACCGCATTGCAGGGACACGTCTCGCTTCTTGTCTACGTGCTTAGCGCTCTCCGAATTCGCTGCTAGCCCCACGGTCCTTCTCAGCTGCAAGTAGCAGCGCTCGCAGTACATAGAGCTTCGCAAGGACCGAAGACCCGGAGGGACATATCGCACACGAAAATGTACGAGGACAGAGACGTGTTCTACATTGTCCTTTCTCGTCATCCAGTTTGTACATCTGCTTCCTTTGCTGTTAGGAATCGCTCCTTGAAAGACAAGCGAGAGCGTCTTTCTGGTTGCACTGCACTGAGTGCTCGCTAGGGTCTTTGCACTCGGAGCCAAGGCAAGAGGGCGTGCTTGCCAGCTGAACTGAGAACACGCTGTTGGGCAGAGCTGAAACTGACCGCTGGAGTTCAGCTCCTTCCGACTGCTAAGGGCACCTGGGAAGGCAAGCGAGAGTCAACCACCTTCCTCTCCCAGTAGCCTGTAACGTGGTGCACAAAACCACGGCTCTTGTGCCGCTTCGTTCACCGCCCTCGCCCACGCCTACGCCTGGCTCCGCTTTCACTTGCCGGCGGCCAGAAGACGCTGCAGGGGTGCCACATACCCAGCAGTGTGCCGGCAGCCAAGAGCTCGGGAACGCTGCTTCTGCCCAAGCCCGCCTAGAACGTGCACCTTTGTTCTCAGAGCTCCGTGCAACAGTCTGCCTCTCTCGCAGTTCGAACGGAAAACGAAAGCTTTTCGCCTACGCCCTTCACAGAGATCCGTTGCCAGAACGAGAATGACTTGTAGCCGGAGCTCGCCCCCGCCGCGAGGAAGCTGCTCTTAGCACCGCATTGCAGGGACACGTCTCGCTTCTTGACTACGTGCTTAGCGCTCTCCGAATTCGCTGCTAGCCCCACGGTCCTTCTCAGCTGCAAGTAGCAGCGCTCGCAGTACATAGAGCTTCGCAAGGACCGAAGACCCGGAGAGAAGTATCGCACACGAAAATGTACGAGGACAGAGACGTGTTCTACTTTATCCTTTCTCGTCATCCAGTTTGTACATCTGCTTCCTTTGCTGTTAGGAATCGCTCCTTGAAAGACGAGCGAGAGCGTCTTTCTGGGTGTACTGCACTGAGTGCTCGCTAGGGTCTTTGCACTCGGAGCCAAGGCAAGAGGGCGTGCTTGCCAGCTGAACTGAGAACACGCTGTTGGGCAGAGCTGAAACTGACCGCTGGAGTTCAGCTCCTTCCGACTGCTAAGGGCACCTGGGAAGGCAAGCGAGAGTCAACCACCTTCCTCTCCTAGTAGCCTGTAACGTGGTGCACACAAGCACGGCTCTTGTGCCGCTTCGTTCACCGCCCTCTTCCTCGCCCTCGCCTGGCGCCGCTTTCACTTGCCGGCGGCCAGAAGACGGTGCAGGGGCGCCACATAGCCAGCAGTGTGCCGGCGGCCAAAAGCTCGAGAACGCTGCTTCTGCCCAAGCCCGCCTAGGGGGTGCACCTTTGTTCTCAGAGCTCCGTGCAACAGTCTGCCTCTCTCGCAGTTCGAACGGAAAACGAAAGCTTTTCGCCTAAGCCCTTCACAGAGATCCGTTGCCAGGACGAGAATGACTTGTAGCCGGAGCTCGCCCCCGCCGCGAGGAAGCTGCTCTTAGCACCGCATTGCAGGGACACGTCTCGCTTCTTGACTACGTGCTTAGCGCTCTCCGAATTCGCTGCTAGCCCCACGGTCCTTCTCAGCTGCAAGTAGCAGCGCTCGCAGTACACAGAGCTTCGCAAGGACCGAAGACCCGGAGGGAAGTATCGCACACGAAAATGTACGAGGACAGAGACGTGTTCTACTTTATCCTTTCTCGTCATCCAGTTTGTACATCTGCTTCCTTTGCTGTTAGGAATCGCTCCTTGAAAGACGAGCGAGAGCGTCTTTCTGGTTGCACTGCACTGAGTGCTCGCTAGGGTCTTTGCACTCGGAGCCAAGGCAAGAGGGCGTGCTTGCTCGCAGAACTGAGAACACGCTTTTGGGCAGAGCTGAAACTGACCGCTGGAGTTCAGCTCTCTCCGGACGGCAGAAGGCGAAGAACGAAGCCGCTTGCGAGCTGCGCTGTGCAGCGAAGAGCACACGAGTGAGTGCTCGCTAGTGACTATGCACTCGGAGCCAAGGCAACAGGGCGTGCTTGCCAGCTGAACTGAGAACACGCTGTTGGGCAGAGCTGAAACTGACCGCTGGAGTTCAGCTCCTTCCTACTGCTAAGGGCACTTGCGAAGGAAAGCGAGAGTCAATCACCTTCCTCTCCTAGTAGCCTGTAACGTGGTGCACACAAGCACGGCTCTTGTGCCGCTTCGTTCACCGCCCTCTCCCGCGCCCTCGCCTGGCGCCGCTTTCACTTCCCGGCGGCCAGAAGCCGCTTCAGGGGCGCCCCACCGCCAGCAGTGTGCTGGCAGCCAAGAGCTCGAGAACGCTGCTTCTGCCCAAGCCCGCCTAGGACGTGCACTTTGTTCTCAGAGCTCCGTGCAACAGTCTGCCTCTCTCGCAGTTCGAACGGAAAACGAAAGCTTTTCGCCTACGCCCTTCACAGAGATCCGTTGCCAGAACGAGAATGACTTCTAGCCGGAGCTCGCCCCCGCCGCGAGGAAGCTGCTCTTAGCACCGCATTGCAGGGACACGTCTCGCTTCTTGTCTACGTGCTTAGCGCTCTCCGAATTCGCTGCTAGCCCCACGGTCCTTCTCAGCTGCAAGTAGCAGCGCTCGCAGTACACAGAGCTTCGCAAGGACCGAAGACCCGGAGGGAAGTATCGCACACGAAAATGTACGAGGACAGAGACGTGTTCTACTTTATCCTTTCTCGTCATCCAGTTTGTACATCTGCTTCCTTTGCTGTTAGGAATCGCTCCTTGAAAGACGAGCGAGAGCGTCTTTCTGGGTGTACTGCACTGAGTGCTCGCTAGGGTCTTTACACTCGGAGCCAAGGCAAGAGGGCGTGCTTGCCAGCTGAACTGAGAACACGCTGTTGGGCAGAGCTGAAACTGACCGCTGGAGTTCAGCTCCTTCCGACTGCTAAGGGCACCTGGGAAGGCAAGCGAGAGTCAACCACCTTCCTCTCCCAGTAGCCTGTAACGTGGTGCACAAAACCACGGCTCTTGTGCCGCTTCGTTCACCGCCCTCGCCCACGCCTACGCCTGGCTCCGCTTTCACTTGCCGGCGGCCAGAAGCCCCTGCAGGGGCGCCACATAGCCAGCAGTGTGCCGGCAGCCAAGAGCTCGGGAACGCTGCTTCTGCCCAAGCCCGCCTAGGACGTGCACCTTTGTTCTCAGAGCTCCGTGCAACAGTCTGCCTCTCTCGCAGTTCGAACGGAAAACGAAAGCTTTTCGCCTACGCCCTTCACAGAGATCCGTTGCCAGAACGAGAATGACTTCTAGCCGGAGCTCGCCCCCGCCGCGAGGAAGCTGCTCTTAGCACCGCATTGCAGGGACACGTCTCGCTTCTTGACTACGTGCTTAGCGCTCTCCGAATTCGCTGCTAGCCCCACGGTCCTTCTCAGCTGCAAGTAGCAGCGCTCGCAGTACATAGAGCTTCGCAAGGACCGAAGACCCGGAGAGAAGTATCGCACACGAAAATGTACGAGGACAGAGACGTGTTCTACTTTATCCTTTCTCGTCATCCAGTTTGTACATCTGCTTCCTTTGCTGTTAGGAATCGCTCCTTGAAAGACGAGCGAGAGCGTCTTTCTGGGTGCACTGCACTGAGTGAGTGCTCGCTAGGGTCTTTGCACTCGGAGCCAAGGCAAGAGGGCGTGCTTGCTCGCAGAACTGAGAACACGCTTTTGGGCAGAGCTGAAACTGACCGCTGGAGTTCAGCTCTCTCCGGACGGCAGAAGGCGAAGAACGAAGCCGCTTGCGAGCGGCGCTGTGCAGCGAAGAGCACACGAGTGAGTGCTCGCTAGTGACTATGCACTCGGAGCCAAGGCAAGAGGGCGTGCTTGCCAGCTGAACTGAGAACACGCTGTTGGGCAGAGCTGAAACTGACCGCTGGAGTTCAGCTCCTTCCGACTGCTAAGGGCACCTGGGAAGGCAGGCGAGAGTCAACCACCTTCCTCTCCCAGTAGCCTGTAACGTGGTGCACAAAACCACGGCTCTTGTGCCGCTTCGTTCACCGCCCTCGCCCACGCCTACGCCTGGCTCCGCTTTCACTTGCCGGCGGCCAGAAGACGCTGCAGGGGCGCCACATAGCCAGCAGTGTGCCGGCAGCCAAGAGCTCGAGAACGCTGCTTCTGCCCAAGCCCGCCTAGGACGTGCACCTTTGTTCTCAGAGCTCCGTGCAACAGTCTGCCTCTCTCGCAGTTCGAACGGAAAACGAAAGCTTTTCGCCTACGCCCTTCACAGAGATCCGTTGCCAGAACGAGAATGACTTGTAGCCGGAGCTCGCCCCCGCCGCGAGGAAGCTGCTCTTAGCACCGCATTGCAGGGACACGTCTCGCTTCTTGACTACGTGCTTAGCGCTCTCCGAATTCGCTGCTAGCCCCACGGTCCTTCTCAGCTGCAAGTAGCAGCGCTCGCAGTACATAGAGCTTCGCAAGGACCGAAGACCCGGAGGGAAGTATCGCACACGAAAATGTACGAGGACAGAGACGTGTTCTACTTTATCCTTTCTCGTCATCCAGTTTGTACATCTGCTTCCTTTGCTGTTAGGAATCGCTCCTTGAAAGACGAGCGAGAGCGTCTTTCTGGGTGCACTGCACTGAGTGAGTGCTCGCTAGGGTCTTTGCACTCGGAGCCAAGGCAAGAGGGCGTGCTTGCTCGCAGAACTGAGAACACGCTTTTGGGCAGAGCTGAAACTGACCGCTGGAGTTCAGCTCTCTCCGGACGGCAGAAGGCGAAGAACGAAGCCGCTTGCGAGCGGCGCTGTGCAGCGAACAGCACACGAGTGAGTGCTCGCTAGTGACTATGCACTCGGAGCCAAGGCAAGAGGGCGTGCTTGCCAGCTGAACTGAGAACACCCTGTTGGGCAGAGCTGAAACTGACCGCTGGAGTTCAGCTCCTTCCTACTGCTAAGGGCACTTGCGAAGGAAAGCGAGAGTCAACCACCTTCCTCTCCTAGTAGCCTGTAACGTGGTGCACACAAGCACGGCTCTTGTGCCGCTTCGTTCACCGCCCTCTCCCTCGCCCTCGCCTGGCGCCGCTTTCACTTCCCGGCGGCCAGAAGCCGCTGCAGGGGCGCCCCACCGCCAGCAGTGTGCTGGCAGCCAAGAGCTAGAGAACGCTGCTTCTGCCCAAGCCCGCCTAGGCGCGTGCAACTTTGTTCTCAGAGCTCCGTGCAACAGTCTGCCTCTCTCGCAGTTCGAACGGAAAACGAAAGCTTTTCGCCTACGCCCTTCACAGAGATCCGTTGCCAGAACGAGAATGACTTGTAGCCGGAGCTCGCCCCCGCCGCGAGGAAGCTGCTCTTAGCACCGCATTGCAGGGACACGTCTCGCTTCTTGTCTACGTGCTTAGCGCTCTCCGAATTCGCTGCTAGCTCCACGGTCCTTCTCAGCTGCAAGTAGCAGCGCTCGCAGTACATAGAGCTTCGCAAGGACCGAAGACCCGGAGGGAAGTATCGCACACGAAAATGTACGAGGACAGAGACGTGTTCTACATTGTCCTTTCTCGTCATCCAGTTTGTACATCTGCTTCCTTTGCTGTTAGGAATCGCTCCTTGAAAGACAATCGAGAGCGTCTTTCTGGTTGCACTGCACTGAGTGCTCGCTAGGGTCTTTGCACTCGGAGCCAAGGCAAGAGGGCGTGCTTGCCAGCTGAACTGAGAACACGCTGTTGGGCAGAGCTGAAACTGACCGCTGGAGTTCAGCTCCTTCCGACTGCTAAGGGCACCTGGGAAGGCAAGCGAGAGTCAACCACCTTCCTCTCCTAGTAGCCTGTAACGTGGTGCACACAAGCACGGCTCTTGTGCCGCTTCGTTCACCGCCCTCTCCCTCGCCCTCGCCTGGCGCCGCTTTCACTTGCCGGCGGCCAGAAGCCGCTGCAGGGGCGCCCCACCGCCAGCAGTGTGCTGGCAGCCAAGAGCTCGAGAACGCTGCTTCTGCCCAAGCCCGCCTAGGACGTGCACCTTTGTTCTCAGAGCTCCGTGCAACAGTCTGCCTCTCTCGCAGTTCGAACGGAAAACGAAAGCTTTTCGCCTACGCCCTTCACAGAGATCCGTTGCCAGAACGAGAATGACTTGTAGCCGGAGCTCGCCCCCGCCGCGAGGAAGCTGCTCTTAACACCGCATTGCAGGGACACGTCTCGCTTCTTGACTACGTGCTTAGCGCTCTCCGAATTCGCTGCTAGCCCCACGGTCCTTCTCAGCTGCAAGTAGCAGCGCTCGCAGTACATAGAGCTTCGCAAGGACCGAAGACCCGGAGAGAAGTATCGCACACGAAAATGTACGAGGACAGAGACGTGTTCTACTTTATCCTTTCTCGTCATCCAGTTTGTACATCTGCTTCCTTTGCTGTTAGGAATCGCTCCTTGAAAGACGAGCGAGAGCGTCTTTCTGGGTGCACTGCACTGAGTGAGTGCTCGCTAGGGTCTTTGCACTCGGAGCCAAGGCAAGAGGGCGTGCTTGCTCGCAGAACTGAGAACACGCTTTTGGGCAGAGCTGAAACTGACCGCTGGAGTTCAGCTCTCTCCGGACGGCAGAAGGCGAAGAACGAAGCCGCTTGCGAGCGGCGCTGTGCAGCGAAGAGCACACGAGTGAGTGCTCGCTAGTGACTATGCACTCGGAGCCAAGGCAAGAGGGCGTGCTTGCCAGCTGAACTGAGAACACGCTGTTGGGCAGAGCTGAAACTGACCGCTGGAGTTCAGCTCCTTCCGACTGCTAAGGGCACCTGGGAAGGCAAGCGAGAGTCAACCACCTTCCTCTCCCAGTAGCCTGTAACGTGGTGCACAAAACCACGGCTCTTGTGCCGCTTCGTTCACCGCCCTCGCCCACGCCTACGCCTGGCTCCGCTTTCACTTGCCGGCGGCCAGAAGACGCTGCAGGGGCGCCACATACCCAGCAGTGTGCCGGCAGCCAAGAGCTCGAGAACGCTGCTTCTGCCCAAGCCCGCCTAGGACGTGCACCTTTGTTCTCAGAGCTCCGTGCAACAGTCTGCCTCTCTCGCAGTTCGAACGGAAAACGAAAGCTTTTCGCCTACGCCCTTCACAGAGATCCGTTGCCAGAACGAGAATGACTTGTAGCCGGAGCTCGCCCCCGCCGCGAGGAAGCTGCTCTTAGCACCGCATTGCAGGGACACGTCTCGCTTCTTGACTACGTGCTTAGCGCTCTCCGAATTCGCTGCTAGCCCCACGGTCCTTCTCAGCTGCAAGTAGCAGCGCTCGCAGTACATAGAGCTTCGCAAGGACCGAAGACCCGGAGGGAAGTATCGCACACGAAAATGTACGAGGACAGAGACGTGTTCTACTTTATCCTTTCTCGTCATCCAGTTTGTACATCTGCTTCCTTTGCTGTTAGGAATCGCTCCTTGAAAGACGAGCGAGAGCGTCTTTCTGGGTGCACTGCACTGAGTGAGTGCTCGCTAGGGTCTTTGCACTCGGAGCCAAGGCAAGAGGGCGTGCTTGCTCGCAGAACTGAGAACACGCTTTTGGGCAGAGCTGAAACTGACCGCTGGAGTTCAGCTCTCTCCGGACGGCAGAAGGCGAAGAACGAAGCCGCTTGCGAGCGGCGCTGTGCAGCGAACAGCACACGAGTGAGTGCTCGCTAGTGACTATGCACTCGGAGCCAAGGCAACAGGGCGTGCTTGCCAGCTGAACTGAGAACACCCTGTTGGGCAGAGCTGAAACTGACCGCTGGAGTTCAGCTCCTTCCTACTGCTAAGGGCACTTGCGAAGGAAAGCGAGAGTCAACCACCTTCCTCTCCTAGTAGCCTGTAACGTGGTGCACACAAGCACGGCTCTTGTGCCGCTTCGTTCACCGCCCTCTCCCTCGCCCTCGCCTGGCGCCGCTTTCACTTCCCGGCGGCCAGAAGCCGCTGCAGGGGCGCCCCACCGCCAGCAGTGTGCTGGCAGCCAAGAGCTAGAGAACGCTGCTTCTGCCCAAGCCCGCCTAGGCGCGTGCAACTTTGTTCTCAGAGCTCCGTGCAACAGTCTGCCTCTCTCGCAGTTCGAACGGAAAACGAAAGCTTTTCGCCTACGCCCTTCACAGAGATCCGTTGCCAGAACGAGAATGACTTGTAGCCGGAGCTCGCCCCCGCCGCGAGGAAGCTGCTCTTAGCACCGCATTGCAGGGACACGTCTCGCTTCTTGTCTACGTGCTTAGCGCTCTCCGAATTCGCTGCTAGCTCCACGGTCCTTCTCAGCTGCAAGTAGCAGCGCTCGCAGTACATAGAGCTTCGCAAGGACCGAAGACCCGGAGGGAAGTATCGCACACGAAAATGTACGAGGACAGAGACGTGTTCTACATTGTCCTTTCTCGTCATCCAGTTTGTACATCTGCTTCCTTTGCTGTTAGGAATCGCTCCTTGAAAGACAATCGAGAGCGTCTTTCTGGTTGCACTGCACTGAGTGCTCGCTAGGGTCTTTGCACTCGGAGCCAAGGCAAGAGGGCGTGCTTGCCAGCTGAACTGAGAACACGCTGTTGGGCAGAGCTGAAACTGACCGCTGGAGTTCAGCTCCTTCCGACTGCTAAGGGCACCTGGGAAGGCAAGCGAGAGTCAACCACCTTCCTCTCCTAGTAGCCTGTAACGTGGTGCACACAAGCACGGCTCTTGTGCCGCTTCGTTCACCGCCCTCTCCCTCGCCCTCGCCTGGCGCCGCTTTCACTTGCCGGCGGCCAGAAGCCGCTGCAGGGGCGCCCCACCGCCAGCAGTGTGCTGGCAGCCAAGAGCTCGAGAACGCTGCTTCTGCCCAAGCCCGCCTAGGACGTGCACCTTTGTTCTCAGAGCTCCGTGCAACAGTCTGCCTCTCTCGCAGTTCGAACGGAAAACGAAAGCTTTTCGCCTACGCCCTTCACAGAGATCCGTTGCCAGAACGAGAATGACTTGTAGCCGGAGCTCGCCCCCGCCGCGAGGAAGCTGCTCTTAACACCGCATTGCAGGGACACGTCTCGCTTCTTGACTACGTGCTTAGCGCTCTCCGAATTCGCTGCTAGCCCCACGGTCCTTCTCAGCTGCAAGTAGCAGCGCTCGCAGTACATAGAGCTTCGCAAGGACCGAAGACCCGGAGGGAAGTATCGCACACGAAAATGTACGAGGACAGAGACGTGTTCTACTTTATCCTTTCTCGTCATCCAGTTTGTACATCTGCTTCCTTTGCTGTTAGGAATCGCTCCTTGAAAGACGAGCGAGAGCGTCTTTCTGGGTGCACTGCACTGAGTGAGTGCTCGCTAGGGTCTTTGCACTCGGAGCCAAGGCAAGAGGGCGTGCTTGCTCGCAGAACTGAGAACACGCTTTTGGGCCGAGCTTAAACTGACCGCTGGAGTTCAGCTCTCTCCGGACGGCAGAAGGCGAAGAACGAAGCCGCTTGCGAGCGGCGCAGTGCAGCGAAGAGCACACGAGTGAGTGCTCGCTAGTGACTATGCACTCGGAGCCAAGGCAACAGGGCGTGCTTGCCAGCTGAACTGAGAACACGCTGTTGGGCAGAGCTGAAACTGACCGCTGGAGTTCAGCTCCTTCCTACTGCTAAGGGCACTTGCGAAGGAAAGCGAGAGTCAACCACCTTCCTCTCCTAGTAGCCTGTAACGTGGTGCACACAAGCACGGCTCTTGTGCCGCTTCGTTCACCGCCCTCTCCCTCGCCCTCGCCTGGCGCCGCTTTCACTTCCCGGCGGCCAGAAGCCGCTGCAGGGGCGCCCCACCGCCAGCAGTGTGCTGGCAGCCAAGAGCTCGAGAACGCTGCTTCTGCCCAAGCCCGCCTAGGGGGTGCACCTTTGTTCTCAGAGCTCCGTGCAACAGTCTGCCTCTCTCGCAGTTCGAACGGAAAACGAAAGCTTTTCGCCTACGCCCTTCACAGAGATCCGTTGCCAGAACGAGAATGACTTGTAGCCGGAGCTCGCCCCCGCCGCGAGGAAGCTGCTCTTAGCACCGCATTGCAGGGACACGTCTCGCTTCTTGTCTACGTGCTTAGCGCTCTCCGAATTCGCTGCTAGCCCCACGGTCCTTCTCAGCTGCAAGTAGCAGCGCTCGCAGTACATAGAGCTTCGCAAGGACCGAAGACCCGGAGGGACATATCGCACACGAAAATGTACGAGGACAGAGACGTGTTCTACATTGTCCTTTCTCGTCATCCAGTTTGTACATCTGCTTCCTTTGCTGTTAGGAATCGCTCCTTGAAAGACAAGCGAGAGCGTCTTTCTGGGTGCACTGCACTGAGTGAGTGCTCGCTAGGGTCTTTGCACTCGGAGCCAAGGCAAGAGGGCGTGCTTGCCAGCTGAACTGAGAACACGCTGTTGGGCAGAGCTGAAACTGACCGCTGGAGTTCAGCTCCTTCCTACTGCTAAGGGCACTTGCGAAGGAAAGCGAGAGTCAACCACCTTCCTCTCCTAGTAGCCTGTAACGTGGTGCACACAAGCACGGCTCTTGTGCCGCTTCGTTCACCGCCCTCTCCCTCGCCCTCGCCTGGCGCCGCTTTCACTTGCCGGCGGCCAGAAGCCGCTGCAGGGGCGCCCCACCGCCAGCAGTGTGCTGGCAGCCAAGAGCTCGAGAACGCTGCTTCTGCCCAAGCCCGCCTAGGACGTGCACCTTTGTTCTCAGAGCTCCGTGCAACAGTCTGCCTCTCTCGCAGTTCGAACGGAAAACGAAAGCTTTTCGCCTAAGCCCTTCACAGAGATCCGTTGCCAGGACGAGAATGACTTGTAGCCGGAGCTCGCCCCCGCCGCGAGGAAGCTGCTCTTAACACCGCATTGCAGGGACACGTCTCGCTTCTTGACTACGTGCTTAGCGCTCTCCGAATTCGCTGCTAGCCCCACGGTCCTTCTCAGCTGCAAGTAGCAGCGCTCGCAGTACACAGAGCTTCGCAAGGACCGAAGACCCGGAGGGAAGTATCGCACACGAAAATGTACGAGGACAGAGACGTGTTCTACTTTATCCTTTCTCGTCATCCAGTTTGTACATCTGCTTCCTTTGCTGTTAGGAATCGCTCCTTGAAAGACGAGCGAGAGCGTCTTTCTGGGTGCACTGCACTGAGTGAGTGCTCGCTAGGGTCTTTGCACTCGGAGCCAAGGCAAGAGGGCGTGCTTGCTCGCAGAACTGAGAACACGCTTTTGGGCCGAGCTGAAACTGACCGCTGGAGTTCAGCTCTCTCCGGACGGCAGAAGGCGAAGAACGAAGCCGCTTGCGAGCGGCGCTGTGCAGCGAAGAGCACACGAGTGAGTGCTCGCTAGTGACTATGCACTCGGAGCCAAGGCAACAGGGCGTGCTTGCCAGCTGAACTGAGAACACGCTGTTGGGCAGAGCTGAAACTGACCGCTGGAGTTCAGCTCCTTCCTACTGCTAAGGGCACTTGCGAAGGAAAGCGAGAGTCAACCACCTTCCTCTCCTAGTAGCCTGTAACGTGGTGCACACAAGCACGGCTCTTGTGCCGCTTCGTTCACCGCCCTCGCCCACGCCTACGCCTGGCTCCGCTTTCACTTGCCGGCGGCCAGAAGCCCCTGCAGGGGCGCCACATAGCCAGCAGTGTGCCGGCAGCCAAGAGCTCGGGAACGCTGCTTCTGCCCAAGCCCGCCTAGGACGTGCACCTTTGTTCTCAGAGCTCCGTGCAACAGTCTGCCTCTCTCGCAGTTCGAACGGAAAACGAAAGCTTTTCGCCTACGCCCTTCACAGAGATCCGTTGCCAGAACGAGAATGACTTCTAGCCGGAGCTCGCCCCCGCCGCGAGGAAGCTGCTCTTAGCACCGCATTGCAGGGACACGTCTCGCTTCTTGACTACGTGCTTAGCGCTCTCCGAATTCGCTGCTAGCCCCACGGTCCTTCTCAGCTGCAAGTAGCAGCGCTCGCAGTACATAGAGCTTCGCAAGGACCGAAGACCCGGAGAGAAGTATCGCACACGAAAATGTACGAGGACAGAGACGTGTTCTACTTTATCCTTTCTCGTCATCCAGTTTGTACATCTGCTTCCTTTGCTGTTAGGAATCGCTCCTTGAAAGACGAGCGAGAGCGTCTTTCTGGGTGCACTGCACTGAGTGAGTGCTCGCTAGGGTCTTTGCACTCGGAGCCAAGGCAAGAGGGCGTGCTTGCTCGCAGAACTGAGAACACGCTTTTGGGCAGAGCTGAAACTGACCGCTGGAGTTCAGCTCTCTCCGGACGGCAGAAGGCGAAGAACGAAGCCGCTTGCGAGCGGCGCTGTGCAGCGAAGAGCACACGAGTGAGTGCTCGCTAGTGACTATGCACTCGGAGCCAAGGCAACAGGGCGTGCTTGCCAGCTGAACTGAGAACACGCTGTTGGGCAGAGCTGAAACTGACCGCTGGAGTTCAGCTCCTTCCTACTGCTAAGGGCACTTGCGAAGGAAAGCGAGAGTCAATCACCTTCCTCTCCTAGTAGCCTGTAACGTGGTGCACACAAGCACGGCTCTTGTGCCGCTTCGTTCACCGCCCTCTCCCTCGCCCTCGCCTGGCGCCGCTTTCACTTCCCGGCGGCCAGAAGCCGCTGCAGGGGCGCCCCACCGCCAGCAGTGTGCTGGCAGCCAAGAGCTCGAGAACGCTGCTTCTGCCCAAGCCCGCCTAGGGGGTGCACCTTTGTTCTCAGAGCTCCGTGCAACAGTCTGCCTCTCTCGCAGTTCGAACGGAAAACGAAAGCTTTTCGCCTACGCCCTTCACAGAGATCCGTTGCCAGAACGAGAATGACTTCTAGCCGGAGCTCGCCCCCGCCGCGAGGAAGCTGCTCTTAGCACCGCATTGCAGGGACACGTCTCGCTTCTTGTCTACGTGCTTAGCGCTCTCCGAATTCGCTGCTAGCCCCACGGTCCTTCTCAGCTGCAAGTAGCAGCGCTCGCAGTACATAGAGCTTCGCAAGGACCGAAGACCCGGAGGGACATATCGCACACGAAAATGTACGAGGACAGAGACGTGTTCTACATTGTCCTTTCTCGTCATCCAGTTTGTACATCTGCTTCCTTTGCTGTTAGGAATCGCTCCTTGAAAGACGAGCGAGAGCGTCTTTCTGGGTGTACTGCACTGAGTGCTCGCTAGGGTCTTTACACTCGGAGCCAAGGCAAGAGGGCGTGCTTGCCAGCTGAACTGAGAACACGCTGTTGGGCAGAGCTGAAACTGACCGCTGGAGTTCAGCTCCTTCCGACTGCTAAGGGCACCTGGGAAGGCAAGCGAGAGTCAACCACCTTCCTCTCCCAGTAGCCTGTAACGTGGTGCACAAAACCACGGCTCTTGTGCCGCTTCGTTCACCGCCCTCGCCCACGCCTACGCCTGGCTCCGCTTTCACTTGCCGGCGGCCAGAAGCCCCTGCAGGGGCGCCACATAGCCAGCAGTGTGCCGGCAGACAAGAGCTCGGGAACGCTGCTTCTGCCCAAGCCCGCCTAGGACGTGCACCTTTGTTCTCAGAGCTCCGTGCAACAGTCTGCCTCTCTCGCAGTTCGAACGGAAAACGAAAGCTTTTCGCCTACGCCCTTCACAGAGATCCGTTGCCAGAACGAGAATGACTTGTAGCCGGAGCTCGCCCCCGCCGCGAGGAAGCTGCTCTTAGCACCGCATTGCAGGGACACGTCTCGCTTCTTGACTACGTGCTTAGCGCTCTCCGAATTCGCTGCTAGCCCCACGGTCCTTCTCAGCTGCAAGTAGCAGCGCTCGCAGTACATAGAGCTTCGCAAGGACCGAAGACCCGGAGAGAAGTATCGCACACGAAAATGTACGAGGACAGAGACGTGTTCTACTTTATCCTTTCTCGTCATCCAGTTTGTACATCTGCTTCCTTTGCTGTTAGGAATCGCTCCTTGAAAGACGAGCGAGAGCGTCTTTCTGGGTGCACTGCACTGAGTGAGTGCTCGCTAGGGTCTTTGCACTCGGAGCCAAGGCAAGAGGGCGTGCTTGCTCGCAGAACTGAGAACACGCTTTTGGGCAGAGCTGAAACTGACCGCTGGAGTTCAGCTCTCTCCGGACGGCAGAAGGCGAAGAACGAAGCCGCTTGCGAGCGGCGCTGTGCAGCGAAGAGCACACGAGTGAGTGCTCGCTAGTGACTATGCACTCGGAGCCAAGGCAACAGGGCGTGCTTGCCAGCTGAACTGAGAACACGCTGTTGGGCAGAGCTGAAACTGACCGCTGGAGTTCAGCTCCTTCCTACTGCTAAGGGCACTTGCGAAGGAAAGCGAGAGTCAATCACCTTCCTCTCCTAGTAGCCTGTAACGTGGTGCACACAAGCACGGCTCTTGTGCCGCTTCGTTCACCGCCCTCTCCCTCGCCCTCGCCTGGCGCCGCTTTCACTTCCCGGCGGCCAGAAGCCGCTGCAGGGGCGCCCCACCGCCAGCAGTGTGCCGGCAGCCAAGAGCTCGAGAACGCTGCTTCTGCCCAAGCCCGCCTAGGGGGTGCACCTTTGTTCTCAGAGCTCCGTGCAACAGTCTGCCTCTCTCGCAGTTCGAACGGAAAACGAAAGCTTTTCGCCTACGCCCTTCACAGAGATCCGTTGCCAGAACGAGAATGACTTGTAGCCGGAGCTCGCCCCCGCCGCGAGGAAGCTGCTCTTAGCACCGCATTGCAGGGACACGTCTCGCTTCTTGTCTACGTGCTTAGCGCTCTCCGAATTCGCTGCTAGCCCCACGGTCCTTCTCAGCTGCAAGTAGCAGCGCTCGCAGTACATAGAGCTTCGCAAGGACCGAAGACCCGGAGGGACATATCGCACACGAAAATGTACGAGGACAGAGACGTGTTCTACATTGTCCTTTCTCGTCATCCAGTTTGTACATCTGCTTCCTTTGCTCTTAGGAATCGCTCCTTGAAAGACAAGCGAGAGCGTCTTTCTGGTTGCACTGCACTGAGTGCTCGCTAGGGTCTTTGCACTCGGAGCCAAGGCAAGAGGGCGTGCTTGCCAGCTGAACTGAGAACACGCTGTTGGGCAGAGCTGAAACTGACCGCTGGAGTTCCGCTCCTTCCGACTGCTAAGGGCACCTGGGAAGGCAAGCGAGAGTCAACCACCTTCCTCTCCCAGTAGCCTGTAACGTGGTGCACAAAACCACGGCTCTTGTGCCGCTTCGTTCAACGCCGTCGCCCACGCCTACGCCTGGCTCCGCTTTCACTTGCCGGCGGCCAGAAGCCCCTGCAGGGGCGCCACATAGCCAGCAGTGTGCTGGCAGCCAAGAGCTCGGGAACGCTGCTTCTGCCCAAGCCCGCCTAGGACGTGCACCTTTGTTCTCAGAGCTCCGTGCAACAGTCTGCCTCTCTCTCACTTCGAACGGAAAACGAAAGCTTTTCGCCTAAGCCCTTCACAGAGATCCGTTGCCAGAACGAGAATGACTTGTAGCCGGAGCTCGCCCCCGCCGCGAGGAAGCTGCTCTTAGCACCGCATTGCAGGGACACGTCTCGCTTCTTGACTACGTGCTTAGCGCTCTCCGAATTCGCTGCTAGCCCCACGGTCCTTCTCAGCTGCAAGTAGCAGCGCTCGCAGTACACAGAGCTTCGCAAGGACCGAAGACCCGGAGGGAAGTATCGCACACGAAAATGTACGAGGACAGAGACGTGTTCTACTTTATCCTTTCTCGTCATCCAGTTTGTACATCTGCTTCCTTTGCTGTTAGGAATCGCTCCTTGAAAGACGAGCGAGAGCGTCTTTCTGGGTGCACTGCACTGAGTGAGTGCTCGCTAGGGTCTTTGCACTCGGAGCCAAGGCAAGAGGGCGTGCTTGCTCGCAGAACTGAGAACACGCTTTTGGGCAGAGCTGAAACTGACCGCTGGAGTTCAGCTCTCTCCGGACGGCAGAAGGCGAAGAACGAAGCCGCTTGCGAGCGGCGCTGTGCAGCGAAGAGCACACGAGTGAGTGCTCGCTAGTGACTATGCACTCGGAGCCAAGGCAACAGGGCGTGCTTGCCAGCTGAACTGAGAACAGGCTGTTGGGCAGAGCTGAAACTGACCGCTGGAGTTCAGCTCCTTCCGACTGCTAAGGGCACCTGGGAGGGCAAGCGAGAGTCAACCACCTTCCTCTCCTAGTAGCCTGTAACGTGGTGCACACAAGCACGGCTCTTGTGCCGCTTCGTTCACCGCCCTCTTCCTCGCCCTCGCCTGGCGCCGCTTTCACTTGCCGGCGGCCAGAAGACGCTGCAGGGGCGCCACATAGCCAGCAGTGTGCCGGCGGCCAAAAGCTCGAGAACGCTGCTTCTGCCCAAGCCCGCCTAGGACGTGCACCTTTGTTCTCAGAGCTCCGTGCAACAGTCTGCCTCTCTCTCACTTCGAACGGAAAACGAAAGCTTTTCGCCTACGCCCTTCACAGAGATCCGTTGCCAGGACGAGAATGACTTGTAGCCGGAGCTCGCCCCCGCCGCGAGGAAGCTGCTCTTAGCACCGCATTGCAGGGACACGTCTCGCTTCTTGACTACGTGCTTAGCGCTCTCCGAATTCGCTGCTAGCCCCACGGTCCTTCTCAGCTGCAAGTAGCAGCGCTCGCAGTACACAGAGCTTCGCAAGGACCGAAGACCCGGAGGGAAGTATCGCACACGAAAATGTACGAGGACAGAGACGTGTTCTACTTTATCCTTTCTCGTCATCCAGTTTGTACATCTGCTTCCTTTGCTGTTAGGAATCGCTCCTTGAAAGACGAGCGAGAGCGTCTTTCTGGGTGCACTGCACTAAGTGAGTGCTCGCTAGGGTCTTTGCACTCGGAGCCAAGGCAAGAGGGCGTGCTTGCTCGCAGAACTGAGAACACGCTTTTGGGCAGAGCTGAAACTGACCGCTGGAGTTCAGCTCTCTCCGGACGGCAGAAGGCGAAGAACGAAGCCGCTTGCGAGCGGCGCTGTGCAGCGAAGAGCACACGAGTGAGTGCTCGCTAGTGACTATGCATTCGGAGCCAAGGCAACAGGGCGTGCTTGCCAGCTGAACTGAGAACACGCTGTTGGGCAGAGCTGAAACTGACCGCTGGAGTTCAGCTCCTTCCTACTGCTAAGGGCACTTGCGAAGGAAAGCGAGAGTCAACCACCTTCCTCTCCTAGTAGCCTGTAACGTGGTGCACACAAGCACGGCTCTTGTGCCGCTTCGTTCACCGCCCTCTCCCTCGCCCTCGCCTGGCGCCGCTTTCACTTCCCGGCGGCCAGAAGCCGCTGCAGGGGCGCCCCACCGCCAGCAGTGTGCCGGCAGCCAAGAGCTCGAGAACGCTGCTTCTGCCCAAGCCCGCCTAGGACGTGCACCTTTGTTCTCAGAGCTCCGTGCAACAGTCTGCCTCTCTCGCAGTTCGAACGGAAAACGAAAGCTTTTCGCCTACGCCCTTCACAGAGATCCGTTGCCAGAACGAGAATGACTTGTAGCCGGAGCTCGCCCCAGCCGCGAGGAAGCTGCTCTTAGCACCGCATTGCAGGGACACGTCTCGCTTCTTGTCTACGTGCTTAGCGCTCTCCGAATTCGCTGCTAGCCCCACGGTCCTTCTCAGCTGCAAGTAGCAGCGCTCGCAGTACATAGAGCTTCGCAAGGACCGAAGACCCGGAGGGACATATCGCACACGAAAATGTACGAGGACGGAGACGTGTTCTACATTGTCCTTTCTCGTCATCCAGTTTGTACATCTGCTTCCTTTGCTGTTAGGAATCGCTCCTTGAAAGACAAGCGAGAGCGTCTTTCTGGTTGCACTGCACTGAGTGCTCGCTAGGGTCTTTGCACTCGGAGCCAAGGCAAGAGGGCGTGCTTGCCAGCTGAACTGAGAACACGCTTTTGGGCAGAGCTGAAACTGACCGCTGGAGTTCAGCTCCTTCCGACTGCTACGGGCACCTGGGAAGGCAAGCGAGAGTCAACCACCTTCCTCTCCCAGTAGCCTGTAACGTGGTGCACAAAACCACGGCTCTTGTGCCGCTTCGTTCACCGCCCTCGCCCACGCCTACGCCTGGCTCCGCTTTCACTTGCCGGCGGCCAGAAGCCCCTGCAGGGGCGCCACATAGCCAGCAGTGTGCTGGCAGCCAAGAGCTCGGGAACGCTGCTTCTGCCCAAGCCCGCCTAGGACGTGCACCTTTGTTCTCAGAGCTCCGTGCAACAGTCTGCCTCTCTCGCACTTCGAACGGAAAACGAAAGCTTTTCGCCTAAGCCCTTCACAGAGATCCGTTGCCAGAACGAGAATGACTTGTAGCCGGAGCTCGCCCCCGCCGCGAGGAAGCTGCTCTTAGCACCGCATTGCAGGGACACGTCTCGCTTCTTGTCTACGTGCTTAGCGCTCTCCGAATTCGCTGCTAGCCCCACGGTCCTTCTCAGCTGCAAGTAGCAGCGCTCGCAGTACATAGAGCTTCGCAAGGACCGAAGACCCGGAGGGAAGTATCGCACACGAAAATGTACGAGGACAGAGACGTGTTCTACTTTATCCTTTCTCGTCATCCAGTTTGTACATCTGCTTCCTTTGCTGTTAGGAATCGCTCCTTGAAAGACGAGCGAGAGCGTCTTTCTGGGTGCACTGCACTGAGTGAGTGCTCGCTAGGGTCTTTGCACTCGGAGCCAAGGCAAGAGGGCGTGCTTGCTCGCAGAACTGAGAACACGCTTTTGGGCAGAGCTGAAACTGACCGCTGGAGTTCAGCTCTCTCCGGACGGCAGAAGGCGAAGAACGAAGCCGCTTGCGAGCGGCGCTGTGCAGCGAAGAGCACACGAGTGAGTGCTCGCTAGTGACTATGCACTCGGAGCCAAGGCAACAGGGCGTGCTTGCCAGCTGAACTGAGAACACGCTGTTGGGCAGAGCTGAAACTGACCGCTGGAGTTCAGCTCCTTCCTACTGCTAAGGGCACTTGCGAAGGAAAGCGAGAGTCAATCACCTTCCTCTCCTAGTAGCCTGTAACGTGGTGCACACAAGCACGGCTCTTGTGCCGCTTCGTTCACCGCCCTCTCCCTCGCCCTCGCCTGGCGCCGCTTTCACTTCCCGGCGGCCAGAAGCCGCTGCAGGGGCGCCCCACCGCCAGCAGTGTGCCGGCAGCCAAGAGCTCGAGAACGCTGCTTCTGCCCAAGCCCGCCTAGGGGGTGCACCTTTGTTCTCAGAGCTCCGTGCAACAGTCTGCCTCTCTCGCAGTTCGAACGGAAAACGAAAGCTTTTCGCCTACGCCCTTCACAGAGATCCGTTGCCAGAACGAGAATGACTTGTAGCCGGAGCTCGCCCCCGCCGCGAGGAAGCTGCTCTTAGCACCGCATTGCAGGGACACGTCTCGCTTCTTGACTACGTGCTTAGCGCTCTCCGAATTCGCTGCTAGCCCCACGGTCCTTCTCAGCTGCAAGTAGCAGCGCTCGCAGTACATAGAGCTTCGCAAGGACCGAAGACCCGGAGGGACATATCGCACACGAAAATGTACGAGGACAGAGACGTGTTCTACATTGTCCTTTCTCGTCATCCAGTTTGTACATCTGCTTCCTTTGCTGTTAGGAATCGCTCCTTGAAAGACAAGCGAGAGCGTCTTTCTGGTTGCACTGCACTGAGTGCTCGCTAGGGTCTTTGCACTCGGAGCCAAGGCAAGAGGGCGTGCTTGCCAGCTGAACTGAGAACACGCTTTTGGGCAGAGCTGAAACTGACCGCTGGAGTTCAGCTCCTTCCGACTGCTACGGGCACCTGGGAAGGCAAGCGAGAGTCAACCACCTTCCTCTCCCAGTAGCCTGTAACGTGGTGCACAAAACCACGGCTCTTGTGCCGCTTCGTTCACCGCCCTCGCCCACGCCTACGCCTGGCTCCGCTTTCACTTGCCGGCGGCCAGAAGCCCCTGCAGGGGCGCCACATAGCCAGCAGTGTGCTGGCAGCCAAGAGCTCGGGAACGCTGCTTCTGCCCAAGCCCGCCTAGGACGTGCACCTTTGTTCTCAGAGCTCCGTGCAACAGTCTGCCTCTCTCGCACTTCGAACGGAAAACGAAAGCTTTTCGCCTAAGCCCTTCACAGAGATCCGTTGCCAGAACGAGAATGACTTGTAGCCGGAGCTCGCCCCAGCCGCGAGGAAGCTGCTCTTAGCACCGCATTGCAGGGACACGTCTCGCTTCTTGTCTACGTGCTTAGCGCTCTCCGAATTCGCTGCTAGCCCCACGGTCCTTCTCAGCTGCAAGTAGCAGCGCTCGCAGTACATAGAGCTTCGCAAGGACCGAAGACCCGGAGGGAAGTATCGCACACGAAAATGTACGAGGACAGAGACGTGTTCTACTTTATCCTTTCTCGTCATCCAGTTTGTACATCTGCTTCCTTTGCTGTTAGGAATCGCTCCTTGAAAGACGAGCGAGAGCGTCTTTCTGGGTGCACTGCACTGAGTGAGTGCTCGCTAGGGTCTTTGCACTCGGAGCCAAGGCAAGAGGGCGTGCTTGCTCGCAGAACTGAGAACACGCTTTTGGGCAGAGCTGAAACTGACCGCTGGAGTTCAGCTCTCTCCGTACGGCAGAAGGCGAAGAACGAAGCCGCTTGCGAGCGGCGCTGTGCAGCGAAGAGCACACGAGTGAGTGCTCGCTAGTGACTATGCACTCGGAGCCAAGGCAAGAGGGCGTGCTTGCCAGCTGAACTGAGAACACGCTGTTGGGCAGAGCTGAAACTGACCGCTGGAGTTCAGCTCCTTCCTACTGCTAAGGGCACTTGCGAAGGAAAGCGAGAGTCAATCACCTTCCTCTCCTAGTAGCCTGTAACGTGGTGCACACAAGCACGGCTCTTGTGCCGCTTCGTTCACCGCCCTCTCCCTCGCCCTCGCCTGGCGCCGCTTTCACTTCCCGGCGGCCAGAAGCCGCTTCAGGGGCGCCCCACCGCCAGCAGTGTGCTGGCAGCCAAGAGCTCGAGAACGCTGCTTCTGCCCAAGCCCGCCTAGGACGTGCACTTTGTTCTCAGAGCTCCGTGCAACAGTCTGCCTCTCTCGCAGTTCGAACGGAAAACGAAAGCTTTTCGCCTACGCCCTTCACAGAGATCCGTTGCCAGAACGAGAATGACTTCTAGCCGGAGCTCGCCCCCGCCGCGAGGAAGCTGCTCTTAGCACCGCATTGCAGGGACACGTCTCGCTTCTTGTCTACGTGCTTAGCGCTCTCCGAATTCGCTGCTAGCCCCACGGTCCTTCTCAGCTGCAAGTAGCAGCGCTCGCAGTACATAGAGCTTCGCAAGGACCGAAGACCCGGAGGGACATATCGCACACGAAAATGTACGAGGACAGAGACGTGTTCTACATTGTCCTTTCTCGTCATCCAGTTTGTACATCTGCTTCCTTTGCTGTTAGGAATCGCTCCTTGAAAGACAAGCGAGAGCGTCTTTCTGGTTGCACTGCACTGAGTGCTCGCTAGGGTCTTTGCACTCGGAGCCAAGGCAAGAGGGCGTGCTTGCCAGCTGAACTGAGAACACGCTGTTGGGCAGAGCTGAAACTGACCGCTGGAGTTCAGCTCCTTCCGACTGCTAAGGGCACCTGGGAAGGCAAGCGAGAGTCAACCACCTTCCTCTCCCAGTAGCCTGTAACGTGGTGCACAAAACCACGGCTCTTGTGCCGCTTCGTTCACCGCCCTCGCCCACGCCTACGCCTGGCTCCGCTTTCACTTGCCGGCGGCCAGAAGACGCTGCAGGGGTGCCACATACCCAGCAGTGTGCCGGCAGCCAAGAGCTCGGGAACGCTGCTTCTGCCCAAGCCCGCCTAGAACGTGCACCTTTGTTCTCAGAGCTCCGTGCAACAGTCTGCCTCTCTCGCAGTTCGAACGGAAAACGAAAGCTTTTCGCCTACGCCCTTCACAGAGATCCGTTGCCAGAACGAGAATGACTTGTAGCCGGAGCTCGCCCCCGCCGCGAGGAAGCTGCTCTTAGCACCGCATTGCAGGGACACGTCTCGCTTCTTGACTACGTGCTTAGCGCTCTCCGAATTCGCTGCTAGCCCCACGGTCCTTCTCAGCTGCAAGTAGCAGCGCTCGCAGTACATAGAGCTTCGCAAGGACCGAAGACCCGGAGAGAAGTATCGCACACGAAAATGTACGAGGACAGAGACGTGTTCTACTTTATCCTTTCTCGTCATCCAGTTTGTACATCTGCTTCCTTTGCTGTTAGGAATCGCTCCTTGAAAGACGAGCGAGAGCGTCTTTCTGGGTGTACTGCACTGAGTGCTCGCTAGGGTCTTTGCACTCGGAGCCAAGGCAAGAGGGCGTGCTTGCCAGCTGAACTGAGAACACGCTGTTGGGCAGAGCTGAAACTGACCGCTGGAGTTCAGCTCCTTCCGACTGCTAAGGGCACCTGGGAAGGCAAGCGAGAGTCAACCACCTTCCTCTCCTAGTAGCCTGTAACGTGGTGCACACAAGCACGGCTCTTGTGCCGCTTCGTTCACCGCCCTCTTCCTCGCCCTCGCCTGGCGCCGCTTTCACTTGCCGGCGGCCAGAAGACGGTGCAGGGGCGCCACATAGCCAGCAGTGTGCCGGCGGCCAAAAGCTCGAGAACGCTGCTTCTGCCCAAGCCCGCCTAGGGGGTGCACCTTTGTTCTCAGAGCTCCGTGCAACAGTCTGCCTCTCTCGCAGTTCGAACGGAAAACGAAAGCTTTTCGCCTAAGCCCTTCACAGAGATCCGTTGCCAGGACGAGAATGACTTGTAGCCGGAGCTCGCCCCCGCCGCGAGGAAGCTGCTCTTAGCACCGCATTGCAGGGACACGTCTCGCTTCTTGACTACGTGCTTAGCGCTCTCCGAATTCGCTGCTAGCCCCACGGTCCTTCTCAGCTGCAAGTAGCAGCGCTCGCAGTACACAGAGCTTCGCAAGGACCGAAGACCCGGAGGGAAGTATCGCACACGAAAATGTACGAGGACAGAGACGTGTTCTACTTTATCCTTTCTCGTCATCCAGTTTGTACATCTGCTTCCTTTGCTGTTAGGAATCGCTCCTTGAAAGACGAGCGAGAGCGTCTTTCTGGTTGCACTGCACTGAGTGCTCGCTAGGGTCTTTGCACTCGGAGCCAAGGCAAGAGGGCGTGCTTGCTCGCAGAACTGAGAACACGCTTTTGGGCAGAGCTGAAACTGACCGCTGGAGTTCAGCTCTCTCCGGACGGCAGAAGGCGAAGAACGAAGCCGCTTGCGAGCTGCGCTGTGCAGCGAAGAGCACACGAGTGAGTGCTCGCTAGTGACTATGCACTCGGAGCCAAGGCAACAGGGCGTGCTTGCCAGCTGAACTGAGAACACGCTGTTGGGCAGAGCTGAAACTGACCGCTGGAGTTCAGCTCCTTCCTACTGCTAAGGGCACTTGCGAAGGAAAGCGAGAGTCAATCACCTTCCTCTCCTAGTAGCCTGTAACGTGGTGCACACAAGCACGGCTCTTGTGCCGCTTCGTTCACCGCCCTCTCCCGCGCCCTCGCCTGGCGCCGCTTTCACTTCCCGGCGGCCAGAAGCCGCTTCAGGGGCGCCCCACCGCCAGCAGTGTGCTGGCAGCCAAGAGCTCGAGAACGCTGCTTCTGCCCAAGCCCGCCTAGGACGTGCACTTTGTTCTCAGAGCTCCGTGCAACAGTCTGCCTCTCTCGCAGTTCGAACGGAAAACGAAAGCTTTTCGCCTACGCCCTTCACAGAGATCCGTTGCCAGAACGAGAATGACTTCTAGCCGGAGCTCGCCCCCGCCGCGAGGAAGCTGCTCTTAGCACCGCATTGCAGGGACACGTCTCGCTTCTTGTCTACGTGCTTAGCGCTCTCCGAATTCGCTGCTAGCCCCACGGTCCTTCTCAGCTGCAAGTAGCAGCGCTCGCAGTACACAGAGCTTCGCAAGGACCGAAGACCCGGAGGGAAGTATCGCACACGAAAATGTACGAGGACAGAGACGTGTTCTACTTTATCCTTTCTCGTCATCCAGTTTGTACATCTGCTTCCTTTGCTGTTAGGAATCGCTCCTTGAAAGACGAGCGAGAGCGTCTTTCTGGGTGTACTGCACTGAGTGCTCGCTAGGGTCTTTACACTCGGAGCCAAGGCAAGAGGGCGTGCTTGCCAGCTGAACTGAGAACACGCTGTTGGGCAGAGCTGAAACTGACCGCTGGAGTTCAGCTCCTTCCGACTGCTAAGGGCACCTGGGAAGGCAAGCGAGAGTCAACCACCTTCCTCTCCCAGTAGCCTGTAACGTGGTGCACAAAACCACGGCTCTTGTGCCGCTTCGTTCACCGCCCTCGCCCACGCCTACGCCTGGCTCCGCTTTCACTTGCCGGCGGCCAGAAGCCCCTGCAGGGGCGCCACATAGCCAGCAGTGTGCCGGCAGCCAAGAGCTCGGGAACGCTGCTTCTGCCCAAGCCCGCCTAGGACGTGCACCTTTGTTCTCAGAGCTCCGTGCAACAGTCTGCCTCTCTCGCAGTTCGAACGGAAAACGAAAGCTTTTCGCCTACGCCCTTCACAGAGATCCGTTGCCAGAACGAGAATGACTTCTAGCCGGAGCTCGCCCCCGCCGCGAGGAAGCTGCTCTTAGCACCGCATTGCAGGGACACGTCTCGCTTCTTGACTACGTGCTTAGCGCTCTCCGAATTCGCTGCTAGCCCCACGGTCCTTCTCAGCTGCAAGTAGCAGCGCTCGCAGTACATAGAGCTTCGCAAGGACCGAAGACCCGGAGAGAAGTATCGCACACGAAAATGTACGAGGACAGAGACGTGTTCTACTTTATCCTTTCTCGTCATCCAGTTTGTACATCTGCTTCCTTTGCTGTTAGGAATCGCTCCTTGAAAGACGAGCGAGAGCGTCTTTCTGGGTGCACTGCACTGAGTGAGTGCTCGCTAGGGTCTTTGCACTCGGAGCCAAGGCAAGAGGGCGTGCTTGCTCGCAGAACTGAGAACACGCTTTTGGGCAGAGCTGAAACTGACCGCTGGAGTTCAGCTCTCTCCGGACGGCAGAAGGCGAAGAACGAAGCCGCTTGCGAGCGGCGCTGTGCAGCGAAGAGCACACGAGTGAGTGCTCGCTAGTGACTATGCACTCGGAGCCAAGGCAAGAGGGCGTGCTTGCCAGCTGAACTGAGAACACGCTGTTGGGCAGAGCTGAAACTGACCGCTGGAGTTCAGCTCCTTCCGACTGCTAAGGGCACCTGGGAAGGCAGGCGAGAGTCAACCACCTTCCTCTCCCAGTAGCCTGTAACGTGGTGCACAAAACCACGGCTCTTGTGCCGCTTCGTTCACCGCCCTCGCCCACGCCTACGCCTGGCTCCGCTTTCACTTGCCGGCGGCCAGAAGACGCTGCAGGGGCGCCACATAGCCAGCAGTGTGCCGGCAGCCAAGAGCTCGAGAACGCTGCTTCTGCCCAAGCCCGCCTAGGACGTGCACCTTTGTTCTCAGAGCTCCGTGCAACAGTCTGCCTCTCTCGCAGTTCGAACGGAAAACGAAAGCTTTTCGCCTACGCCCTTCACAGAGATCCGTTGCCAGAACGAGAATGACTTGTAGCCGGAGCTCGCCCCCGCCGCGAGGAAGCTGCTCTTAGCACCGCATTGCAGGGACACGTCTCGCTTCTTGACTACGTGCTTAGCGCTCTCCGAATTCGCTGCTAGCCCCACGGTCCTTCTCAGCTGCAAGTAGCAGCGCTCGCAGTACATAGAGCTTCGCAAGGACCGAAGACCCGGAGGGAAGTATCGCACACGAAAATGTACGAGGACAGAGACGTGTTCTACTTTATCCTTTCTCGTCATCCAGTTTGTACATCTGCTTCCTTTGCTGTTAGGAATCGCTCCTTGAAAGACGAGCGAGAGCGTCTTTCTGGGTGCACTGCACTGAGTGAGTGCTCGCTAGGGTCTTTGCACTCGGAGCCAAGGCAAGAGGGCGTGCTTGCTCGCAGAACTGAGAACACGCTTTTGGGCAGAGCTGAAACTGACCGCTGGAGTTCAGCTCTCTCCGGACGGCAGAAGGCGAAGAACGAAGCCGCTTGCGAGCGGCGCTGTGCAGCGAACAGCACACGAGTGAGTGCTCGCTAGTGACTATGCACTCGGAGCCAAGGCAACAGGGCGTGCTTGCCAGCTGAACTGAGAACACGCTGTTGGGCAGAGCTGAAACTGACCGCTGGAGTTCAGCTCCTTCCTACTGCTAAGGGCACTTGCGAAGGAAAGCGAGAGTCAATCACCTTCCTCTCCTAGTAGCCTGTAACGTGGTGCACACAAGCACGGCTCTTGTGCCGCTTCGTTCACCGCCCTCTCCCTCGCCCTCGCCTGGCGCCGCTTTCACTTCCCGGCGGCCAGAAGCCGCTGCAGGGGCGCCCCACCGCCAGCAGTGTGCCGGCAGCCAAGAGCTCGAGAACGCTGCTTCTGCCCAAGCCCGCCTAGGGGGTGCACCTTTGTTCTCAGAGCTCCGTGCAACAGTCTGCCTCTCTCGCAGTTCGAACGGAAAACGAAAGCTTTTCGCCTACGCCCTTCACAGAGATCCGTTGCCAGAACGAGAATGACTTGTAGCCGGAGCTCGCCCCCGCCGCGAGGAAGCTGCTCTTAGCACCGCATTGCAGGGACACGTCTCGCTTCTTGACTACGTGCTTAGCGCTCTCCGAATTCGCTGCTAGCCCCACGGTCCTTCTCAGCTGCAAGTAGCAGCGCTCGCAGTACATAGAGCTTCGCAAGGACCGAAGACCCGGAGGGACATATCGCACACGAAAATGTACGAGGACAGAGACGTGTTCTACATTGTCCTTTCTCGTCATCCAGTTTGTACATCTGCTTCCTTTGCTGTTAGGAATCGCTCCTTGAAAGACAAGCGAGAGCGTCTTTCTGGTTGCACTGCACTGAGTGCTCGCTAGGGTCTTTGCACTCGGAGCCAAGGCAAGAGGGCGTGCTTGCCAGCTGAACTGAGAACACGCTTTTGGGCAGAGCTGAAACTGACCGCTGGAGTTCAGCTCCTTCCGACTGCTACGGGCACCTGGGAAGGCAAGCGAGAGTCAACCACCTTCCTCTCCCAGTAGCCTGTAACGTGGTGCACAAAACCACGGCTCTTGTGCCGCTTCGTTCACCGCCCTCGCCCACGCCTACGCCTGGCTCCGCTTTCACTTGCCGGCGGCCAGAAGCCCCTGCAGGGGCGCCACATAGCCAGCAGTGTGCTGGCAGCCAAGAGCTCGGGAACGCTGCTTCTGCCCAAGCCCGCCTAGGACGTGCACCTTTGTTCTCAGAGCTCCGTGCAACAGTCTGCCTCTCTCGCACTTCGAACGGAAAACGAAAGCTTTTCGCCTAAGCCCTTCACAGAGATCCGTTGCCAGAACGAGAATGACTTGTAGCCGGAGCTCGCCCCAGCCGCGAGGAAGCTGCTCTTAGCACCGCATTGCAGGGACACGTCTCGCTTCTTGTCTACGTGCTTAGCGCTCTCCGAATTCGCTGCTAGCCCCACGGTCCTTCTCAGCTGCAAGTAGCAGCGCTCGCAGTACATAGAGCTTCGCAAGGACCGAAGACCCGGAGGGAAGTATCGCACACGAAAATGTACGAGGACAGAGACGTGTTCTACTTTATCCTTTCTCGTCATCCAGTTTGTACATCTGCTTCCTTTGCTGTTAGGAATCGCTCCTTGAAAGACGAGCGAGAGCGTCTTTCTGGGTGCACTGCACTGAGTGAGTGCTCGCTAGGGTCTTTGCACTCGGAGCCAAGGCAAGAGGGCGTGCTTGCTCGCAGAACTGAGAACACGCTTTTGGGCAGAGCTGAAACTGACCGCTGGAGTTCAGCTCTCTCCGTACGGCAGAAGGCGAAGAACGAAGCCGCTTGCGAGCGGCGCTGTGCAGCGAAGAGCACACGAGTGAGTGCTCGCTAGTGACTATGCACTCGGAGCCAAGGCAAGAGGGCGTGCTTGCCAGCTGAACTGAGAACACGCTGTTGGGCAGAGCTGAAACTGACCGCTGGAGTTCAGCTCCTTCCTACTGCTAAGGGCACTTGCGAAGGAAAGCGAGAGTCAATCACCTTCCTCTCCTAGTAGCCTGTAACGTGGTGCACACAAGCACGGCTCTTGTGCCGCTTCGTTCACCGCCCTCTCCCTCGCCCTCGCCTGGCGCCGCTTTCACTTCCCGGCGGCCAGAAGCCGCTTCAGGGGCGCCCCACCGCCAGCAGTGTGCTGGCAGCCAAGAGCTCGAGAACGCTGCTTCTGCCCAAGCCCGCCTAGGACGTGCACTTTGTTCTCAGAGCTCCGTGCAACAGTCTGCCTCTCTCGCAGTTCGAACGGAAAACGAAAGCTTTTCGCCTACGCCCTTCACAGAGATCCGTTGCCAGAACGAGAATGACTTCTAGCCGGAGCTCGCCCCCGCCGCGAGGAAGCTGCTCTTAGCACCGCATTGCAGGGACACGTCTCGCTTCTTGTCTACGTGCTTAGCGCTCTCCGAATTCGCTGCTAGCCCCACGGTCCTTCTCAGCTGCAAGTAGCAGCGCTCGCAGTACATAGAGCTTCGCAAGGACCGAAGACCCGGAGGGACATATCGCACACGAAAATGTACGAGGACAGAGACGTGTTCTACATTGTCCTTTCTCGTCATCCAGTTTGTACATCTGCTTCCTTTGCTGTTAGGAATCGCTCCTTGAAAGACAAGCGAGAGCGTCTTTCTGGTTGCACTGCACTGAGTGCTCGCTAGGGTCTTTGCACTCGGAGCCAAGGCAAGAGGGCGTGCTTGCCAGCTGAACTGAGAACACGCTGTTGGGCAGAGCTGAAACTGACCGCTGGAGTTCAGCTCCTTCCGACTGCTAAGGGCACCTGGGAAGGCAAGCGAGAGTCAACCACCTTCCTCTCCCAGTAGCCTGTAACGTGGTGCACAAAACCACGGCTCTTGTGCCGCTTCGTTCACCGCCCTCGCCCACGCCTACGCCTGGCTCCGCTTTCACTTGCCGGCGGCCAGAAGACGCTGCAGGGGTGCCACATACCCAGCAGTGTGCCGGCAGCCAAGAGCTCGGGAACGCTGCTTCTGCCCAAGCCCGCCTAGAACGTGCACCTTTGTTCTCAGAGCTCCGTGCAACAGTCTGCCTCTCTCGCAGTTCGAACGGAAAACGAAAGCTTTTCGCCTACGCCCTTCACAGAGATCCGTTGCCAGAACGAGAATGACTTGTAGCCGGAGCTCGCCCCCGCCGCGAGGAAGCTGCTCTTAGCACCGCATTGCAGGGACACGTCTCGCTTCTTGACTACGTGCTTAGCGCTCTCCGAATTCGCTGCTAGCCCCACGGTCCTTCTCAGCTGCAAGTAGCAGCGCTCGCAGTACATAGAGCTTCGCAAGGACCGAAGACCCGGAGAGAAGTATCGCACACGAAAATGTACGAGGACAGAGACGTGTTCTACTTTATCCTTTCTCGTCATCCAGTTTGTACATCTGCTTCCTTTGCTGTTAGGAATCGCTCCTTGAAAGACGAGCGAGAGCGTCTTTCTGGGTGTACTGCACTGAGTGCTCGCTAGGGTCTTTGCACTCGGAGCCAAGGCAAGAGGGCGTGCTTGCCAGCTGAACTGAGAACACGCTGTTGGGCAGAGCTGAAACTGACCGCTGGAGTTCAGCTCCTTCCGACTGCTAAGGGCACCTGGGAAGGCAAGCGAGAGTCAACCACCTTCCTCTCCTAGTAGCCTGTAACGTGGTGCACACAAGCACGGCTCTTGTGCCGCTTCGTTCACCGCCCTCTTCCTCGCCCTCGCCTGGCGCCGCTTTCACTTGCCGGCGGCCAGAAGACGGTGCAGGGGCGCCACATAGCCAGCAGTGTGCCGGCGGCCAAAAGCTCGAGAACGCTGCTTCTGCCCAAGCCCGCCTAGGGGGTGCACCTTTGTTCTCAGAGCTCCGTGCAACAGTCTGCCTCTCTCGCAGTTCGAACGGAAAACGAAAGCTTTTCGCCTAAGCCCTTCACAGAGATCCGTTGCCAGGACGAGAATGACTTGTAGCCGGAGCTCGCCCCCGCCGCGAGGAAGCTGCTCTTAGCACCGCATTGCAGGGACACGTCTCGCTTCTTGACTACGTGCTTAGCGCTCTCCGAATTCGCTGCTAGCCCCACGGTCCTTCTCAGCTGCAAGTAGCAGCGCTCGCAGTACACAGAGCTTCGCAAGGACCGAAGACCCGGAGGGAAGTATCGCACACGAAAATGTACGAGGACAGAGACGTGTTCTACTTTATCCTTTCTCGTCATCCAGTTTGTACATCTGCTTCCTTTGCTGTTAGGAATCGCTCCTTGAAAGACGAGCGAGAGCGTCTTTCTGGTTGCACTGCACTGAGTGCTCGCTAGGGTCTTTGCACTCGGAGCCAAGGCAAGAGGGCGTGCTTGCTCGCAGAACTGAGAACACGCTTTTGGGCAGAGCTGAAACTGACCGCTGGAGTTCAGCTCTCTCCGGACGGCAGAAGGCGAAGAACGAAGCCGCTTGCGAGCTGCGCTGTGCAGCGAAGAGCACACGAGTGAGTGCTCGCTAGTGACTATGCACTCGGAGCCAAGGCAACAGGGCGTGCTTGCCAGCTGAACTGAGAACACGCTGTTGGGCAGAGCTGAAACTGACCGCTGGAGTTCAGCTCCTTCCTACTGCTAAGGGCACTTGCGAAGGAAAGCGAGAGTCAATCACCTTCCTCTCCTAGTAGCCTGTAACGTGGTGCACACAAGCACGGCTCTTGTGCCGCTTCGTTCACCGCCCTCTCCCGCGCCCTCGCCTGGCGCCGCTTTCACTTCCCGGCGGCCAGAAGCCGCTTCAGGGGCGCCCCACCGCCAGCAGTGTGCTGGCAGCCAAGAGCTCGAGAACGCTGCTTCTGCCCAAGCCCGCCTAGGACGTGCACTTTGTTCTCAGAGCTCCGTGCAACAGTCTGCCTCTCTCGCAGTTCGAACGGAAAACGAAAGCTTTTCGCCTACGCCCTTCACAGAGATCCGTTGCCAGAACGAGAATGACTTCTAGCCGGAGCTCGCCCCCGCCGCGAGGAAGCTGCTCTTAGCACCGCATTGCAGGGACACGTCTCGCTTCTTGTCTACGTGCTTAGCGCTCTCCGAATTCGCTGCTAGCCCCACGGTCCTTCTCAGCTGCAAGTAGCAGCGCTCGCAGTACACAGAGCTTCGCAAGGACCGAAGACCCGGAGGGAAGTATCGCACACGAAAATGTACGAGGACAGAGACGTGTTCTACTTTATCCTTTCTCGTCATCCAGTTTGTACATCTGCTTCCTTTGCTGTTAGGAATCGCTCCTTGAAAGACGAGCGAGAGCGTCTTTCTGGGTGTACTGCACTGAGTGCTCGCTAGGGTCTTTACACTCGGAGCCAAGGCAAGAGGGCGTGCTTGCCAGCTGAACTGAGAACACGCTGTTGGGCAGAGCTGAAACTGACCGCTGGAGTTCAGCTCCTTCCGACTGCTAAGGGCACCTGGGAAGGCAAGCGAGAGTCAACCACCTTCCTCTCCCAGTAGCCTGTAACGTGGTGCACAAAACCACGGCTCTTGTGCCGCTTCGTTCACCGCCCTCGCCCACGCCTACGCCTGGCTCCGCTTTCACTTGCCGGCGGCCAGAAGCCCCTGCAGGGGCGCCACATAGCCAGCAGTGTGCCGGCAGCCAAGAGCTCGGGAACGCTGCTTCTGCCCAAGCCCGCCTAGGACGTGCACCTTTGTTCTCAGAGCTCCGTGCAACAGTCTGCCTCTCTCGCAGTTCGAACGGAAAACGAAAGCTTTTCGCCTACGCCCTTCACAGAGATCCGTTGCCAGAACGAGAATGACTTCTAGCCGGAGCTCGCCCCCGCCGCGAGGAAGCTGCTCTTAGCACCGCATTGCAGGGACACGTCTCGCTTCTTGACTACGTGCTTAGCGCTCTCCGAATTCGCTGCTAGCCCCACGGTCCTTCTCAGCTGCAAGTAGCAGCGCTCGCAGTACATAGAGCTTCGCAAGGACCGAAGACCCGGAGAGAAGTATCGCACACGAAAATGTACGAGGACAGAGACGTGTTCTACTTTATCCTTTCTCGTCATCCAGTTTGTACATCTGCTTCCTTTGCTGTTAGGAATCGCTCCTTGAAAGACGAGCGAGAGCGTCTTTCTGGGTGCACTGCACTGAGTGAGTGCTCGCTAGGGTCTTTGCACTCGGAGCCAAGGCAAGAGGGCGTGCTTGCTCGCAGAACTGAGAACACGCTTTTGGGCAGAGCTGAAACTGACCGCTGGAGTTCAGCTCTCTCCGGACGGCAGAAGGCGAAGAACGAAGCCGCTTGCGAGCGGCGCTGTGCAGCGAAGAGCACACGAGTGAGTGCTCGCTAGTGACTATGCACTCGGAGCCAAGGCAAGAGGGCGTGCTTGCCAGCTGAACTGAGAACACGCTGTTGGGCAGAGCTGAAACTGACCGCTGGAGTTCAGCTCCTTCCGACTGCTAAGGGCACCTGGGAAGGCAGGCGAGAGTCAACCACCTTCCTCTCCCAGTAGCCTGTAACGTGGTGCACAAAACCACGGCTCTTGTGCCGCTTCGTTCACCGCCCTCGCCCACGCCTACGCCTGGCTCCGCTTTCACTTGCCGGCGGCCAGAAGACGCTGCAGGGGCGCCACATAGCCAGCAGTGTGCCGGCAGCCAAGAGCTCGAGAACGCTGCTTCTGCCCAAGCCCGCCTAGGACGTGCACCTTTGTTCTCAGAGCTCCGTGCAACAGTCTGCCTCTCTCGCAGTTCGAACGGAAAACGAAAGCTTTTCGCCTACGCCCTTCACAGAGATCCGTTGCCAGAACGAGAATGACTTGTAGCCGGAGCTCGCCCCCGCCGCGAGGAAGCTGCTCTTAGCACCGCATTGCAGGGACACGTCTCGCTTCTTGACTACGTGCTTAGCGCTCTCCGAATTCGCTGCTAGCCCCACGGTCCTTCTCAGCTGCAAGTAGCAGCGCTCGCAGTACATAGAGCTTCGCAAGGACCGAAGACCCGGAGGGAAGTATCGCACACGAAAATGTACGAGGACAGAGACGTGTTCTACTTTATCCTTTCTCGTCATCCAGTTTGTACATCTGCTTCCTTTGCTGTTAGGAATCGCTCCTTGAAAGACGAGCGAGAGCGTCTTTCTGGGTGCACTGCACTGAGTGAGTGCTCGCTAGGGTCTTTGCACTCGGAGCCAAGGCAAGAGGGCGTGCTTGCTCGCAGAACTGAGAACACGCTTTTGGGCAGAGCTGAAACTGACCGCTGGAGTTCAGCTCTCTCCGGACGGCAGAAGGCGAAGAACGAAGCCGCTTGCGAGCGGCGCTGTGCAGCGAACAGCACACGAGTGAGTGCTCGCTAGTGACTATGCACTCGGAGCCAAGGCAAGAGGGCGTGCTTGCCAGCTGAACTGAGAACACCCTGTTGGGCAGAGCTGAAACTGACCGCTGGAGTTCAGCTCCTTCCTACTGCTAAGGGCACTTGCGAAGGAAAGCGAGAGTCAACCACCTTCCTCTCCTAGTAGCCTGTAACGTGGTGCACACAAGCACGGCTCTTGTGCCGCTTCGTTCACCGCCCTCTCCCTCGCCCTCGCCTGGCGCCGCTTTCACTTCCCGGCGGCCAGAAGCCGCTGCAGGGGCGCCCCACCGCCAGCAGTGTGCTGGCAGCCAAGAGCTAGAGAACGCTGCTTCTGCCCAAGCCCGCCTAGGCGCGTGCAACTTTGTTCTCAGAGCTCCGTGCAACAGTCTGCCTCTCTCGCAGTTCGAACGGAAAACGAAAGCTTTTCGCCTACGCCCTTCACAGAGATCCGTTGCCAGAACGAGAATGACTTGTAGCCGGAGCTCGCCCCCGCCGCGAGGAAGCTGCTCTTAGCACCGCATTGCAGGGACACGTCTCGCTTCTTGTCTACGTGCTTAGCGCTCTCCGAATTCGCTGCTAGCTCCACGGTCCTTCTCAGCTGCAAGTAGCAGCGCTCGCAGTACATAGAGCTTCGCAAGGACCGAAGACCCGGAGGGAAGTATCGCACACGAAAATGTACGAGGACAGAGACGTGTTCTACATTGTCCTTTCTCGTCATCCAGTTTGTACATCTGCTTCCTTTGCTGTTAGGAATCGCTCCTTGAAAGACAATCGAGAGCGTCTTTCTGGTTGCACTGCACTGAGTGCTCGCTAGGGTCTTTGCACTCGGAGCCAAGGCAAGAGGGCGTGCTTGCCAGCTGAACTGAGAACACGCTGTTGGGCAGAGCTGAAACTGACCGCTGGAGTTCAGCTCCTTCCGACTGCTAAGGGCACCTGGGAAGGCAAGCGAGAGTCAACCACCTTCCTCTCCTAGTAGCCTGTAACGTGGTGCACACAAGCACGGCTCTTGTGCCGCTTCGTTCACCGCCCTCTCCCTCGCCCTCGCCTGGCGCCGCTTTCACTTGCCGGCGGCCAGAAGCCGCTGCAGGGGCGCCCCACCGCCAGCAGTGTGCTGGCAGCCAAGAGCTCGAGAACGCTGCTTCTGCCCAAGCCCGCCTAGGACGTGCACCTTTGTTCTCAGAGCTCCGTGCAACAGTCTGCCTCTCTCGCAGTTCGAACGGAAAACGAAAGCTTTTCGCCTACGCCCTTCACAGAGATCCGTTGCCAGAACGAGAATGACTTGTAGCCGGAGCTCGCCCCCGCCGCGAGGAAGCTGCTCTTAACACCGCATTGCAGGGACACGTCTCGCTTCTTGACTACGTGCTTAGCGCTCTCCGAATTCGCTGCTAGCCCCACGGTCCTTCTCAGCTGCAAGTAGCAGCGCTCGCAGTACATAGAGCTTCGCAAGGACCGAAGACCCGGAGAGAAGTATCGCACACGAAAATGTACGAGGACAGAGACGTGTTCTACTTTATCCTTTCTCGTCATCCAGTTTGTACATCTGCTTCCTTTGCTGTTAGGAATCGCTCCTTGAAAGACGAGCGAGAGCGTCTTTCTGGGTGCACTGCACTGAGTGAGTGCTCGCTAGGGTCTTTGCACTCGGAGCCAAGGCAAGAGGGCGTGCTTGCTCGCAGAACTGAGAACACGCTTTTGGGCAGAGCTGAAACTGACCGCTGGAGTTCAGCTCTCTCCGGACGGCAGAAGGCGAAGAACGAAGCCGCTTGCGAGCGGCGCTGTGCAGCGAAGAGCACACGAGTGAGTGCTCGCTAGTGACTATGCACTCGGAGCCAAGGCAAGAGGGCGTGCTTGCCAGCTGAACTGAGAACACGCTGTTGGGCAGAGCTGAAACTGACCGCTGGAGTTCAGCTCCTTCCGACTGCTAAGGGCACCTGGGAAGGCAAGCGAGAGTCAACCACCTTCCTCTCCCAGTAGCCTGTAACGTGGTGCACAAAACCACGGCTCTTGTGCCGCTTCGTTCACCGCCCTCGCCCACGCCTACGCCTGGCTCCGCTTTCACTTGCCGGCGGCCAGAAGACGCTGCAGGGGCGCCACATACCCAGCAGTGTGCCGGCAGCCAAGAGCTCGAGAACGCTGCTTCTGCCCAAGCCCGCCTAGGACGTGCACCTTTGTTCTCAGAGCTCCGTGCAACAGTCTGCCTCTCTCGCAGTTCGAACGGAAAACGAAAGCTTTTCGCCTACGCCCTTCACAGAGATCCGTTGCCAGAACGAGAATGACTTGTAGCCGGAGCTCGCCCCCGCCGCGAGGAAGCTGCTCTTAGCACCGCATTGCAGGGACACGTCTCGCTTCTTGACTACGTGCTTAGCGCTCTCCGAATTCGCTGCTAGCCCCACGGTCCTTCTCAGCTGCAAGTAGCAGCGCTCGCAGTACATAGAGCTTCGCAAGGACCGAAGACCCGGAGGGAAGTATCGCACACGAAAATGTACGAGGACAGAGACGTGTTCTACTTTATCCTTTCTCGTCATCCAGTTTGTACATCTGCTTCCTTTGCTGTTAGGAATCGCTCCTTGAAAGACGAGCGAGAGCGTCTTTCTGGGTGCACTGCACTGAGTGAGTGCTCGCTAGGGTCTTTGCACTCGGAGCCAAGGCAAGAGGGCGTGCTTGCTCGCAGAACTGAGAACACGCTTTTGGGCAGAGCTGAAACTGACCGCTGGAGTTCAGCTCTCTCCGGACGGCAGAAGGCGAAGAACGAAGCCGCTTGCGAGCGGCGCTGTGCAGCGAACAGCACACGAGTGAGTGCTCGCTAGTGACTATGCACTCGGAGCCAAGGCAACAGGGCGTGCTTGCCAGCTGAACTGAGAACACCCTGTTGGGCAGAGCTGAAACTGACCGCTGGAGTTCAGCTCCTTCCTACTGCTAAGGGCACTTGCGAAGGAAAGCGAGAGTCAACCACCTTCCTCTCCTAGTAGCCTGTAACGTGGTGCACACAAGCACGGCTCTTGTGCCGCTTCGTTCACCGCCCTCTCCCTCGCCCTCGCCTGGCGCCGCTTTCACTTCCCGGCGGCCAGAAGCCGCTGCAGGGGCGCCCCACCGCCAGCAGTGTGCTGGCAGCCAAGAGCTAGAGAACGCTGCTTCTGCCCAAGCCCGCCTAGGCGCGTGCAACTTTGTTCTCAGAGCTCCGTGCAACAGTCTGCCTCTCTCGCAGTTCGAACGGAAAACGAAAGCTTTTCGCCTACGCCCTTCACAGAGATCCGTTGCCAGAACGAGAATGACTTGTAGCCGGAGCTCGCCCCCGCCGCGAGGAAGCTGCTCTTAGCACCGCATTGCAGGGACACGTCTCGCTTCTTGTCTACGTGCTTAGCGCTCTCCGAATTCGCTGCTAGCTCCACGGTCCTTCTCAGCTGCAAGTAGCAGCGCTCGCAGTACATAGAGCTTCGCAAGGACCGAAGACCCGGAGGGAAGTATCGCACACGAAAATGTACGAGGACAGAGACGTGTTCTACATTGTCCTTTCTCGTCATCCAGTTTGTACATCTGCTTCCTTTGCTGTTAGGAATCGCTCCTTGAAAGACAATCGAGAGCGTCTTTCTGGTTGCACTGCACTGAGTGCTCGCTAGGGTCTTTGCACTCGGAGCCAAGGCAAGAGGGCGTGCTTGCCAGCTGAACTGAGAACACGCTGTTGGGCAGAGCTGAAACTGACCGCTGGAGTTCAGCTCCTTCCGACTGCTAAGGGCACCTGGGAAGGCAAGCGAGAGTCAACCACCTTCCTCTCCTAGTAGCCTGTAACGTGGTGCACACAAGCACGGCTCTTGTGCCGCTTCGTTCACCGCCCTCTCCCTCGCCCTCGCCTGGCGCCGCTTTCACTTGCCGGCGGCCAGAAGCCGCTGCAGGGGCGCCCCACCGCCAGCAGTGTGCTGGCAGCCAAGAGCTCGAGAACGCTGCTTCTGCCCAAGCCCGCCTAGGACGTGCACCTTTGTTCTCAGAGCTCCGTGCAACAGTCTGCCTCTCTCGCAGTTCGAACGGAAAACGAAAGCTTTTCGCCTACGCCCTTCACAGAGATCCGTTGCCAGAACGAGAATGACTTGTAGCCGGAGCTCGCCCCCGCCGCGAGGAAGCTGCTCTTAACACCGCATTGCAGGGACACGTCTCGCTTCTTGACTACGTGCTTAGCGCTCTCCGAATTCGCTGCTAGCCCCACGGTCCTTCTCAGCTGCAAGTAGCAGCGCTCGCAGTACATAGAGCTTCGCAAGGACCGAAGACCCGGAGGGAAGTATCGCACACGAAAATGTACGAGGACAGAGACGTGTTCTACTTTATCCTTTCTCGTCATCCAGTTTGTACATCTGCTTCCTTTGCTGTTAGGAATCGCTCCTTGAAAGACGAGCGAGAGCGTCTTTCTGGGTGCACTGCACTGAGTGAGTGCTCGCTAGGGTCTTTGCACTCGGAGCCAAGGCAAGAGGGCGTGCTTGCTCGCAGAACTGAGAACACGCTTTTGGGCCGAGCTTAAACTGACCGCTGGAGTTCAGCTCTCTCCGGACGGCAGAAGGCGAAGAACGAAGCCGCTTGCGAGCGGCGCAGTGCAGCGAAGAGCACACGAGTGAGTGCTCGCTAGTGACTATGCACTCGGAGCCAAGGCAACAGGGCGTGCTTGCCAGCTGAACTGAGAACACGCTGTTGGGCAGAGCTGAAACTGACCGCTGGAGTTCAGCTCCTTCCTACTGCTAAGGGCACTTGCGAAGGAAAGCGAGAGTCAACCACCTTCCTCTCCTAGTAGCCTGTAACGTGGTGCACACAAGCACGGCTCTTGTGCCGCTTCGTTCACCGCCCTCTCCCTCGCCCTCGCCTGGCGCCGCTTTCACTTCCCGGCGGCCAGAAGCCGCTGCAGGGGCGCCCCACCGCCAGCAGTGTGCTGGCAGCCAAGAGCTCGAGAACGCTGCTTCTGCCCAAGCCCGCCTAGGGGGTGCACCTTTGTTCTCAGAGCTCCGTGCAACAGTCTGCCTCTCTCGCAGTTCGAACGGAAAACGAAAGCTTTTCGCCTACGCCCTTCACAGAGATCCGTTGCCAGAACGAGAATGACTTGTAGCCGGAGCTCGCCCCCGCCGCGAGGAAGCTGCTCTTAGCACCGCATTGCAGGGACACGTCTCGCTTCTTGTCTACGTGCTTAGCGCTCTCCGAATTCGCTGCTAGCCCCACGGTCCTTCTCAGCTGCAAGTAGCAGCGCTCGCAGTACATAGAGCTTCGCAAGGACCGAAGACCCGGAGGGACATATCGCACACGAAAATGTACGAGGACAGAGACGTGTTCTACATTGTCCTTTCTCGTCATCCAGTTTGTACATCTGCTTCCTTTGCTGTTAGGAATCGCTCCTTGAAAGACAAGCGAGAGCGTCTTTCTGGGTGCACTGCACTGAGTGAGTGCTCGCTAGGGTCTTTGCACTCGGAGCCAAGGCAAGAGGGCGTGCTTGCCAGCTGAACTGAGAACACGCTGTTGGGCAGAGCTGAAACTGACCGCTGGAGTTCAGCTCCTTCCTACTGCTAAGGGCACTTGCGAAGGAAAGCGAGAGTCAACCACCTTCCTCTCCTAGTAGCCTGTAACGTGGTGCACACAAGCACGGCTCTTGTGCCGCTTCGTTCACCGCCCTCTCCCTCGCCCTCGCCTGGCGCCGCTTTCACTTGCCGGCGGCCAGAAGCCGCTGCAGGGGCGCCCCACCGCCAGCAGTGTGCTGGCAGCCAAGAGCTCGAGAACGCTGCTTCTGCCCAAGCCCGCCTAGGACGTGCACCTTTGTTCTCAGAGCTCCGTGCAACAGTCTGCCTCTCTCGCAGTTCGAACGGAAAACGAAAGCTTTTCGCCTAAGCCCTTCACAGAGATCCGTTGCCAGGACGAGAATGACTTGTAGCCGGAGCTCGCCCCCGCCGCGAGGAAGCTGCTCTTAACACCGCATTGCAGGGACACGTCTCGCTTCTTGACTACGTGCTTAGCGCTCTCCGAATTCGCTGCTAGCCCCACGGTCCTTCTCAGCTGCAAGTAGCAGCGCTCGCAGTACACAGAGCTTCGCAAGGACCGAAGACCCGGAGGGAAGTATCGCACACGAAAATGTACGAGGACAGAGACGTGTTCTACTTTATCCTTTCTCGTCATCCAGTTTGTACATCTGCTTCCTTTGCTGTTAGGAATCGCTCCTTGAAAGACGAGCGAGAGCGTCTTTCTGGGTGCACTGCACTGAGTGAGTGCTCGCTAGGGTCTTTGCACTCGGAGCCAAGGCAAGAGGGCGTGCTTGCTCGCAGAACTGAGAACACGCTTTTGGGCCGAGCTGAAACTGACCGCTGGAGTTCAGCTCTCTCCGGACGGCAGAAGGCGAAGAACGAAGCCGCTTGCGAGCGGCGCTGTGCAGCGAAGAGCACACGAGTGAGTGCTCGCTAGTGACTATGCACTCGGAGCCAAGGCAACAGGGCGTGCTTGCCAGCTGAACTGAGAACACGCTGTTGGGCAGAGCTGAAACTGACCGCTGGAGTTCAGCTCCTTCCTACTGCTAAGGGCACTTGCGAAGGAAAGCGAGAGTCAACCACCTTCCTCTCCTAGTAGCCTGTAACGTGGTGCACACAAGCACGGCTCTTGTGCCGCTTCGTTCACCGCCCTCGCCCACGCCTACGCCTGGCTCCGCTTTCACTTGCCGGCGGCCAGAAGCCCCTGCAGGGGCGCCACATAGCCAGCAGTGTGCCGGCAGCCAAGAGCTCGGGAACGCTGCTTCTGCCCAAGCCCGCCTAGGACGTGCACCTTTGTTCTCAGAGCTCCGTGCAACAGTCTGCCTCTCTCGCAGTTCGAACGGAAAACGAAAGCTTTTCGCCTACGCCCTTCACAGAGATCCGTTGCCAGAACGAGAATGACTTCTAGCCGGAGCTCGCCCCCGCCGCGAGGAAGCTGCTCTTAGCACCGCATTGCAGGGACACGTCTCGCTTCTTGACTACGTGCTTAGCGCTCTCCGAATTCGCTGCTAGCCCCACGGTCCTTCTCAGCTGCAAGTAGCAGCGCTCGCAGTACATAGAGCTTCGCAAGGACCGAAGACCCGGAGAGAAGTATCGCACACGAAAATGTACGAGGACAGAGACGTGTTCTACTTTATCCTTTCTCGTCATCCAGTTTGTACATCTGCTTCCTTTGCTGTTAGGAATCGCTCCTTGAAAGACGAGCGAGAGCGTCTTTCTGGGTGCACTGCACTGAGTGAGTGCTCGCTAGGGTCTTTGCACTCGGAGCCAAGGCAAGAGGGCGTGCTTGCTCGCAGAACTGAGAACACGCTTTTGGGCAGAGCTGAAACTGACCGCTGGAGTTCAGCTCTCTCCGGACGGCAGAAGGCGAAGAACGAAGCCGCTTGCGAGCGGCGCTGTGCAGCGAAGAGCACACGAGTGAGTGCTCGCTAGTGACTATGCACTCGGAGCCAAGGCAACAGGGCGTGCTTGCCAGCTGAACTGAGAACACGCTGTTGGGCAGAGCTGAAACTGACCGCTGGAGTTCAGCTCCTTCCTACTGCTAAGGGCACTTGCGAAGGAAAGCGAGAGTCAATCACCTTCCTCTCCTAGTAGCCTGTAACGTGGTGCACACAAGCACGGCTCTTGTGCCGCTTCGTTCACCGCCCTCTCCCTCGCCCTCGCCTGGCGCCGCTTTCACTTCCCGGCGGCCAGAAGCCGCTGCAGGGGCGCCCCACCGCCAGCAGTGTGCTGGCAGCCAAGAGCTCGAGAACGCTGCTTCTGCCCAAGCCCGCCTAGGGGGTGCACCTTTGTTCTCAGAGCTCCGTGCAACAGTCTGCCTCTCTCGCAGTTCGAACGGAAAACGAAAGCTTTTCGCCTACGCCCTTCACAGAGATCCGTTGCCAGAACGAGAATGACTTCTAGCCGGAGCTCGCCCCCGCCGCGAGGAAGCTGCTCTTAGCACCGCATTGCAGGGACACGTCTCGCTTCTTGTCTACGTGCTTAGCGCTCTCCGAATTCGCTGCTAGCCCCACGGTCCTTCTCAGCTGCAAGTAGCAGCGCTCGCAGTACATAGAGCTTCGCAAGGACCGAAGACCCGGAGGGACATATCGCACACGAAAATGTACGAGGACAGAGACGTGTTCTACATTGTCCTTTCTCGTCATCCAGTTTGTACATCTGCTTCCTTTGCTGTTAGGAATCGCTCCTTGAAAGACGAGCGAGAGCGTCTTTCTGGGTGTACTGCACTGAGTGCTCGCTAGGGTCTTTACACTCGGAGCCAAGGCAAGAGGGCGTGCTTGCCAGCTGAACTGAGAACACGCTGTTGGGCAGAGCTGAAACTGACCGCTGGAGTTCAGCTCCTTCCGACTGCTAAGGGCACCTGGGAAGGCAAGCGAGAGTCAACCACCTTCCTCTCCCAGTAGCCTGTAACGTGGTGCACAAAACCACGGCTCTTGTGCCGCTTCGTTCACCGCCCTCGCCCACGCCTACGCCTGGCTCCGCTTTCACTTGCCGGCGGCCAGAAGCCCCTGCAGGGGCGCCACATAGCCAGCAGTGTGCCGGCAGACAAGAGCTCGGGAACGCTGCTTCTGCCCAAGCCCGCCTAGGACGTGCACCTTTGTTCTCAGAGCTCCGTGCAACAGTCTGCCTCTCTCGCAGTTCGAACGGAAAACGAAAGCTTTTCGCCTACGCCCTTCACAGAGATCCGTTGCCAGAACGAGAATGACTTGTAGCCGGAGCTCGCCCCCGCCGCGAGGAAGCTGCTCTTAGCACCGCATTGCAGGGACACGTCTCGCTTCTTGACTACGTGCTTAGCGCTCTCCGAATTCGCTGCTAGCCCCACGGTCCTTCTCAGCTGCAAGTAGCAGCGCTCGCAGTACATAGAGCTTCGCAAGGACCGAAGACCCGGAGAGAAGTATCGCACACGAAAATGTACGAGGACAGAGACGTGTTCTACTTTATCCTTTCTCGTCATCCAGTTTGTACATCTGCTTCCTTTGCTGTTAGGAATCGCTCCTTGAAAGACGAGCGAGAGCGTCTTTCTGGGTGCACTGCACTGAGTGAGTGCTCGCTAGGGTCTTTGCACTCGGAGCCAAGGCAAGAGGGCGTGCTTGCTCGCAGAACTGAGAACACGCTTTTGGGCAGAGCTGAAACTGACCGCTGGAGTTCAGCTCTCTCCGGACGGCAGAAGGCGAAGAACGAAGCCGCTTGCGAGCGGCGCTGTGCAGCGAAGAGCACACGAGTGAGTGCTCGCTAGTGACTATGCACTCGGAGCCAAGGCAACAGGGCGTGCTTGCCAGCTGAACTGAGAACACGCTGTTGGGCAGAGCTGAAACTGACCGCTGGAGTTCAGCTCCTTCCTACTGCTAAGGGCACTTGCGAAGGAAAGCGAGAGTCAATCACCTTCCTCTCCTAGTAGCCTGTAACGTGGTGCACACAAGCACGGCTCTTGTGCCGCTTCGTTCACCGCCCTCTCCCTCGCCCTCGCCTGGCGCCGCTTTCACTTCCCGGCGGCCAGAAGCCGCTGCAGGGGCGCCCCACCGCCAGCAGTGTGCCGGCAGCCAAGAGCTCGAGAACGCTGCTTCTGCCCAAGCCCGCCTAGGGGGTGCACCTTTGTTCTCAGAGCTCCGTGCAACAGTCTGCCTCTCTCGCAGTTCGAACGGAAAACGAAAGCTTTTCGCCTACGCCCTTCACAGAGATCCGTTGCCAGAACGAGAATGACTTGTAGCCGGAGCTCGCCCCCGCCGCGAGGAAGCTGCTCTTAGCACCGCATTGCAGGGACACGTCTCGCTTCTTGTCTACGTGCTTAGCGCTCTCCGAATTCGCTGCTAGCCCCACGGTCCTTCTCAGCTGCAAGTAGCAGCGCTCGCAGTACATAGAGCTTCGCAAGGACCGAAGACCCGGAGGGACATATCGCACACGAAAATGTACGAGGACAGAGACGTGTTCTACATTGTCCTTTCTCGTCATCCAGTTTGTACATCTGCTTCCTTTGCTCTTAGGAATCGCTCCTTGAAAGACAAGCGAGAGCGTCTTTCTGGTTGCACTGCACTGAGTGCTCGCTAGGGTCTTTGCACTCGGAGCCAAGGCAAGAGGGCGTGCTTGCCAGCTGAACTGAGAACACGCTGTTGGGCAGAGCTGAAACTGACCGCTGGAGTTCCGCTCCTTCCGACTGCTAAGGGCACCTGGGAAGGCAAGCGAGAGTCAACCACCTTCCTCTCCCAGTAGCCTGTAACGTGGTGCACAAAACCACGGCTCTTGTGCCGCTTCGTTCAACGCCGTCGCCCACGCCTACGCCTGGCTCCGCTTTCACTTGCCGGCGGCCAGAAGCCCCTGCAGGGGCGCCACATAGCCAGCAGTGTGCTGGCAGCCAAGAGCTCGGGAACGCTGCTTCTGCCCAAGCCCGCCTAGGACGTGCACCTTTGTTCTCAGAGCTCCGTGCAACAGTCTGCCTCTCTCTCACTTCGAACGGAAAACGAAAGCTTTTCGCCTAAGCCCTTCACAGAGATCCGTTGCCAGAACGAGAATGACTTGTAGCCGGAGCTCGCCCCCGCCGCGAGGAAGCTGCTCTTAGCACCGCATTGCAGGGACACGTCTCGCTTCTTGACTACGTGCTTAGCGCTCTCCGAATTCGCTGCTAGCCCCACGGTCCTTCTCAGCTGCAAGTAGCAGCGCTCGCAGTACACAGAGCTTCGCAAGGACCGAAGACCCGGAGGGAAGTATCGCACACGAAAATGTACGAGGACAGAGACGTGTTCTACTTTATCCTTTCTCGTCATCCAGTTTGTACATCTGCTTCCTTTGCTGTTAGGAATCGCTCCTTGAAAGACGAGCGAGAGCGTCTTTCTGGGTGCACTGCACTGAGTGAGTGCTCGCTAGGGTCTTTGCACTCGGAGCCAAGGCAAGAGGGCGTGCTTGCTCGCAGAACTGAGAACACGCTTTTGGGCAGAGCTGAAACTGACCGCTGGAGTTCAGCTCTCTCCGGACGGCAGAAGGCGAAGAACGAAGCCGCTTGCGAGCGGCGCTGTGCAGCGAAGAGCACACGAGTGAGTGCTCGCTAGTGACTATGCACTCGGAGCCAAGGCAACAGGGCGTGCTTGCCAGCTGAACTGAGAACAGGCTGTTGGGCAGAGCTGAAACTGACCGCTGGAGTTCAGCTCCTTCCGACTGCTAAGGGCACCTGGGAGGGCAAGCGAGAGTCAACCACCTTCCTCTCCTAGTAGCCTGTAACGTGGTGCACACAAGCACGGCTCTTGTGCCGCTTCGTTCACCGCCCTCTTCCTCGCCCTCGCCTGGCGCCGCTTTCACTTGCCGGCGGCCAGAAGACGCTGCAGGGGCGCCACATAGCCAGCAGTGTGCCGGCGGCCAAAAGCTCGAGAACGCTGCTTCTGCCCAAGCCCGCCTAGGACGTGCACCTTTGTTCTCAGAGCTCCGTGCAACAGTCTGCCTCTCTCTCACTTCGAACGGAAAACGAAAGCTTTTCGCCTACGCCCTTCACAGAGATCCGTTGCCAGGACGAGAATGACTTGTAGCCGGAGCTCGCCCCCGCCGCGAGGAAGCTGCTCTTAGCACCGCATTGCAGGGACACGTCTCGCTTCTTGACTACGTGCTTAGCGCTCTCCGAATTCGCTGCTAGCCCCACGGTCCTTCTCAGCTGCAAGTAGCAGCGCTCGCAGTACACAGAGCTTCGCAAGGACCGAAGACCCGGAGGGAAGTATCGCACACGAAAATGTACGAGGACAGAGACGTGTTCTACTTTATCCTTTCTCGTCATCCAGTTTGTACATCTGCTTCCTTTGCTGTTAGGAATCGCTCCTTGAAAGACGAGCGAGAGCGTCTTTCTGGGTGCACTGCACTAAGTGAGTGCTCGCTAGGGTCTTTGCACTCGGAGCCAAGGCAAGAGGGCGTGCTTGCTCGCAGAACTGAGAACACGCTTTTGGGCAGAGCTGAAACTGACCGCTGGAGTTCAGCTCTCTCCGGACGGCAGAAGGCGAAGAACGAAGCCGCTTGCGAGCGGCGCTGTGCAGCGAAGAGCACACGAGTGAGTGCTCGCTAGTGACTATGCATTCGGAGCCAAGGCAACAGGGCGTGCTTGCCAGCTGAACTGAGAACACCCTGTTGGGCAGAGCTGAAACTGACCGCTGGAGTTCAGCTCCTTCCTACTGCTAAGGGCACTTGCGAAGGAAAGCGAGAGTCAACCACCTTCCTCTCCTAGTAGCCTGTAACGTGGTGCACACAAGCACGGCTCTTGTGCCGCTTCGTTCACCGCCCTCTCCCTCGCCCTCGCCTGGCGCCGCTTTCACTTCCCGGCGGCCAGAAGCCGCTGCAGGGGCGCCCCACCGCCAGCAGTGTGCCGGCAGCCAAGAGCTCGAGAACGCTGCTTCTGCCCAAGCCCGCCTAGGACGTGCACCTTTGTTCTCAGAGCTCCGTGCAACAGTCTGCCTCTCTCGCAGTTCGAACGGAAAACGAAAGCTTTTCGCCTACGCCCTTCACAGAGATCCGTTGCCAGAACGAGAATGACTTGTAGCCGGAGCTCGCCCCCGCCGCGAGGAAGCTGCTCTTAGCACCGCATTGCAGGGACACGTCTCGCTTCTTGTCTACGTGCTTAGCGCTCTCCGAATTCGCTGCTAGCCCCACGGTCCTTCTCAGCTGCAAGTAGCAGCGCTCGCAGTACATAGAGCTTCGCAAGGACCGAAGACCCGGAGGGACATATCGCACACGAAAATGTACGAGGACGGAGACGTGTTCTACATTGTCCTTTCTCGTCATCCAGTTTGTACATCTGCTTCCTTTGCTGTTAGGAATCGCTCCTTGAAAGACAAGCGAGAGCGTCTTTCTGGTTGCACTGCACTGAGTGCTCGCTAGGGTCTTTGCACTCGGAGCCAAGGCAAGAGGGCGTGCTTGCCAGCTGAACTGAGAACACGCTTTTGGGCAGAGCTGAAACTGACCGCTGGAGTTCAGCTCCTTCCGACTGCTACGGGCACCTGGGAAGGCAAGCGAGAGTCAACCACCTTCCTCTCCCAGTAGCCTGTAACGTGGTGCACAAAACCACGGCTCTTGTGCCGCTTCGTTCACCGCCCTCGCCCACGCCTACGCCTGGCTCCGCTTTCACTTGCCGGCGGCCAGAAGCCCCTGCAGGGGCGCCACATAGCCAGCAGTGTGCTGGCAGCCAAGAGCTCGGGAACGCTGCTTCTGCCCAAGCCCGCCTAGGACGTGCACCTTTGTTCTCAGAGCTCCGTGCAACAGTCTGCCTCTCTCGCACTTCGAACGGAAAACGAAAGCTTTTCGCCTAAGCCCTTCACAGAGATCCGTTGCCAGAACGAGAATGACTTGTAGCCGGAGCTCGCCCCCGCCGCGAGGAAGCTGCTCTTAGCACCGCATTGCAGGGACACGTCTCGCTTCTTGTCTACGTGCTTAGCGCTCTCCGAATTCGCTGCTAGCCCCACGGTCCTTCTCAGCTGCAAGTAGCAGCGCTCGCAGTACATAGAGCTTCGCAAGGACCGAAGACCCGGAGGGAAGTATCGCACACGAAAATGTACGAGGACAGAGACGTGTTCTACTTTATCCTTTCTCGTCATCCAGTTTGTACATCTGCTTCCTTTGCTGTTAGGAATCGCTCCTTGAAAGACGAGCGAGAGCGTCTTTCTGGGTGCACTGCACTGAGTGAGTGCTCGCTAGGGTCTTTGCACTCGGAGCCAAGGCAAGAGGGCGTGCTTGCTCGCAGAACTGAGAACACGCTTTTGGGCAGAGCTGAAACTGACCGCTGGAGTTCAGCTCTCTCCGGACGGCAGAAGGCGAAGAACGAAGCCGCTTGCGAGCGGCGCTGTGCAGCGAAGAGCACACGAGTGAGTGCTCGCTAGTGACTATGCACTCGGAGCCAAGGCAACAGGGCGTGCTTGCCAGCTGAACTGAGAACACGCTGTTGGGCAGAGCTGAAACTGACCGCTGGAGTTCAGCTCCTTCCTACTGCTAAGGGCACTTGCGAAGGAAAGCGAGAGTCAATCACCTTCCTCTCCTAGTAGCCTGTAACGTGGTGCACACAAGCACGGCTCTTGTGCCGCTTCGTTCACCGCCCTCTCCCTCGCCCTCGCCTGGCGCCGCTTTCACTTCCCGGCGGCCAGAAGCCGCTGCAGGGGCGCCCCACCGCCAGCAGTGTGCCGGCAGCCAAGAGCTCGAGAACGCTGCTTCTGCCCAAGCCCGCCTAGGGGGTGCACCTTTGTTCTCAGAGCTCCGTGCAACAGTCTGCCTCTCTCGCAGTTCGAACGGAAAACGAAAGCTTTTCGCCTACGCCCTTCACAGAGATCCGTTGCCAGAACGAGAATGACTTGTAGCCGGAGCTCGCCCCCGCCGCGAGGAAGCTGCTCTTAGCACCGCATTGCAGGGACACGTCTCGCTTCTTGACTACGTGCTTAGCGCTCTCCGAATTCGCTGCTAGCCCCACGGTCCTTCTCAGCTGCAAGTAGCAGCGCTCGCAGTACATAGAGCTTCGCAAGGACCGAAGACCCGGAGGGACATATCGCACACGAAAATGTACGAGGACAGAGACGTGTTCTACATTGTCCTTTCTCGTCATCCAGTTTGTACATCTGCTTCCTTTGCTGTTAGGAATCGCTCCTTGAAAGACAAGCGAGAGCGTCTTTCTGGTTGCACTGCACTGAGTGCTCGCTAGGGTCTTTGCACTCGGAGCCAAGGCAAGAGGGCGTGCTTGCCAGCTGAACTGAGAACACGCTTTTGGGCAGAGCTGAAACTGACCGCTGGAGTTCAGCTCCTTCCGACTGCTACGGGCACCTGGGAAGGCAAGCGAGAGTCAACCACCTTCCTCTCCCAGTAGCCTGTAACGTGGTGCACAAAACCACGGCTCTTGTGCCGCTTCGTTCACCGCCCTCGCCCACGCCTACGCCTGGCTCCGCTTTCACTTGCCGGCGGCCAGAAGCCCCTGCAGGGGCGCCACATAGCCAGCAGTGTGCTGGCAGCCAAGAGCTCGGGAACGCTGCTTCTGCCCAAGCCCGCCTAGGACGTGCACCTTTGTTCTCAGAGCTCCGTGCAACAGTCTGCCTCTCTCGCACTTCGAACGGAAAACGAAAGCTTTTCGCCTAAGCCCTTCACAGAGATCCGTTGCCAGAACGAGAATGACTTGTAGCCGGAGCTCGCCCCAGCCGCGAGGAAGCTGCTCTTAGCACCGCATTGCAGGGACACGTCTCGCTTCTTGTCTACGTGCTTAGCGCTCTCCGAATTCGCTGCTAGCCCCACGGTCCTTCTCAGCTGCAAGTAGCAGCGCTCGCAGTACATAGAGCTTCGCAAGGACCGAAGACCCGGAGGGAAGTATCGCACACGAAAATGTACGAGGACAGAGACGTGTTCTACTTTATCCTTTCTCGTCATCCAGTTTGTACATCTGCTTCCTTTGCTGTTAGGAATCGCTCCTTGAAAGACGAGCGAGAGCGTCTTTCTGGGTGCACTGCACTGAGTGAGTGCTCGCTAGGGTCTTTGCACTCGGAGCCAAGGCAAGAGGGCGTGCTTGCTCGCAGAACTGAGAACACGCTTTTGGGCAGAGCTGAAACTGACCGCTGGAGTTCAGCTCTCTCCGTACGGCAGAAGGCGAAGAACGAAGCCGCTTGCGAGCGGCGCTGTGCAGCGAAGAGCACACGAGTGAGTGCTCGCTAGTGACTATGCACTCGGAGCCAAGGCAAGAGGGCGTGCTTGCCAGCTGAACTGAGAACACGCTGTTGGGCAGAGCTGAAACTGACCGCTGGAGTTCAGCTCCTTCCTACTGCTAAGGGCACTTGCGAAGGAAAGCGAGAGTCAATCACCTTCCTCTCCTAGTAGCCTGTAACGTGGTGCACACAAGCACGGCTCTTGTGCCGCTTCGTTCACCGCCCTCTCCCTCGCCCTCGCCTGGCGCCGCTTTCACTTCCCGGCGGCCAGAAGCCGCTTCAGGGGCGCCCCACCGCCAGCAGTGTGCTGGCAGCCAAGAGCTCGAGAACGCTGCTTCTGCCCAAGCCCGCCTAGGACGTGCACTTTGTTCTCAGAGCTCCGTGCAACAGTCTGCCTCTCTCGCAGTTCGAACGGAAAACGAAAGCTTTTCGCCTACGCCCTTCACAGAGATCCGTTGCCAGAACGAGAATGACTTCTAGCCGGAGCTCGCCCCCGCCGCGAGGAAGCTGCTCTTAGCACCGCATTGCAGGGACACGTCTCGCTTCTTGTCTACGTGCTTAGCGCTCTCCGAATTCGCTGCTAGCCCCACGGTCCTTCTCAGCTGCAAGTAGCAGCGCTCGCAGTACATAGAGCTTCGCAAGGACCGAAGACCCGGAGGGACATATCGCACACGAAAATGTACGAGGACAGAGACGTGTTCTACATTGTCCTTTCTCGTCATCCAGTTTGTACATCTGCTTCCTTTGCTGTTAGGAATCGCTCCTTGAAAGACAAGCGAGAGCGTCTTTCTGGTTGCACTGCACTGAGTGCTCGCTAGGGTCTTTGCACTCGGAGCCAAGGCAAGAGGGCGTGCTTGCCAGCTGAACTGAGAACACGCTGTTGGGCAGAGCTGAAACTGACCGCTGGAGTTCAGCTCCTTCCGACTGCTAAGGGCACCTGGGAAGGCAAGCGAGAGTCAACCACCTTCCTCTCCCAGTAGCCTGTAACGTGGTGCACAAAACCACGGCTCTTGTGCCGCTTCGTTCACCGCCCTCGCCCACGCCTACGCCTGGCTCCGCTTTCACTTGCCGGCGGCCAGAAGACGCTGCAGGGGTGCCACATACCCAGCAGTGTGCCGGCAGCCAAGAGCTCGGGAACGCTGCTTCTGCCCAAGCCCGCCTAGAACGTGCACCTTTGTTCTCAGAGCTCCGTGCAACAGTCTGCCTCTCTCGCAGTTCGAACGGAAAACGAAAGCTTTTCGCCTACGCCCTTCACAGAGATCCGTTGCCAGAACGAGAATGACTTGTAGCCGGAGCTCGCCCCCGCCGCGAGGAAGCTGCTCTTAGCACCGCATTGCAGGGACACGTCTCGCTTCTTGACTACGTGCTTAGCGCTCTCCGAATTCGCTGCTAGCCCCACGGTCCTTCTCAGCTGCAAGTAGCAGCGCTCGCAGTACATAGAGCTTCGCAAGGACCGAAGACCCGGAGAGAAGTATCGCACACGAAAATGTACGAGGACAGAGACGTGTTCTACTTTATCCTTTCTCGTCATCCAGTTTGTACATCTGCTTCCTTTGCTGTTAGGAATCGCTCCTTGAAAGACGAGCGAGAGCGTCTTTCTGGGTGTACTGCACTGAGTGCTCGCTAGGGTCTTTGCACTCGGAGCCAAGGCAAGAGGGCGTGCTTGCCAGCTGAACTGAGAACACGCTGTTGGGCAGAGCTGAAACTGACCGCTGGAGTTCAGCTCCTTCCGACTGCTAAGGGCACCTGGGAAGGCAAGCGAGAGTCAACCACCTTCCTCTCCTAGTAGCCTGTAACGTGGTGCACACAAGCACGGCTCTTGTGCCGCTTCGTTCACCGCCCTCTTCCTCGCCCTCGCCTGGCGCCGCTTTCACTTGCCGGCGGCCAGAAGACGGTGCAGGGGCGCCACATAGCCAGCAGTGTGCCGGCGGCCAAAAGCTCGAGAACGCTGCTTCTGCCCAAGCCCGCCTAGGGGGTGCACCTTTGTTCTCAGAGCTCCGTGCAACAGTCTGCCTCTCTCGCAGTTCGAACGGAAAACGAAAGCTTTTCGCCTAAGCCCTTCACAGAGATCCGTTGCCAGGACGAGAATGACTTGTAGCCGGAGCTCGCCCCCGCCGCGAGGAAGCTGCTCTTAGCACCGCATTGCAGGGACACGTCTCGCTTCTTGACTACGTGCTTAGCGCTCTCCGAATTCGCTGCTAGCCCCACGGTCCTTCTCAGCTGCAAGTAGCAGCGCTCGCAGTACACAGAGCTTCGCAAGGACCGAAGACCCGGAGGGAAGTATCGCACACGAAAATGTACGAGGACAGAGACGTGTTCTACTTTATCCTTTCTCGTCATCCAGTTTGTACATCTGCTTCCTTTGCTGTTAGGAATCGCTCCTTGAAAGACGAGCGAGAGCGTCTTTCTGGTTGCACTGCACTGAGTGCTCGCTAGGGTCTTTGCACTCGGAGCCAAGGCAAGAGGGCGTGCTTGCTCGCAGAACTGAGAACACGCTTTTGGGCAGAGCTGAAACTGACCGCTGGAGTTCAGCTCTCTCCGGACGGCAGAAGGCGAAGAACGAAGCCGCTTGCGAGCTGCGCTGTGCAGCGAAGAGCACACGAGTGAGTGCTCGCTAGTGACTATGCACTCGGAGCCAAGGCAACAGGGCGTGCTTGCCAGCTGAACTGAGAACACGCTGTTGGGCAGAGCTGAAACTGACCGCTGGAGTTCAGCTCCTTCCTACTGCTAAGGGCACTTGCGAAGGAAAGCGAGAGTCAATCACCTTCCTCTCCTAGTAGCCTGTAACGTGGTGCACACAAGCACGGCTCTTGTGCCGCTTCGTTCACCGCCCTCTCCCGCGCCCTCGCCTGGCGCCGCTTTCACTTCCCGGCGGCCAGAAGCCGCTTCAGGGGCGCCCCACCGCCAGCAGTGTGCTGGCAGCCAAGAGCTCGAGAACGCTGCTTCTGCCCAAGCCCGCCTAGGACGTGCACTTTGTTCTCAGAGCTCCGTGCAACAGTCTGCCTCTCTCGCAGTTCGAACGGAAAACGAAAGCTTTTCGCCTACGCCCTTCACAGAGATCCGTTGCCAGAACGAGAATGACTTCTAGCCGGAGCTCGCCCCCGCCGCGAGGAAGCTGCTCTTAGCACCGCATTGCAGGGACACGTCTCGCTTCTTGTCTACGTGCTTAGCGCTCTCCGAATTCGCTGCTAGCCCCACGGTCCTTCTCAGCTGCAAGTAGCAGCGCTCGCAGTACACAGAGCTTCGCAAGGACCGAAGACCCGGAGGGAAGTATCGCACACGAAAATGTACGAGGACAGAGACGTGTTCTACTTTATCCTTTCTCGTCATCCAGTTTGTACATCTGCTTCCTTTGCTGTTAGGAATCGCTCCTTGAAAGACGAGCGAGAGCGTCTTTCTGGGTGTACTGCACTGAGTGCTCGCTAGGGTCTTTACACTCGGAGCCAAGGCAAGAGGGCGTGCTTGCCAGCTGAACTGAGAACACGCTGTTGGGCAGAGCTGAAACTGACCGCTGGAGTTCAGCTCCTTCCGACTGCTAAGGGCACCTGGGAAGGCAAGCGAGAGTCAACCACCTTCCTCTCCCAGTAGCCTGTAACGTGGTGCACAAAACCACGGCTCTTGTGCCGCTTCGTTCACCGCCCTCGCCCACGCCTACGCCTGGCTCCGCTTTCACTTGCCGGCGGCCAGAAGCCCCTGCAGGGGCGCCACATAGCCAGCAGTGTGCCGGCAGCCAAGAGCTCGGGAACGCTGCTTCTGCCCAAGCCCGCCTAGGACGTGCACCTTTGTTCTCAGAGCTCCGTGCAACAGTCTGCCTCTCTCGCAGTTCGAACGGAAAACGAAAGCTTTTCGCCTACGCCCTTCACAGAGATCCGTTGCCAGAACGAGAATGACTTCTAGCCGGAGCTCGCCCCCGCCGCGAGGAAGCTGCTCTTAGCACCGCATTGCAGGGACACGTCTCGCTTCTTGACTACGTGCTTAGCGCTCTCCGAATTCGCTGCTAGCCCCACGGTCCTTCTCAGCTGCAAGTAGCAGCGCTCGCAGTACATAGAGCTTCGCAAGGACCGAAGACCCGGAGAGAAGTATCGCACACGAAAATGTACGAGGACAGAGACGTGTTCTACTTTATCCTTTCTCGTCATCCAGTTTGTACATCTGCTTCCTTTGCTGTTAGGAATCGCTCCTTGAAAGACGAGCGAGAGCGTCTTTCTGGGTGCACTGCACTGAGTGAGTGCTCGCTAGGGTCTTTGCACTCGGAGCCAAGGCAAGAGGGCGTGCTTGCTCGCAGAACTGAGAACACGCTTTTGGGCAGAGCTGAAACTGACCGCTGGAGTTCAGCTCTCTCCGGACGGCAGAAGGCGAAGAACGAAGCCGCTTGCGAGCGGCGCTGTGCAGCGAAGAGCACACGAGTGAGTGCTCGCTAGTGACTATGCACTCGGAGCCAAGGCAAGAGGGCGTGCTTGCCAGCTGAACTGAGAACACGCTGTTGGGCAGAGCTGAAACTGACCGCTGGAGTTCAGCTCCTTCCGACTGCTAAGGGCACCTGGGAAGGCAGGCGAGAGTCAACCACCTTCCTCTCCCAGTAGCCTGTAACGTGGTGCACAAAACCACGGCTCTTGTGCCGCTTCGTTCACCGCCCTCGCCCACGCCTACGCCTGGCTCCGCTTTCACTTGCCGGCGGCCAGAAGACGCTGCAGGGGCGCCACATAGCCAGCAGTGTGCCGGCAGCCAAGAGCTCGAGAACGCTGCTTCTGCCCAAGCCCGCCTAGGACGTGCACCTTTGTTCTCAGAGCTCCGTGCAACAGTCTGCCTCTCTCGCAGTTCGAACGGAAAACGAAAGCTTTTCGCCTACGCCCTTCACAGAGATCCGTTGCCAGAACGAGAATGACTTGTAGCCGGAGCTCGCCCCCGCCGCGAGGAAGCTGCTCTTAGCACCGCATTGCAGGGACACGTCTCGCTTCTTGACTACGTGCTTAGCGCTCTCCGAATTCGCTGCTAGCCCCACGGTCCTTCTCAGCTGCAAGTAGCAGCGCTCGCAGTACATAGAGCTTCGCAAGGACCGAAGACCCGGAGGGAAGTATCGCACACGAAAATGTACGAGGACAGAGACGTGTTCTACTTTATCCTTTCTCGTCATCCAGTTTGTACATCTGCTTCCTTTGCTGTTAGGAATCGCTCCTTGAAAGACGAGCGAGAGCGTCTTTCTGGGTGCACTGCACTGAGTGAGTGCTCGCTAGGGTCTTTGCACTCGGAGCCAAGGCAAGAGGGCGTGCTTGCTCGCAGAACTGAGAACACGCTTTTGGGCAGAGCTGAAACTGACCGCTGGAGTTCAGCTCTCTCCGGACGGCAGAAGGCGAAGAACGAAGCCGCTTGCGAGCGGCGCTGTGCAGCGAACAGCACACGAGTGAGTGCTCGCTAGTGACTATGCACTCGGAGCCAAGGCAAGAGGGCGTGCTTGCCAGCTGAACTGAGAACACCCTGTTGGGCAGAGCTGAAACTGACCGCTGGAGTTCAGCTCCTTCCTACTGCTAAGGGCACTTGCGAAGGAAAGCGAGAGTCAACCACCTTCCTCTCCTAGTAGCCTGTAACGTGGTGCACACAAGCACGGCTCTTGTGCCGCTTCGTTCACCGCCCTCTCCCTCGCCCTCGCCTGGCGCCGCTTTCACTTCCCGGCGGCCAGAAGCCGCTGCAGGGGCGCCCCACCGCCAGCAGTGTGCTGGCAGCCAAGAGCTAGAGAACGCTGCTTCTGCCCAAGCCCGCCTAGGCGCGTGCAACTTTGTTCTCAGAGCTCCGTGCAACAGTCTGCCTCTCTCGCAGTTCGAACGGAAAACGAAAGCTTTTCGCCTACGCCCTTCACAGAGATCCGTTGCCAGAACGAGAATGACTTGTAGCCGGAGCTCGCCCCCGCCGCGAGGAAGCTGCTCTTAGCACCGCATTGCAGGGACACGTCTCGCTTCTTGTCTACGTGCTTAGCGCTCTCCGAATTCGCTGCTAGCTCCACGGTCCTTCTCAGCTGCAAGTAGCAGCGCTCGCAGTACATAGAGCTTCGCAAGGACCGAAGACCCGGAGGGAAGTATCGCACACGAAAATGTACGAGGACAGAGACGTGTTCTACATTGTCCTTTCTCGTCATCCAGTTTGTACATCTGCTTCCTTTGCTGTTAGGAATCGCTCCTTGAAAGACAATCGAGAGCGTCTTTCTGGTTGCACTGCACTGAGTGCTCGCTAGGGTCTTTGCACTCGGAGCCAAGGCAAGAGGGCGTGCTTGCCAGCTGAACTGAGAACACGCTGTTGGGCAGAGCTGAAACTGACCGCTGGAGTTCAGCTCCTTCCGACTGCTAAGGGCACCTGGGAAGGCAAGCGAGAGTCAACCACCTTCCTCTCCTAGTAGCCTGTAACGTGGTGCACACAAGCACGGCTCTTGTGCCGCTTCGTTCACCGCCCTCTCCCTCGCCCTCGCCTGGCGCCGCTTTCACTTGCCGGCGGCCAGAAGCCGCTGCAGGGGCGCCCCACCGCCAGCAGTGTGCTGGCAGCCAAGAGCTCGAGAACGCTGCTTCTGCCCAAGCCCGCCTAGGACGTGCACCTTTGTTCTCAGAGCTCCGTGCAACAGTCTGCCTCTCTCGCAGTTCGAACGGAAAACGAAAGCTTTTCGCCTACGCCCTTCACAGAGATCCGTTGCCAGAACGAGAATGACTTGTAGCCGGAGCTCGCCCCCGCCGCGAGGAAGCTGCTCTTAACACCGCATTGCAGGGACACGTCTCGCTTCTTGACTACGTGCTTAGCGCTCTCCGAATTCGCTGCTAGCCCCACGGTCCTTCTCAGCTGCAAGTAGCAGCGCTCGCAGTACATAGAGCTTCGCAAGGACCGAAGACCCGGAGAGAAGTATCGCACACGAAAATGTACGAGGACAGAGACGTGTTCTACTTTATCCTTTCTCGTCATCCAGTTTGTACATCTGCTTCCTTTGCTGTTAGGAATCGCTCCTTGAAAGACGAGCGAGAGCGTCTTTCTGGGTGCACTGCACTGAGTGAGTGCTCGCTAGGGTCTTTGCACTCGGAGCCAAGGCAAGAGGGCGTGCTTGCTCGCAGAACTGAGAACACGCTTTTGGGCAGAGCTGAAACTGACCGCTGGAGTTCAGCTCTCTCCGGACGGCAGAAGGCGAAGAACGAAGCCGCTTGCGAGCGGCGCTGTGCAGCGAAGAGCACACGAGTGAGTGCTCGCTAGTGACTATGCACTCGGAGCCAAGGCAAGAGGGCGTGCTTGCCAGCTGAACTGAGAACACGCTGTTGGGCAGAGCTGAAACTGACCGCTGGAGTTCAGCTCCTTCCGACTGCTAAGGGCACCTGGGAAGGCAAGCGAGAGTCAACCACCTTCCTCTCCCAGTAGCCTGTAACGTGGTGCACAAAACCACGGCTCTTGTGCCGCTTCGTTCACCGCCCTCGCCCACGCCTACGCCTGGCTCCGCTTTCACTTGCCGGCGGCCAGAAGACGCTGCAGGGGCGCCACATACCCAGCAGTGTGCCGGCAGCCAAGAGCTCGAGAACGCTGCTTCTGCCCAAGCCCGCCTAGGACGTGCACCTTTGTTCTCAGAGCTCCGTGCAACAGTCTGCCTCTCTCGCAGTTCGAACGGAAAACGAAAGCTTTTCGCCTACGCCCTTCACAGAGATCCGTTGCCAGAACGAGAATGACTTGTAGCCGGAGCTCGCCCCCGCCGCGAGGAAGCTGCTCTTAGCACCGCATTGCAGGGACACGTCTCGCTTCTTGACTACGTGCTTAGCGCTCTCCGAATTCGCTGCTAGCCCCACGGTCCTTCTCAGCTGCAAGTAGCAGCGCTCGCAGTACATAGAGCTTCGCAAGGACCGAAGACCCGGAGGGAAGTATCGCACACGAAAATGTACGAGGACAGAGACGTGTTCTACTTTATCCTTTCTCGTCATCCAGTTTGTACATCTGCTTCCTTTGCTGTTAGGAATCGCTCCTTGAAAGACGAGCGAGAGCGTCTTTCTGGGTGCACTGCACTGAGTGAGTGCTCGCTAGGGTCTTTGCACTCGGAGCCAAGGCAAGAGGGCGTGCTTGCTCGCAGAACTGAGAACACGCTTTTGGGCAGAGCTGAAACTGACCGCTGGAGTTCAGCTCTCTCCGGACGGCAGAAGGCGAAGAACGAAGCCGCTTGCGAGCGGCGCTGTGCAGCGAACAGCACACGAGTGAGTGCTCGCTAGTGACTATGCACTCGGAGCCAAGGCAACAGGGCGTGCTTGCCAGCTGAACTGAGAACACCCTGTTGGGCAGAGCTGAAACTGACCGCTGGAGTTCAGCTCCTTCCTACTGCTAAGGGCACTTGCGAAGGAAAGCGAGAGTCAACCACCTTCCTCTCCTAGTAGCCTGTAACGTGGTGCACACAAGCACGGCTCTTGTGCCGCTTCGTTCACCGCCCTCTCCCTCGCCCTCGCCTGGCGCCGCTTTCACTTCCCGGCGGCCAGAAGCCGCTGCAGGGGCGCCCCACCGCCAGCAGTGTGCTGGCAGCCAAGAGCTAGAGAACGCTGCTTCTGCCCAAGCCCGCCTAGGCGCGTGCAACTTTGTTCTCAGAGCTCCGTGCAACAGTCTGCCTCTCTCGCAGTTCGAACGGAAAACGAAAGCTTTTCGCCTACGCCCTTCACAGAGATCCGTTGCCAGAACGAGAATGACTTGTAGCCGGAGCTCGCCCCCGCCGCGAGGAAGCTGCTCTTAGCACCGCATTGCAGGGACACGTCTCGCTTCTTGTCTACGTGCTTAGCGCTCTCCGAATTCGCTGCTAGCTCCACGGTCCTTCTCAGCTGCAAGTAGCAGCGCTCGCAGTACATAGAGCTTCGCAAGGACCGAAGACCCGGAGGGAAGTATCGCACACGAAAATGTACGAGGACAGAGACGTGTTCTACATTGTCCTTTCTCGTCATCCAGTTTGTACATCTGCTTCCTTTGCTGTTAGGAATCGCTCCTTGAAAGACAATCGAGAGCGTCTTTCTGGTTGCACTGCACTGAGTGCTCGCTAGGGTCTTTGCACTCGGAGCCAAGGCAAGAGGGCGTGCTTGCCAGCTGAACTGAGAACACGCTGTTGGGCAGAGCTGAAACTGACCGCTGGAGTTCAGCTCCTTCCGACTGCTAAGGGCACCTGGGAAGGCAAGCGAGAGTCAACCACCTTCCTCTCCTAGTAGCCTGTAACGTGGTGCACACAAGCACGGCTCTTGTGCCGCTTCGTTCACCGCCCTCTCCCTCGCCCTCGCCTGGCGCCGCTTTCACTTGCCGGCGGCCAGAAGCCGCTGCAGGGGCGCCCCACCGCCAGCAGTGTGCTGGCAGCCAAGAGCTCGAGAACGCTGCTTCTGCCCAAGCCCGCCTAGGACGTGCACCTTTGTTCTCAGAGCTCCGTGCAACAGTCTGCCTCTCTCGCAGTTCGAACGGAAAACGAAAGCTTTTCGCCTACGCCCTTCACAGAGATCCGTTGCCAGAACGAGAATGACTTGTAGCCGGAGCTCGCCCCCGCCGCGAGGAAGCTGCTCTTAACACCGCATTGCAGGGACACGTCTCGCTTCTTGACTACGTGCTTAGCGCTCTCCGAATTCGCTGCTAGCCCCACGGTCCTTCTCAGCTGCAAGTAGCAGCGCTCGCAGTACATAGAGCTTCGCAAGGACCGAAGACCCGGAGGGAAGTATCGCACACGAAAATGTACGAGGACAGAGACGTGTTCTACTTTATCCTTTCTCGTCATCCAGTTTGTACATCTGCTTCCTTTGCTGTTAGGAATCGCTCCTTGAAAGACGAGCGAGAGCGTCTTTCTGGGTGCACTGCACTGAGTGAGTGCTCGCTAGGGTCTTTGCACTCGGAGCCAAGGCAAGAGGGCGTGCTTGCTCGCAGAACTGAGAACACGCTTTTGGGCCGAGCTTAAACTGACCGCTGGAGTTCAGCTCTCTCCGGACGGCAGAAGGCGAAGAACGAAGCCGCTTGCGAGCGGCGCAGTGCAGCGAAGAGCACACGAGTGAGTGCTCGCTAGTGACTATGCACTCGGAGCCAAGGCAACAGGGCGTGCTTGCCAGCTGAACTGAGAACACGCTGTTGGGCAGAGCTGAAACTGACCGCTGGAGTTCAGCTCCTTCCTACTGCTAAGGGCACTTGCGAAGGAAAGCGAGAGTCAACCACCTTCCTCTCCTAGTAGCCTGTAACGTGGTGCACACAAGCACGGCTCTTGTGCCGCTTCGTTCACCGCCCTCTCCCTCGCCCTCGCCTGGCGCCGCTTTCACTTCCCGGCGGCCAGAAGCCGCTGCAGGGGCGCCCCACCGCCAGCAGTGTGCTGGCAGCCAAGAGCTCGAGAACGCTGCTTCTGCCCAAGCCCGCCTAGGACGTGCACCTTTGTTCTCAGAGCTCCGTGCAACAGTCTGCCTCTCTCGCAGTTCGAACGGAAAACGAAAGCTTTTCGCCTACGCCCTTCACAGAGATCCGTTGCCAGAACGAGAATGACTTGTAGCCGGAGCTCGCCCCCGCCGCGAGGAAGCTGCTCTTAGCACCGCATTGCAGGGACACGTCTCGCTTCTTGTCTACGTGCTTAGCGCTCTCCGAATTCGCTGCTAGCCCCACGGTCCTTCTCAGCTGCAAGTAGCAGCGCTCGCAGTACATAGAGCTTCGCAAGGACCGAAGACCCGGAGGGACATATCGCACACGAAAATGTACGAGGACAGAGACGTGTTCTACATTGTCCTTTCTCGTCATCCAGTTTGTACATCTGCTTCCTTTGCTGTTAGGAATCGCTCCTTGAAAGACAAGCGAGAGCGTCTTTCTGGGTGCACTGCACTGAGTGAGTGCTCGCTAGGGTCTTTGCACTCGGAGCCAAGGCAAGAGGGCGTGCTTGCCAGCTGAACTGAGAACACGCTGTTGGGCAGAGCTGAAACTGACCGCTGGAGTTCAGCTCCTTCCTACTGCTAAGGGCACTTGCGAAGGAAAGCGAGAGTCAACCACCTTCCTCTCCTAGTAGCCTGTAACGTGGTGCACACAAGCACGGCTCTTGTGCCGCTTCGTTCACCGCCCTCTCCCTCGCCCTCGCCTGGCGCCGCTTTCACTTGCCGGCGGCCAGAAGCCGCTGCAGGGGCGCCCCACCGCCAGCAGTGTGCTGGCAGCCAAGAGCTCGAGAACGCTGCTTCTGCCCAAGCCCGCCTAGGACGTGCACCTTTGTTCTCAGAGCTCCGTGCAACAGTCTGCCTCTCTCGCAGTTCGAACGGAAAACGAAAGCTTTTCGCCTAAGCCCTTCACAGAGATCCGTTGCCAGGACGAGAATGACTTGTAGCCGGAGCTCGCCCCCGCCGCGAGGAAGCTGCTCTTAACACCGCATTGCAGGGACACGTCTCGCTTCTTGACTACGTGCTTAGCGCTCTCCGAATTCGCTGCTAGCCCCACGGTCCTTCTCAGCTGCAAGTAGCAGCGCTCGCAGTACACAGAGCTTCGCAAGGACCGAAGACCCGGAGGGAAGTATCGCACACGAAAATGTACGAGGACAGAGACGTGTTCTACTTTATCCTTTCTCGTCATCCAGTTTGTACATCTGCTTCCTTTGCTGTTAGGAATCGCTCCTTGAAAGACGAGCGAGAGCGTCTTTCTGGGTGCACTGCACTGAGTGAGTGCTCGCTAGGGTCTTTGCACTCGGAGCCAAGGCAAGAGGGCGTGCTTGCTCGCAGAACTGAGAACACGCTTTTGGGCCGAGCTGAAACTGACCGCTGGAGTTCAGCTCTCTCCGGACGGCAGAAGGCGAAGAACGAAGCCGCTTGCGAGCGGCGCTGTGCAGCGAAGAGCACACGAGTGAGTGCTCGCTAGTGACTATGCACTCGGAGCCAAGGCAACAGGGCGTGCTTGCCAGCTGAACTGAGAACACGCTGTTGGGCAGAGCTGAAACTGACCGCTGGAGTTCAGCTCCTTCCTACTGCTAAGGGCACTTGCGAAGGAAAGCGAGAGTCAACCACCTTCCTCTCCTAGTAGCCTGTAACGTGGTGCACACAAGCACGGCTCTTGTGCCGCTTCGTTCACCGCCCTCTCCCTCGCCCTCGCCTGGCGCCGCTTTCACTTCCCGGCGGCCAGAAGCCGCTGCAGGGGCGCCCCACCGCCAGCAGTGTGCTGGCAGCCAAGAGCTCGAGAACGCTGCTTCTGCCCAAGCCCGCCTAGGACGTGCACCTTTGTTCTCAGAGCTCCGTGCAACAGTCTGCCTCTCTCGCAGTTCGAACGGAAAACGAAAGCTTTTCGCCTACGCCCTTCACAGAGATCCGTTGCCAGAACGAGAATGACTTGTAGCCGGAGCTCGCCCCCGCCGCGAGGAAGCTGCTCTTAGCACCGCATTGCAGGGACACGTCTCGCTTCTTGTCTACGTGCTTAGCGCTCTCCGAATTCGCTGCTAGCCCCACGGTCCTTCTCAGCTGCAAGTAGCAGCGCTCGCAGTACATAGAGCTTCGCAAGGACCGAAGACCCGGAGGGACATATCGCACACGAAAATGTACGAGGACAGAGACGTGTTCTACATTGTCCTTTCTCGTCATCCAGTTTGTACATCTGCTTCCTTTGCTGTTAGGAATCGCTCCTTGAAAGACAAGCGAGAGCGTCTTTCTGGGTGCACTGCACTGAGTGAGTGCTCGCTAGGGTCTTTGCACTCGGAGCCAAGGCAAGAGGGCGTGCTTGCCAGCTGAACTGAGAACACGCTGTTGGGCAGAGCTGAAACTGACCGCTGGAGTTCAGCTCCTTCCTACTGCTAAGGGCACTTGCGAAGGAAAGCGAGAGTCAACCACCTTCCTCTCCTAGTAGCCTGTAACGTGGTGCACACAAGCACGGCTCTTGTGCCGCTTCGTTCACCGCCCTCTCCCTCGCCCTCGCCTGGCGCCGCTTTCACTTCCCGGCGGCCAGAAGCCGCTGCAGGGGCGCCACATAGCCAGCAGTGTGCTGGCAGCCAAGAGCTCGAGAACGCTGCTTCTGCCCAAGCCCGCCTAGGACGTGCACCTTTGTTCTCAGAGCTCCGTGCAACAGTCTGCCTCTCTCGCAGTTCGAACGGAAAACGAAAGCTTTTCGCCTAAGCCCTTCACAGAGATCCGTTGCCAGGACGAGAATGACTTGTAGCCGGAGCTCGCCCCCGCCGCGAGGAAGCTGCTCTTAGCACCGCATTGCAGGGACACGTCTCGCTTCTTGACTACGTGCTTAGCGCTCTCCGAATTCGCTGCTAGCCCCACGGTCCTTCTCAGCTGCAAGTAGCAGCGCTCGCAGTACACAGAGCTTCGCAAGGACCGAAGACCCGGAGGGAAGTATCGCACACGAAAATGTACGAGGACAGAGACGTGTTCTACTTTATCCTTTCTCGTCATCCAGTTTGTACATCTGCTTCCTTTGCTGTTAGGAATCGCTCCTTGAAAGACGAGCGAGAGCGTCTTTCTGGGTGCACTGCACTGAGTGAGTGCTCGCTAGGGTCTTTGCACTCGGAGCCAAGGCAAGAGGGCGTGCTTGCCAGCTGAACTGAGAACACGCTGTTGGGCAGAGCTGAAACTGACCGCTGGAGTTCAGCTCTCTCCGGACGGCAGAAGGCGAAGAACGAAGCCGCTTGCGAGCGGCGCTGTGCAGCGAAGAGCACACGAGTGAGTGCTCGCTAGTGACTATGCACTCGGAGCCAAGGCAACAGGGCGTGCTTGCCAGCTGAACTGAGAACACGCTGTTGGGCAGAGCTGAAACTGACCGCTGGAGTTCAGCTCCTTCCTACTGCTAAGGGCACTTGCGAAGGAAAGCGAGAGTCAACCACCTTCCTCTCCTAGTAGCCTGTAACGTGGTGCACACAAGCACGGCTCTTGTGCCGCTTCGTTCACCGCCCTCTCCCTCGCCCTCGCCTGGCGCCGCTTTCACTTCCCGGCGGCCAGAAGCCGCTGCAGGGGCGCCACATAGCCAGCAGTGTGCTGGCAGCCAAGAGCTAGAGAACGCTGCTTCTGCCCAAGCCCGCCTAGGCGCGTGCAACTTTGTTCTCAGAGCTCCGTGCAACAGTCTGCCTCTCTCTCACTTCGAACGGAAAACGAAAGCTTTTCGCCTAAGCCCTTCACAGAGATCCGTTGCCAGGACGAGAATGACTTGAAGCCGGAGCTCGCCTCCGCCGCGAGGAAGCTGCTCTTAGCACCGCATTGCAGGGACACGTCTCGCTTCTTGACTACGTGCTTAGCGCTCTCCGAATTCGCTGCTAGCCCCACGGTCCTTCTCAGCTGCAAGTAGCAGCGCTCGCAGTACATAGAGCTTCGCAAGGACCGAAGACCCGGAGGGACATATCGCACACGAAAATGTACGAGGACAGAGACGTGTTCTACATTGTCCTTTCTCGTCATCCAGTTTGTACATCTGCTTCCTTTGCTGTTAGGAATCGCTCCTTGAAAGACAAGCGAGAGCGTCTTTCTGGTTGCACTGCACTGAGTGCTCGCTAGGGTCTTTGCACTCGGAGCCAAGGCAAGAGGGCGTGCTTGCCAGCTGAACTGAGAACACGCTGTTGGGCAGAGCTGAAACTGACCGCTGGAGTTCAGCTCCTTCCGACTGCTAAGGGCACCTGGGAAGGCAAGCGAGAGTCAACCACCTTCCTCTCCCAGTAGCCTGTAACGTGGTGCACAAAACCACGGCTCTTGTGCCGCTTCGTTCACCGCCCTCGCCCACGCCTACGCCTGGCTCCGCTTTCACTTGCCGGCGGCCAGAAGACGCCGCAGGGGCGCCACATAGCCAGCAGTGTGCCGGCAGCCAAGAGCTCGAGAACGCTGCTTCTGCCCAAGCCCGCCTAGGACGTGCACCTTTGTTCTCAGAGCTCCGTGCAACAGTCTGCCTCTCTCGCAGTTCGAACGGAAAACGAAAGCTTTTCGCCTACGCCCTTCACAGAGATCCGTTGCCAGAACGAGAATGACTTGTAGCCGGAGCTCGCCCCCGCCGCCAGGAAGCTGCTCTTAACACCGCATTGCAGGGACACGTCTCGCTTCTTGACTACGTGCTTAGCGCTCTCCGAATTCGCTGCTAGCCCCACGGTCCTTCTCAGCTGCAAGTAGCAGCGCTCGCAGTACATAGAGCTTCGCAAGGACCGAAGACCCGGAGGGAAGTATCGCACACGAAAATGTACGAGGACAGAGACGTGTTCTACTTTATCCTTTCTCGTCATCCAGTTTGTACATCTGCTTCCTTTGCTGTTAGGAATCGCTCCTTGAAAGACGAGCGAGAGCGTCTTTCTGGGTGCACTGCACTGAGTGAGTGCTCGCTAGGGTCTTTGCACTCGGAGCCAAGGCAAGAGGGCGTGCTTGCTCGCAGAACTGAGAACACGCTTTTGGGCAGAGCTGAAACTGACCGCTGGAGTTCAGCTCTCTCCGGACGGCAGAAGGCGAAGAACGAAGCCGCTTGCGAGCGGCGCTGTGCAGCGAACAGCACACGAGTGAGTGCTCGCTAGTGACTATGCACTCGGAGCCAAGGCAACAGGGCGTGCTTGCCAGCTGAACTGAGAACACCCTGTTGGGCAGAGCTGAAACTGACCGCTGGAGTTCAGCTCCTTCCTACTGCTAAGGGCACTTGCGAAGGAAAGCGAGAGTCAACCACCTTCCTCTCCTAGTAGCCTGTAACGTGGTGCACACAAGCACGGCTCTTGTGCCGCTTCGTTCACCGCCCTCTCCCTCGCCCTCGCCTGGCGCCGCTTTCACTTCCCGGCGGCCAGAAGCCGCTGCAGGGGCGCCCCACCGCCAGCAGTGTGCTGGCAGCCAAGAGCTAGAGAACGCTGCTTCTGCCCAAGCCCGCCTAGGCGCGTGCAACTTTGTTCTCAGAGCTCCGTGCAACAGTCTGCCTCTCTCGCAGTTCGAACGGAAAACGAAAGCTTTTCGCCTACGCCCTTCACAGAGATCCGTTGCCAGAACGAGAATGACTTGTAGCCGGAGCTCGCCCCCGCCGCGAGGAAGCTGCTCTTAGCACCGCATTGCAGGGACACGTCTCGCTTCTTGTCTACGTGCTTAGCGCTCTCCGAATTCGCTGCTAGCTCCACGGTCCTTCTCAGCTGCAAGTAGCAGCGCTCGCAGTACATAGAGCTTCGCAAGGACCGAAGACCCGGAGGGAAGTATCGCACACGAAAATGTACGAGGACAGAGACGTGTTCTACATTGTCCTTTCTCGTCATCCAGTTTGTACATCTGCTTCCTTTGCTGTTAGGAATCGCTCCTTGAAAGACAATCGAGAGCGTCTTTCTGGTTGCACTGCACTGAGTGCTCGCTAGGGTCTTTGCACTCGGAGCCAAGGCAAGAGGGCGTGCTTGCCAGCTGAACTGAGAACACGCTGTTGGGCAGAGCTGAAACTGACCGCTGGAGTTCAGCTCCTTCCGACTGCTAAGGGCACCTGGGAAGGCAAGCGAGAGTCAACCACCTTCCTCTCCTAGTAGCCTGTAACGTGGTGCACACAAGCACGGCTCTTGTGCCGCTTCGTTCACCGCCCTCTCCCTCGCCCTCGCCTGGCGCCGCTTTCACTTCCCGGCGGCCAGAAGCCGCTGCAGGGGCGCCCCACCGCCAGCAGTGTGCTGGCAGCCAAGAGCTCGAGAACGCTGCTTCTGCCCAAGCCCGCCTAGGACGTGCACCTTTGTTCTCAGAGCTCCGTGCAACAGTCTGCCTCTCTCGCAGTTCGAACGGAAAACGAAAGCTTTTCGCCTACGCCCTTCACAGAGATCCGTTGCCAGAACGAGAATGACTTGTAGCCGGAGCTCGCCCCCGCCGCGAGGAAGCTGCTCTTAACACCGCATTGCAGGGACACGTCTCGCTTCTTGACTACGTGCTTAGCGCTCTCCGAATTCGCTGCTAGCCCCACGGTCCTTCTCAGCTGCAAGTAGCAGCGCTCGCAGTACATAGAGCTTCGCAAGGACCGAAGACCCGGAGGGAAGTATCGCACACGAAAATGTACGAGGACAGAGACGTGTTCTACTTTATCCTTTCTCGTCATCCAGTTTGTACATCTGCTTCCTTTGCTGTTAGGAATCGCTCCTTGAAAGACGAGCGAGAGCGTCTTTCTGGGTGCACTGCACTGAGTGAGTGCTCGCTAGGGTCTTTGCACTCGGAGCCAAGGCAAGAGGGCGTGCTTGCTCGCAGAACTGAGAACACGCTTTTGGGCCGAGCTTAAACTGACCGCTGGAGTTCAGCTCTCTCCGGACGGCAGAAGGCGAAGAACGAAGCCGCTTGCGAGCGGCGCAGTGCAGCGAAGAGCACACGAGTGAGTGCTCGCTAGTGACTATGCACTCGGAGCCAAGGCAACAGGGCGTGCTTGCCAGCTGAACTGAGAACACGCTGTTGGGCAGAGCTGAAACTGACCGCTGGAGTTCAGCTCCTTCCTACTGCTAAGGGCACTTGCGAAGGAAAGCGAGAGTCAACCACCTTCCTCTCCTAGTAGCCTGTAACGTGGTGCACACAAGCACGGCTCTTGTGCCGCTTCGTTCACCGCCCTCTCCCTCGCCCTCGCCTGGCGCCGCTTTCACTTCCCGGCGGCCAGAAGCCGCTGCAGGGGCGCCCCACCGCCAGCAGTGTGCTGGCAGCCAAGAGCTCGAGAACGCTGCTTCTGCCCAAGCCCGCCTAGGACGTGCACCTTTGTTCTCAGAGCTCCGTGCAACAGTCTGCCTCTCTCGCAGTTCGAACGGAAAACGAAAGCTTTTCGCCTACGCCCTTCACAGAGATCCGTTGCCAGAACGAGAATGACTTGTAGCCGGAGCTCGCCCCCGCCGCGAGGAAGCTGCTCTTAGCACCGCATTGCAGGGACACGTCTCGCTTCTTGTCTACGTGCTTAGCGCTCTCCGAATTCGCTGCTAGCCCCACGGTCCTTCTCAGCTGCAAGTAGCAGCGCTCGCAGTACATAGAGCTTCGCAAGGACCGAAGACCCGGAGGGACATATCGCACACGAAAATGTACGAGGACAGAGACGTGTTCTACATTGTCCTTTCTCGTCATCCAGTTTGTACATCTGCTTCCTTTGCTGTTAGGAATCGCTCCTTGAAAGACAAGCGAGAGCGTCTTTCTGGGTGCACTGCACTGAGTGAGTGCTCGCTAGGGTCTTTGCACTCGGAGCCAAGGCAAGAGGGCGTGCTTGCCAGCTGAACTGAGAACACGCTGTTGGGCAGAGCTGAAACTGACCGCTGGAGTTCAGCTCCTTCCTACTGCTAAGGGCACTTGCGAAGGAAAGCGAGAGTCAACCACCTTCCTCTCCTAGTAGCCTGTAACGTGGTGCACACAAGCACGGCTCTTGTGCCGCTTCGTTCACCGCCCTCTCCCTCGCCCTCGCCTGGCGCCGCTTTCACTTCCCGGCGGCCAGAAGCCGCTGCAGGGGCGCCACATAGCCAGCAGTGTGCTGGCAGCCAAGAGCTCGAGAACGCTGCTTCTGCCCAAGCCCGCCTAGGACGTGCACCTTTGTTCTCAGAGCTCCGTGCAACAGTCTGCCTCTCTCGCAGTTCGAACGGAAAACGAAAGCTTTTCGCCTAAGCCCTTCACAGAGATCCGTTGCCAGGACGAGAATGACTTGTAGCCGGAGCTCGCCCCCGCCGCGAGGAAGCTGCTCTTAGCACCGCATTGCAGGGACACGTCTCGCTTCTTGACTACGTGCTTAGCGCTCTCCGAATTCGCTGCTAGCCCCACGGTCCTTCTCAGCTGCAAGTAGCAGCGCTCGCAGTACACAGAGCTTCGCAAGGACCGAAGACCCGGAGGGAAGTATCGCACACGAAAATGTACGAGGACAGAGACGTGTTCTACTTTATCCTTTCTCGTCATCCAGTTTGTACATCTGCTTCCTTTGCTGTTAGGAATCGCTCCTTGAAAGACGAGCGAGAGCGTCTTTCTGGGTGCACTGCACTGAGTGAGTGCTCGCTAGGGTCTTTGCACTCGGAGCCAAGGCAAGAGGGCGTGCTTGCTCGCAGAACTGAGAACACGCTTTTGGGCAGAGCTGAAACTGACCGCTGGAGTTCAGCTCTCTCCGGACGGCAGAAGGCGAAGAACGAAGCCGCTTGCGAGCGGCGCTGTGCAGCGAAGAGCACACGAGTGAGTGCTCGCTAGTGACTATGCACTCGGAGCCAAGGCAACAGGGCGTGCTTGCCAGCTGAACTGAGAACACCCTGTTGGGCAGAGCTGAAACTGACCGCTGGAGTTCAGCTCCTTCCTACTGCTAAGGGCACTTGCGAAGGAAAGCGAGAGTCAACCACCTTCCTCTCCTAGTAGCCTGTAACGTGGTGCACACAAGCACGGCTCTTGTGCCGCTTCGTTCACCGCCCTCTCCCTCGCCCTCGCCTGGCGCCGCTTTCACTTCCCGGCGGCCAGAAGCCGCTGCAGGGGCGCCACATAGCCAGCAGTGTGCTGGCAGCCAAGAGCTCGAGAACGCTGCTTCTGCCCAAGCCCGCCTAGGCGCGTGCAACTTTGTTCTCAGAGCTCCGTGCAACAGTCTGCCTCTCTCGCAGTTCGAACGGAAAACGAAAGCTTTTCGCCTACGCCCTTCACAGAGATCCGTTGCCAGAACGAGAATGACTTGTAGCCGGAGCTCGCCCCCGCCGCGAGGAAGCTGCTCTTAGCACCGCATTGCAGGGACACGTCTCGCTTCTTGTCTACGTGCTTAGCGCTCTCCGAATTCGCTGCTAGCTCCACGGTCCTTCTCAGCTGCAAGTAGCAGCGCTCGCAGTACATAGAGCTTCGTAAGGACCGAAGACCCGGAGGGAAGTATCGCACACGAAAATGTACGAGGACAGAGACGTGTTCTACATTGTCCTTTCTCGTCATCCAGTTTGTACATCTGCTTCCTTTGCTGTTAGGAATCGCTCCTTGAAAGACAATCGAGAGCGTCTTTCTGGTTGCACTGCACTGAGTGCTCGCTAGGGTCTTTGCACTCGGAGCCAAGGCAAGAGGGCGTGCTTGCCAGCTGAACTGAGAACACGCTGTTGGGCAGAGCTGAAACTGACCGCTGGAGTTCAGCTCCTTCCGACTGCTAAGGGCACCTGGGAAGGCAAGCGAGAGTCAACCACCTTCCTCTCCTAGTAGCCTGTAACGTGGTGCACACAAGCACGGCTCTTGTGCCGCTTCGTTCACCGCCCTCTCCCTCGCCCTCGCCTGGCGCCGCTTTCACTTGCCGGCGGCCAGAAGCCGCTGCAGGGGCGCCCCACCGCCAGCAGTGTGCTGGCAGCCAAGAGCTCGAGAACGCTGCTTCTGCCCAAGCCCGCCTAGGACGTGCACCTTTGTTCTCAGAGCTCCGTGCAACAGTCTGCCTCTCTCGCAGTTCGAACGGAAAACGAAAGCTTTTCGCCTACGCCCTTCACAGAGATCCGTTGCCAGAACGAGAATGACTTGTAGCCGGAGCTCGCCCCCGCCGCGAGGAAGCTGCTCTTAACACCGCATTGCAGGGACACGTCTCGCTTCTTGACTACGTGCTTAGCGCTCTCCGAATTCGCTGCTAGCCCCACGGTCCTTCTCAGCTGCAAGTAGCAGCGCTCGCAGTACATAGAGCTTCGCAAGGACCGAAGACCCGGAGGGAAGTATCGCACACGAAAATGTACGAGGACAGAGACGTGTTCTACTTTATCCTTTCTCGTCATCCAGTTTGTACATCTGCTTCCTTTGCTGTTAGGAATCGCTCCTTGAAAGACGAGCGAGAGCGTCTTTCTGGGTGCACTGCACTGAGTGAGTGCTCGCTAGGGTCTTTGCACTCGGAGCCAAGGCAAGAGGGCGTGCTTGCTCGCAGAACTGAGAACACGCTTTTGGGCCGAGCTTAAACTGACCGCTGGAGTTCAGCTCTCTCCGGACGGCAGAAGGCGAAGAACGAAGCCGCTTGCGAGCGGCGCAGTGCAGCGAAGAGCACACGAGTGAGTGCTCGCTAGTGACTATGCACTCGGAGCCAAGGCAACAGGGCGTGCTTGCCAGCTGAACTGAGAACACGCTGTTGGGCAGAGCTGAAACTGACCGCTGGAGTTCAGCTCCTTCCTACTGCTAAGGGCACTTGCGAAGGAAAGCGAGAGTCAACCACCTTCCTCTCCTAGTAGCCTGTAACGTGGTGCACACAAGCACGGCTCTTGTGCCGCTTCGTTCACCGCCCTCTCCCTCGCCCTCGCCTGGCGCCGCTTTCACTTCCCGGCGGCCAGAAGCCGCTGCAGGGGCGCCCCACCGCCAGCAGTGTGCTGGCAGCCAAGAGCTCGAGAACGCTGCTTCTGCCCAAGCCCGCCTAGGACGTGCACCTTTGTTCTCAGAGCTCCGTGCAACAGTCTGCCTCTCTCGCAGTTCGAACGGAAAACGAAAGCTTTTCGCCTACGCCCTTCACAGAGATCCGTTGCCAGAACGAGAATGACTTGTAGCCGGAGCTCGCCCCCGCCGCGAGGAAGCTGCTCTTAGCACCGCATTGCAGGGACACGTCTCGCTTCTTGTCTACGTGCTTAGCGCTCTCCGAATTCGCTGCTAGCCCCACGGTCCTTCTCAGCTGCAAGTAGCAGCGCTCGCAGTACATAGAGCTTCGCAAGGACCGAAGACCCGGAGGGACATATCGCACACGAAAATGTACGAGGACAGAGACGTGTTCTACATTGTCCTTTCTCGTCATCCAGTTTGTACATCTGCTTCCTTTGCTGTTAGGAATCGCTCCTTGAAAGACAAGCGAGAGCGTCTTTCTGGGTGCACTGCACTGAGTGAGTGCTCGCTAGGGTCTTTGCACTCGGAGCCAAGGCAAGAGGGCGTGCTTGCCAGCTGAACTGAGAACACGCTGTTGGGCAGAGCTGAAACTGACCGCTGGAGTTCAGCTCCTTCCTACTGCTAAGGGCACTTGCGAAGGAAAGCGAGAGTCAACCACCTTCCTCTCCTAGTAGCCTGTAACGTGGTGCACACAAGCACGGCTCTTGTGCCGCTTCGTTCACCGCCCTCTCCCTCGCCCTCGCCTGGCGCCGCTTTCACTTCCCGGCGGCCAGAAGCCGCTGCAGGGGCGCCACATAGCCAGCAGTGTGCTGGCAGCCAAGAGCTCGAGAACGCTGCTTCTGCCCAAGCCCGCCTAGGACGTGCACCTTTGTTCTCAGAGCTCCGTGCAACAGTCTGCCTCTCTCGCAGTTCGAACGGAAAACGAAAGCTTTTCGCCTAAGCCCTTCACAGAGATCCGTTGCCAGGACGAGAATGACTTGTAGCCGGAGCTCGCCCCCGCCGCGAGGAAGCTGCTCTTAGCACCGCATTGCAGGGACACGTCTCGCTTCTTGACTACGTGCTTAGCGCTCTCCGAATTCGCTGCTAGCCCCACGGTCCTTCTCAGCTGCAAGTAGCAGCGCTCGCAGTACACAGAGCTTCGCAAGGACCGAAGACCCGGAGGGAAGTATCGCACACGAAAATGTACGAGGACAGAGACGTGTTCTACTTTATCCTTTCTCGTCATCCAGTTTGTACATCTGCTTCCTTTGCTGTTAGGAATCGCTCCTTGAAAGACGAGCGAGAGCGTCTTTCTGGGTGCACTGCACTGAGTGAGTGCTCGCTAGGGTCTTTGCACTCGGAGCCAAGGCAAGAGGGCGTGCTTGCCAGCTGAACTGAGAACACGCTGTTGGGCAGAGCTGAAACTGACCGCTGGAGTTCAGCTCTCTCCGGACGGCAGAAGGCGAAGAACGAAGCCGCTTGCGAGCGGCGCTGTGCAGCGAAGAGCACACGAGTGAGTGCTCGCTAGTGACTATGCACTCGGAGCCAAGGCAACAGGGCGTGCTTGCCAGCTGAACTGAGAACACGCTGTTGGGCAGAGCTGAAACTGACCGCTGGAGTTCAGCTCCTTCCTACTGCTAAGGGCACTTGCGAAGGAAAGCGAGAGTCAACCACCTTCCTCTCCTAGTAGCCTGTAACGTGGTGCACACAAGCACGGCTCTTGTGCCGCTTCGTTCACCGCCCTCTCCCTCGCCCTCGCCTGGCGCCGCTTTCACTTCCCGGCGGCCAGAAGCCGCTGCAGGGGCGCCCCACCGCCAGCAGTGTGCTGGCAGCCAAGAGCTAGAGAACGCTGCTTCTGCCCAAGCCCGCCTAGGCGCGTGCAACTTTGTTCTCAGAGCTCCGTGCAACAGTCTGCCTCTCTCGCAGTTCGAACGGAAAACGAAAGCTTTTCGCCTACGCCCTTCACAGAGATCCGTTGCCAGAACGAGAATGACTTGTAGCCGGAGCTCGCCCCCGCCGCGAGGAAGCTGCTCTTAGCACCGCATTGCAGGGACACGTCTCGCTTCTTGTCTACGTGCTTAGCGCTCTCCGAATTCGCTGCTAGCTCCACGGTCCTTCTCAGCTGCAAGTAGCAGCGCTCGCAGTACATAGAGCTTCGCAAGGACCGAAGACCCGGAGGGAAGTATCGCACACGAAAATGTACGAGGACAGAGACGTGTTCTACATTGTCCTTTCTCGTCATCCAGTTTGTACATCTGCTTCCTTTGCTGTTAGGAATCGCTCCTTGAAAGACAATCGAGAGCGTCTTTCTGGTTGCACTGCACTGAGTGCTCGCTAGGGTCTTTGCACTCGGAGCCAAGGCAAGAGGGCGTGCTTGCCAGCTGAACTGAGAACACGCTGTTGGGCAGAGCTGAAACTGACCGCTGGAGTTCAGCTCCTTCCGACTGCTAAGGGCACCTGGGAAGGCAAGCGAGAGTCAACCACCTTCCTCTCCTAGTAGCCTGTAACGTGGTGCACACAAGCACGGCTCTTGTGCCGCTTCGTTCACCGCCCTCTCCCTCGCCCTCGCCTGGCGCCGCTTTCACTTCCCGGCGGCCAGAAGCCGCTGCAGGGGCGCCCCACCGCCAGCAGTGTGCTGGCAGCCAAGAGCTCGAGAACGCTGCTTCTGCCCAAGCCCGCCTAGGACGTGCACCTTTGTTCTCAGAGCTCCGTGCAACAGTCTGCCTCTCTCGCAGTTCGAACGGAAAACGAAAGCTTTTCGCCTACGCCCTTCACAGAGATCCGTTGCCAGAACGAGAATGACTTGTAGCCGGAGCTCGCCCCCGCCGCGAGGAAGCTGCTCTTAACACCGCATTGCAGGGACACGTCTCGCTTCTTGACTACGTGCTTAGCGCTCTCCGAATTCGCTGCTAGCCCCACGGTCCTTCTCAGCTGCAAGTAGCAGCGCTCGCAGTACATAGAGCTTCGCAAGGACCGAAGACCCGGAGGGAAGTATCGCACACGAAAATGTACGAGGACAGAGACGTGTTCTACTTTATCCTTTCTCGTCATCCAGTTTGTACATCTGCTTCCTTTGCTGTTAGGAATCGCTCCTTGAAAGACGAGCGAGAGCGTCTTTCTGGGTGCACTGCACTGAGTGAGTGCTCGCTAGGGTCTTTGCACTCGGAGCCAAGGCAAGAGGGCGTGCTTGCTCGCAGAACTGAGAACACGCTTTTGGGCCGAGCTTAAACTGACCGCTGGAGTTCAGCTCTCTCCGGACGGCAGAAGGCGAAGAACGAAGCCGCTTGCGAGCGGCGCAGTGCAGCGAAGAGCACACGAGTGAGTGCTCGCTAGTGACTATGCACTCGGAGCCAAGGCAACAGGGCGTGCTTGCCAGCTGAACTGAGAACACGCTGTTGGGCAGAGCTGAAACTGACCGCTGGAGTTCAGCTCCTTCCTACTGCTAAGGGCACTTGCGAAGGAAAGCGAGAGTCAACCACCTTCCTCTCCTAGTAGCCTGTAACGTGGTGCACACAAGCACGGCTCTTGTGCCGCTTCGTTCACCGCCCTCTCCCTCGCCCTCGCCTGGCGCCGCTTTCACTTCCCGGCGGCCAGAAGCCGCTGCAGGGGCGCCCCACCGCCAGCAGTGTGCTGGCAGCCAAGAGCTCGAGAACGCTGCTTCTGCCCAAGCCCGCCTAGGACGTGCACCTTTGTTCTCAGAGCTCCGTGCAACAGTCTGCCTCTCTCGCAGTTCGAACGGAAAACGAAAGCTTTTCGCCTACGCCCTTCACAGAGATCCGTTGCCAGAACGAGAATGACTTGTAGCCGGAGCTCGCCCCCGCCGCGAGGAAGCTGCTCTTAGCACCGCATTGCAGGGACACGTCTCGCTTCTTGTCTACGTGCTTAGCGCTCTCCGAATTCGCTGCTAGCCCCACGGTCCTTCTCAGCTGCAAGTAGCAGCGCTCGCAGTACATAGAGCTTCGCAAGGACCGAAGACCCGGAGGGACATATCGCACACGAAAATGTACGAGGACAGAGACGTGTTCTACATTGTCCTTTCTCGTCATCCAGTTTGTACATCTGCTTCCTTTGCTGTTAGGAATCGCTCCTTGAAAGACAAGCGAGAGCGTCTTTCTGGGTGCACTGCACTGAGTGAGTGCTCGCTAGGGTCTTTGCACTCGGAGCCAAGGCAAGAGGGCGTGCTTGCCAGCTGAACTGAGAACACGCTGTTGGGCAGAGCTGAAACTGACCGCTGGAGTTCAGCTCCTTCCTACTGCTAAGGGCACTTGCGAAGGAAAGCGAGAGTCAACCACCTTCCTCTCCTAGTAGCCTGTAACGTGGTGCACACAAGCACGGCTCTTGTGCCGCTTCGTTCACCGCCCTCTCCCTCGCCCTCGCCTGGCGCCGCTTTCACTTCCCGGCGGCCAGAAGCCGCTGCAGGGGCGCCACATAGCCAGCAGTGTGCTGGCAGCCAAGAGCTCGAGAACGCTGCTTCTGCCCAAGCCCGCCTAGGACGTGCACCTTTGTTCTCAGAGCTCCGTGCAACAGTCTGCCTCTCTCGCAGTTCGAACGGAAAACGAAAGCTTTTCGCCTAAGCCCTTCACAGAGATCCGTTGCCAGGACGAGAATGACTTGTAGCCGGAGCTCGCCCCCGCCGCGAGGAAGCTGCTCTTAGCACCGCATTGCAGGGACACGTCTCGCTTCTTGACTACGTGCTTAGCGCTCTCCGAATTCGCTGCTAGCCCCACGGTCCTTCTCAGCTGCAAGTAGCAGCGCTCGCAGTACACAGAGCTTCGCAAGGACCGAAGACCCGGAGGGAAGTATCGCACACGAAAATGTACGAGGACAGAGACGTGTTCTACTTTATCCTTTCTCGTCATCCAGTTTGTACATCTGCTTCCTTTGCTGTTAGGAATCGCTCCTTGAAAGACGAGCGAGAGCGTCTTTCTGGGTGCACTGCACTGAGTGAGTGCTCGCTAGGGTCTTTGCACTCGGAGCCAAGGCAAGAGGGCGTGCTTGCTCGCAGAACTGAGAACACGCTTTTGGGCAGAGCTGAAACTGACCGCTGGAGTTCAGCTCTCTCCGGACGGCAGAAGGCGAAGAACGAAGCCGCTTGCGAGCGGCGCTGTGCAGCGAAGAGCACACGAGTGAGTGCTCGCTAGTGACTATGCACTCGGAGCCAAGGCAACAGGGCGTGCTTGCCAGCTGAACTGAGAACACCCTGTTGGGCAGAGCTGAAACTGACCGCTGGAGTTCAGCTCCTTCCTACTGCTAAGGGCACTTGCGAAGGAAAGCGAGAGTCAACCACCTTCCTCTCCTAGTAGCCTGTAACGTGGTGCACACAAGCACGGCTCTTGTGCCGCTTCGTTCACCGCCCTCTCCCTCGCCCTCGCCTGGCGCCGCTTTCACTTCCCGGCGGCCAGAAGCCGCTGCAGGGGCGCCACATAGCCAGCAGTGTGCTGGCAGCCAAGAGCTCGAGAACGCTGCTTCTGCCCAAGCCCGCCTAGGCGCGTGCAACTTTGTTCTCAGAGCTCCGTGCAACAGTCTGCCTCTCTCGCAGTTCGAACGGAAAACGAAAGCTTTTCGCCTACGCCCTTCACAGAGATCCGTTGCCAGAACGAGAATGACTTGTAGCCGGAGCTCGCCCCCGCCGCGAGGAAGCTGCTCTTAGCACCGCATTGCAGGGACACGTCTCGCTTCTTGTCTACGTGCTTAGCGCTCTCCGAATTCGCTGCTAGCTCCACGGTCCTTCTCAGCTGCAAGTAGCAGCGCTCGCAGTACATAGAGCTTCGCAAGGACCGAAGACCCGGAGGGAAGTATCGCACACGAAAATGTACGAGGACAGAGACGTGTTCTACATTGTCCTTTCTCGTCATCCAGTTTGTACATCTGCTTCCTTTGCTGTTAGGAATCGCTCCTTGAAAGACAATCGAGAGCGTCTTTCTGGTTGCACTGCACTGAGTGCTCGCTAGGGTCTTTGCACTCGGAGCCAAGGCAAGAGGGCGTGCTTGCCAGCTGAACTGAGAACACGCTGTTGGGCAGAGCTGAAACTGACCGCTGGAGTTCAGCTCCTTCCGACTGCTAAGGGCACCTGGGAAGGCAAGCGAGAGTCAACCACCTTCCTCTCCTAGTAGCCTGTAACGTGGTGCACACAAGCACGGCTCTTGTGCCGCTTCGTTCACCGCCCTCTCCCTCGCCCTCGCCTGGCGCCGCTTTCACTTGCCGGCGGCCAGAAGCCGCTGCAGGGGCGCCCCACCGCCAGCAGTGTGCTGGCAGCCAAGAGCTCGAGAACGCTGCTTCTGCCCAAGCCCGCCTAGGACGTGCACCTTTGTTCTCAGAGCTCCGTGCAACAGTCTGCCTCTCTCGCAGTTCGAACGGAAAACGAAAGCTTTTCGCCTACGCCCTTCACAGAGATCCGTTGCCAGAACGAGAATGACTTGTAGCCGGAGCTCGCCCCCGCCGCGAGGAAGCTGCTCTTAACACCGCATTGCAGGGACACGTCTCGCTTCTTGACTACGTGCTTAGCGCTCTCCGAATTCGCTGCTAGCCCCACGGTCCTTCTCAGCTGCAAGTAGCAGCGCTCGCAGTACATAGAGCTTCGCAAGGACCGAAGACCCGGAGGGAAGTATCGCACACGAAAATGTACGAGGACAGAGACGTGTTCTACTTTATCCTTTCTCGTCATCCAGTTTGTACATCTGCTTCCTTTGCTGTTAGGAATCGCTCCTTGAAAGACGAGCGAGAGCGTCTTTCTGGGTGCACTGCACTGAGTGAGTGCTCGCTAGGGTCTTTGCACTCGGAGCCAAGGCAAGAGGGCGTGCTTGCTCGCAGAACTGAGAACACGCTTTTGGGCAGAGCTGAAACTGACCGCTGGAGTTCAGCTCTCTCCGGACGGCAGAAGGCGAAGAACGAAGCCGCTTGCGAGCGGCGCTGTGCAGCGAAGAGCACACGAGTGAGTGCTCGCTAGTGACTATGCACTCGGAGCCAAGGCAACAGGGCGTGCTTGCCAGCTGAACTGAGAACACGCTGTTGGGCAGAGCTGAAACTGACCGCTGGAGTTCAGCTCCTTCCTACTGCTAAGGGCACTTGCGAAGGAAAGCGAGAGTCAACCACCTTCCTCTCCTAGTAGCCTGTAACGTGGTGCACACAAGCACGGCTCTTGTGCCGCTTCGTTCACCGCCCTCTCCCTCGCCCTCGCCTGGCGCCGCTTTCACTTCCCGGCGGCCAGAAGCCGCTGCAGGGGCGCCCCACCGCCAGCAGTGTGCTGGCAGCCAAGAGCTCGAGAACGCTGCTTCTGCCCAAGCCCGCCTAGGACGTGCACCTTTGTTCTCAGAGCTCCGTGCAACAGTCTGCCTCTCTCGCAGTTCGAACGGAAAACGAAAGCTTTTCGCCTACGCCCTTCACAGAGATCCGTTGCCAGAACGAGAATGACTTGTAGCCGGAGCTCGCCCCCGCCGCGAGGAAGCTGCTCTTAGCACCGCATTGCAGGGACACGTCTCGCTTCTTGTCTACGTGCTTAGCGCTCTCCGAATTCGCTGCTAGCCCCACGGTCCTTCTCAGCTGCAAGTAGCAGCGCTCGCAGTACATAGAGCTTCGCAAGGACCGAAGACCCGGAGGGACATATCGCACACGAAAATGTACGAGGACAGAGACGTGTTCTACATTGTCCTTTCTCGTCATCCAGTTTGTACATCTGCTTCCTTTGCTGTTAGGAATCGCTCCTTGAAAGACAAGCGAGAGCGTCTTTCTGGGTGCACTGCACTGAGTGAGTGCTCGCTAGGGTCTTTGCACTCGGAGCCAAGGCAAGAGGGCGTGCTTGCCAGCTGAACTGAGAACACGCTGTTGGGCAGAGCTGAAACTGACCGCTGGAGTTCAGCTCCTTCCTACTGCTAAGGGCACTTGCGAAGGAAAGCGAGAGTCAACCACCTTCCTCTCCTAGTAGCCTGTAACGTGGTGCACACAAGCACGGCTCTTGTGCCGCTTCGTTCACCGCCCTCTCCCTCGCCCTCGCCTGGCGCCGCTTTCACTTCCCGGCGGCCAGAAGCCGCTGCAGGGGCGCCACATAGCCAGCAGTGTGCTGGCAGCCAAGAGCTCGAGAACGCTGCTTCTGCCCAAGCCCGCCTAGGACGTGCACCTTTGTTCTCAGAGCTCCGTGCAACAGTCTGCCTCTCTCGCAGTTCGAACGGAAAACGAAAGCTTTTCGCCTAAGCCCTTCACAGAGATCCGTTGCCAGGACGAGAATGACTTGTAGCCGGAGCTCGCCCCCGCCGCGAGGAAGCTGCTCTTAGCACCGCATTGCAGGGACACGTCTCGCTTCTTGACTACGTGCTTAGCGCTCTCCGAATTCGCTGCTAGCCCCACGGTCCTTCTCAGCTGCAAGTAGCAGCGCTCGCAGTACACAGAGCTTCGCAAGGACCGAAGACCCGGAGGGAAGTATCGCACACGAAAATGTACGAGGACAGAGACGTGTTCTACTTTATCCTTTCTCGTCATCCAGTTTGTACATCTGCTTCCTTTGCTGTTAGGAATCGCTCCTTGAAAGACGAGCGAGAGCGTCTTTCTGGGTGCACTGCACTGAGTGAGTGCTCGCTAGGGTCTTTGCACTCGGAGCCAAGGCAAGAGGGCGTGCTTGCCAGCTGAACTGAGAACACGCTGTTGGGCAGAGCTGAAACTGACCGCTGGAGTTCAGCTCTCTCCGGACGGCAGAAGGCGAAGAACGAAGCCGCTTGCGAGCGGCGCTGTGCAGCGAAGAGCACACGAGTGAGTGCTCGCTAGTGACTATGCACTCGGAGCCAAGGCAACAGGGCGTGCTTGCCAGCTGAACTGAGAACACGCTGTTGGGCAGAGCTGAAACTGACCGCTGGAGTTCAGCTCCTTCCTACTGCTAAGGGCACTTGCGAAGGAAAGCGAGAGTCAACCACCTTCCTCTCCTAGTAGCCTGTAACGTGGTGCACACAAGCACGGCTCTTGTGCCGCTTCGTTCACCGCCCTCTCCCTCGCCCTCGCCTGGCGCCGCTTTCACTTCCCGGCGGCCAGAAGCCGCTGCAGGGGCGCCACATAGCCAGCAGTGTGCTGGCAGCCAAGAGCTAGAGAACGCTGCTTCTGCCCAAGCCCGCCTAGGCGCGTGCAACTTTGTTCTCAGAGCTCCGTGCAACAGTCTGCCTCTCTCTCACTTCGAACGGAAAACGAAAGCTTTTCGCCTAAGCCCTTCACAGAGATCCGTTGCCAGGACGAGAATGACTTGTAGCCGGAGCTCGCCTCCGCCGCGAGGAAGCTGCTCTTAGCACCGCATTGCAGGGACACGTCTCGCTTCTTGACTACGTGCTTAGCGCTCTCCGAATTCGCTGCTAGCCCCACGGTCCTTCTCAGCTGCAAGTAGCAGCGCTCGCAGTACATAGAGCTTCGCAAGGACCGAAGACCCGGAGGGACATATCGCACACGAAAATGTACGAGGACAGAGACGTGTTCTACATTGTCCTTTCTCGTCATCCAGTTTGTACATCTGCTTCCTTTGCTGTTAGGAATCGCTCCTTGAAAGACAAGCGAGAGCGTCTTTCTGGTTGCACTGCACTGAGTGCTCGCTAGGGTCTTTGCACTCGGAGCCAAGGCAAGAGGGCGTGCTTGCCAGCTGAACTGAGAACACGCTGTTGGGCAGAGCTGAAACTGACCGCTGGAGTTCAGCTCCTTCCGACTGCTAAGGGCACCTGGGAAGGCAAGCGAGAGTCAACCACCTTCCTCTCCCAGTAGCCTGTAACGTGGTGCACAAAACCACGGCTCTTGTGCCGCTTCGTTCACCGCCCTCGCCCACGCCTACGCCTGGCTCCGCTTTCACTTGCCGGCGGCCAGAAGACGCCGCAGGGGCGCCACATAGCCAGCAGTGTGCCGGCAGCCAAGAGCTCGAGAACGCTGCTTCTGCCCAAGCCCGCCTAGGACGTGCACCTTTGTTCTCAGAGCTCCGTGCAACAGTCTGCCTCTCTCGCAGTTCGAACGGAAAACGAAAGCTTTTCGCCTACGCCCTTCACAGAGATCCGTTGCCAGAACGAGAATGACTTGTAGCCGGAGCTCGCCCCCGCCGCCAGGAAGCTGCTCTTAACACCGCATTGCAGGGACACGTCTCGCTTCTTGACTACGTGCTTAGCGCTCTCCGAATTCGCTGCTAGCCCCACGGTCCTTCTCAGCTGCAAGTAGCAGCGCTCGCAGTACATAGAGCTTCGCAAGGACCGAAGACCCGGAGGGAAGTATCGCACACGAAAATGTACGAGGACAGAGACGTGTTCTACTTTATCCTTTCTCGTCATCCAGTTTGTACATCTGCTTCCTTTGCTGTTAGGAATCGCTCCTTGAAAGACGAGCGAGAGCGTCTTTCTGGGTGCACTGCACTGAGTGAGTGCTCGCTAGGGTCTTTGCACTCGGAGCCAAGGCAAGAGGGCGTGCTTGCTCGCAGAACTGAGAACACGCTTTTGGGCAGAGCTGAAACTGACCGCTGGAGTTCAGCTCTCTCCGGACGGCAGAAGGCGAAGAACGAAGCCGCTTGCGAGCGGCGCTGTGCAGCGAACAGCACACGAGTGAGTGCTCGCTAGTGACTATGCACTCGGAGCCAAGGCAACAGGGCGTGCTTGCCAGCTGAACTGAGAACACCCTGTTGGGCAGAGCTGAAACTGACCGCTGGAGTTCAGCTCCTTCCTACTGCTAAGGGCACTTGCGAAGGAAAGCGAGAGTCAACCACCTTCCTCTCCTAGTAGCCTGTAACGTGGTGCACACAAGCACGGCTCTTGTGCCGCTTCGTTCACCGCCCTCTCCCTCGCCCTCGCCTGGCGCCGCTTTCACTTCCCGGCGGCCAGAAGCCGCTGCAGGGGCGCCCCACCGCCAGCAGTGTGCTGGCAGCCAAGAGCTAGAGAACGCTGCTTCTGCCCAAGCCCGCCTAGGCGCGTGCAACTTTGTTCTCAGAGCTCCGTGCAACAGTCTGCCTCTCTCGCAGTTCGAACGGAAAACGAAAGCTTTTCGCCTACGCCCTTCACAGAGATCCGTTGCCAGAACGAGAATGACTTGTAGCCGGAGCTCGCCCCCGCCGCGAGGAAGCTGCTCTTAGCACCGCATTGCAGGGACACGTCTCGCTTCTTGTCTACGTGCTTAGCGCTCTCCGAATTCGCTGCTAGCTCCACGGTCCTTCTCAGCTGCAAGTAGCAGCGCTCGCAGTACATAGAGCTTCGCAAGGACCGAAGACCCGGAGGGAAGTATCGCACACGAAAATGTACGAGGACAGAGACGTGTTCTACATTGTCCTTTCTCGTCATCCAGTTTGTACATCTGCTTCCTTTGCTGTTAGGAATCGCTCCTTGAAAGACAATCGAGAGCGTCTTTCTGGTTGCACTGCACTGAGTGCTCGCTAGGGTCTTTGCACTCGGAGCCAAGGCAAGAGGGCGTGCTTGCCAGCTGAACTGAGAACACGCTGTTGGGCAGAGCTGAAACTGACCGCTGGAGTTCAGCTCCTTCCGACTGCTAAGGGCACCTGGGAAGGCAAGCGAGAGTCAACCACCTTCCTCTCCTAGTAGCCTGTAACGTGGTGCACACAAGCACGGCTCTTGTGCCGCTTCGTTCACCGCCCTCTCCCTCGCCCTCGCCTGGCGCCGCTTTCACTTCCCGGCGGCCAGAAGCCGCTGCAGGGGCGCCCCACCGCCAGCAGTGTGCTGGCAGCCAAGAGCTCGAGAACGCTGCTTCTGCCCAAGCCCGCCTAGGACGTGCACCTTTGTTCTCAGAGCTCCGTGCAACAGTCTGCCTCTCTCGCAGTTCGAACGGAAAACGAAAGCTTTTCGCCTACGCCCTTCACAGAGATCCGTTGCCAGAACGAGAATGACTTGTAGCCGGAGCTCGCCCCCGCCGCGAGGAAGCTGCTCTTAACACCGCATTGCAGGGACACGTCTCGCTTCTTGACTACGTGCTTAGCGCTCTCCGAATTCGCTGCTAGCCCCACGGTCCTTCTCAGCTGCAAGTAGCAGCGCTCGCAGTACATAGAGCTTCGCAAGGACCGAAGACCCGGAGGGAAGTATCGCACACGAAAATGTACGAGGACAGAGACGTGTTCTACTTTATCCTTTCTCGTCATCCAGTTTGTACATCTGCTTCCTTTGCTGTTAGGAATCGCTCCTTGAAAGACGAGCGAGAGCGTCTTTCTGGGTGCACTGCACTGAGTGAGTGCTCGCTAGGGTCTTTGCACTCGGAGCCAAGGCAAGAGGGCGTGCTTGCTCGCAGAACTGAGAACACGCTTTTGGGCCGAGCTTAAACTGACCGCTGGAGTTCAGCTCTCTCCGGACGGCAGAAGGCGAAGAACGAAGCCGCTTGCGAGCGGCGCAGTGCAGCGAAGAGCACACGAGTGAGTGCTCGCTAGTGACTATGCACTCGGAGCCAAGGCAACAGGGCGTGCTTGCCAGCTGAACTGAGAACACGCTGTTGGGCAGAGCTGAAACTGACCGCTGGAGTTCAGCTCCTTCCTACTGCTAAGGGCACTTGCGAAGGAAAGCGAGAGTCAACCACCTTCCTCTCCTAGTAGCCTGTAACGTGGTGCACACAAGCACGGCTCTTGTGCCGCTTCGTTCACCGCCCTCTCCCTCGCCCTCGCCTGGCGCCGCTTTCACTTCCCGGCGGCCAGAAGCCGCTGCAGGGGCGCCCCACCGCCAGCAGTGTGCTGGCAGCCAAGAGCTCGAGAACGCTGCTTCTGCCCAAGCCCGCCTAGGACGTGCACCTTTGTTCTCAGAGCTCCGTGCAACAGTCTGCCTCTCTCGCAGTTCGAACGGAAAACGAAAGCTTTTCGCCTACGCCCTTCACAGAGATCCGTTGCCAGAACGAGAATGACTTGTAGCCGGAGCTCGCCCCCGCCGCGAGGAAGCTGCTCTTAGCACCGCATTGCAGGGACACGTCTCGCTTCTTGTCTACGTGCTTAGCGCTCTCCGAATTCGCTGCTAGCCCCACGGTCCTTCTCAGCTGCAAGTAGCAGCGCTCGCAGTACATAGAGCTTCGCAAGGACCGAAGACCCGGAGGGACATATCGCACACGAAAATGTACGAGGACAGAGACGTGTTCTACATTGTCCTTTCTCGTCATCCAGTTTGTACATCTGCTTCCTTTGCTGTTAGGAATCGCTCCTTGAAAGACAAGCGAGAGCGTCTTTCTGGGTGCACTGCACTGAGTGAGTGCTCGCTAGGGTCTTTGCACTCGGAGCCAAGGCAAGAGGGCGTGCTTGCCAGCTGAACTGAGAACACGCTGTTGGGCAGAGCTGAAACTGACCGCTGGAGTTCAGCTCCTTCCTACTGCTAAGGGCACTTGCGAAGGAAAGCGAGAGTCAACCACCTTCCTCTCCTAGTAGCCTGTAACGTGGTGCACACAAGCACGGCTCTTGTGCCGCTTCGTTCACCGCCCTCTCCCTCGCCCTCGCCTGGCGCCGCTTTCACTTCCCGGCGGCCAGAAGCCGCTGCAGGGGCGCCACATAGCCAGCAGTGTGCTGGCAGCCAAGAGCTCGAGAACGCTGCTTCTGCCCAAGCCCGCCTAGGACGTGCACCTTTGTTCTCAGAGCTCCGTGCAACAGTCTGCCTCTCTCGCAGTTCGAACGGAAAACGAAAGCTTTTCGCCTAAGCCCTTCACAGAGATCCGTTGCCAGGACGAGAATGACTTGTAGCCGGAGCTCGCCCCCGCCGCGAGGAAGCTGCTCTTAGCACCGCATTGCAGGGACACGTCTCGCTTCTTGACTACGTGCTTAGCGCTCTCCGAATTCGCTGCTAGCCCCACGGTCCTTCTCAGCTGCAAGTAGCAGCGCTCGCAGTACACAGAGCTTCGCAAGGACCGAAGACCCGGAGGGAAGTATCGCACACGAAAATGTACGAGGACAGAGACGTGTTCTACTTTATCCTTTCTCGTCATCCAGTTTGTACATCTGCTTCCTTTGCTGTTAGGAATCGCTCCTTGAAAGACGAGCGAGAGCGTCTTTCTGGGTGCACTGCACTGAGTGAGTGCTCGCTAGGGTCTTTGCACTCGGAGCCAAGGCAAGAGGGCGTGCTTGCTCGCAGAACTGAGAACACGCTTTTGGGCAGAGCTGAAACTGACCGCTGGAGTTCAGCTCTCTCCGGACGGCAGAAGGCGAAGAACGAAGCCGCTTGCGAGCGGCGCTGTGCAGCGAAGAGCACACGAGTGAGTGCTCGCTAGTGACTATGCACTCGGAGCCAAGGCAACAGGGCGTGCTTGCCAGCTGAACTGAGAACACCCTGTTGGGCAGAGCTGAAACTGACCGCTGGAGTTCAGCTCCTTCCTACTGCTAAGGGCACTTGCGAAGGAAAGCGAGAGTCAACCACCTTCCTCTCCTAGTAGCCTGTAACGTGGTGCACACAAGCACGGCTCTTGTGCCGCTTCGTTCACCGCCCTCTCCCTCGCCCTCGCCTGGCGCCGCTTTCACTTCCCGGCGGCCAGAAGCCGCTGCAGGGGCGCCACATAGCCAGCAGTGTGCTGGCAGCCAAGAGCTCGAGAACGCTGCTTCTGCCCAAGCCCGCCTAGGCGCGTGCAACTTTGTTCTCAGAGCTCCGTGCAACAGTCTGCCTCTCTCGCAGTTCGAACGGAAAACGAAAGCTTTTCGCCTACGCCCTTCACAGAGATCCGTTGCCAGAACGAGAATGACTTGTAGCCGGAGCTCGCCCCCGCCGCGAGGAAGCTGCTCTTAGCACCGCATTGCAGGGACACGTCTCGCTTCTTGTCTACGTGCTTAGCGCTCTCCGAATTCGCTGCTAGCTCCACGGTCCTTCTCAGCTGCAAGTAGCAGCGCTCGCAGTACATAGAGCTTCGTAAGGACCGAAGACCCGGAGGGAAGTATCGCACACGAAAATGTACGAGGACAGAGACGTGTTCTACATTGTCCTTTCTCGTCATCCAGTTTGTACATCTGCTTCCTTTGCTGTTAGGAATCGCTCCTTGAAAGACAATCGAGAGCGTCTTTCTGGTTGCACTGCACTGAGTGCTCGCTAGGGTCTTTGCACTCGGAGCCAAGGCAAGAGGGCGTGCTTGCCAGCTGAACTGAGAACACGCTGTTGGGCAGAGCTGAAACTGACCGCTGGAGTTCAGCTCCTTCCGACTGCTAAGGGCACCTGGGAAGGCAAGCGAGAGTCAACCACCTTCCTCTCCTAGTAGCCTGTAACGTGGTGCACACAAGCACGGCTCTTGTGCCGCTTCGTTCACCGCCCTCTCCCTCGCCCTCGCCTGGCGCCGCTTTCACTTGCCGGCGGCCAGAAGCCGCTGCAGGGGCGCCCCACCGCCAGCAGTGTGCTGGCAGCCAAGAGCTCGAGAACGCTGCTTCTGCCCAAGCCCGCCTAGGACGTGCACCTTTGTTCTCAGAGCTCCGTGCAACAGTCTGCCTCTCTCGCAGTTCGAACGGAAAACGAAAGCTTTTCGCCTACGCCCTTCACAGAGATCCGTTGCCAGAACGAGAATGACTTGTAGCCGGAGCTCGCCCCCGCCGCGAGGAAGCTGCTCTTAACACCGCATTGCAGGGACACGTCTCGCTTCTTGACTACGTGCTTAGCGCTCTCCGAATTCGCTGCTAGCCCCACGGTCCTTCTCAGCTGCAAGTAGCAGCGCTCGCAGTACATAGAGCTTCGCAAGGACCGAAGACCCGGAGGGAAGTATCGCACACGAAAATGTACGAGGACAGAGACGTGTTCTACTTTATCCTTTCTCGTCATCCAGTTTGTACATCTGCTTCCTTTGCTGTTAGGAATCGCTCCTTGAAAGACGAGCGAGAGCGTCTTTCTGGGTGCACTGCACTGAGTGAGTGCTCGCTAGGGTCTTTGCACTCGGAGCCAAGGCAAGAGGGCGTGCTTGCTCGCAGAACTGAGAACACGCTTTTGGGCCGAGCTTAAACTGACCGCTGGAGTTCAGCTCTCTCCGGACGGCAGAAGGCGAAGAACGAAGCCGCTTGCGAGCGGCGCAGTGCAGCGAAGAGCACACGAGTGAGTGCTCGCTAGTGACTATGCACTCGGAGCCAAGGCAACAGGGCGTGCTTGCCAGCTGAACTGAGAACACGCTGTTGGGCAGAGCTGAAACTGACCGCTGGAGTTCAGCTCCTTCCTACTGCTAAGGGCACTTGCGAAGGAAAGCGAGAGTCAACCACCTTCCTCTCCTAGTAGCCTGTAACGTGGTGCACACAAGCACGGCTCTTGTGCCGCTTCGTTCACCGCCCTCTCCCTCGCCCTCGCCTGGCGCCGCTTTCACTTCCCGGCGGCCAGAAGCCGCTGCAGGGGCGCCCCACCGCCAGCAGTGTGCTGGCAGCCAAGAGCTCGAGAACGCTGCTTCTGCCCAAGCCCGCCTAGGACGTGCACCTTTGTTCTCAGAGCTCCGTGCAACAGTCTGCCTCTCTCGCAGTTCGAACGGAAAACGAAAGCTTTTCGCCTACGCCCTTCACAGAGATCCGTTGCCAGAACGAGAATGACTTGTAGCCGGAGCTCGCCCCCGCCGCGAGGAAGCTGCTCTTAGCACCGCATTGCAGGGACACGTCTCGCTTCTTGTCTACGTGCTTAGCGCTCTCCGAATTCGCTGCTAGCCCCACGGTCCTTCTCAGCTGCAAGTAGCAGCGCTCGCAGTACATAGAGCTTCGCAAGGACCGAAGACCCGGAGGGACATATCGCACACGAAAATGTACGAGGACAGAGACGTGTTCTACATTGTCCTTTCTCGTCATCCAGTTTGTACATCTGCTTCCTTTGCTGTTAGGAATCGCTCCTTGAAAGACAAGCGAGAGCGTCTTTCTGGGTGCACTGCACTGAGTGAGTGCTCGCTAGGGTCTTTGCACTCGGAGCCAAGGCAAGAGGGCGTGCTTGCCAGCTGAACTGAGAACACGCTGTTGGGCAGAGCTGAAACTGACCGCTGGAGTTCAGCTCCTTCCTACTGCTAAGGGCACTTGCGAAGGAAAGCGAGAGTCAACCACCTTCCTCTCCTAGTAGCCTGTAACGTGGTGCACACAAGCACGGCTCTTGTGCCGCTTCGTTCACCGCCCTCTCCCTCGCCCTCGCCTGGCGCCGCTTTCACTTCCCGGCGGCCAGAAGCCGCTGCAGGGGCGCCACATAGCCAGCAGTGTGCTGGCAGCCAAGAGCTCGAGAACGCTGCTTCTGCCCAAGCCCGCCTAGGACGTGCACCTTTGTTCTCAGAGCTCCGTGCAACAGTCTGCCTCTCTCGCAGTTCGAACGGAAAACGAAAGCTTTTCGCCTAAGCCCTTCACAGAGATCCGTTGCCAGGACGAGAATGACTTGTAGCCGGAGCTCGCCCCCGCCGCGAGGAAGCTGCTCTTAGCACCGCATTGCAGGGACACGTCTCGCTTCTTGACTACGTGCTTAGCGCTCTCCGAATTCGCTGCTAGCCCCACGGTCCTTCTCAGCTGCAAGTAGCAGCGCTCGCAGTACACAGAGCTTCGCAAGGACCGAAGACCCGGAGGGAAGTATCGCACACGAAAATGTACGAGGACAGAGACGTGTTCTACTTTATCCTTTCTCGTCATCCAGTTTGTACATCTGCTTCCTTTGCTGTTAGGAATCGCTCCTTGAAAGACGAGCGAGAGCGTCTTTCTGGGTGCACTGCACTGAGTGAGTGCTCGCTAGGGTCTTTGCACTCGGAGCCAAGGCAAGAGGGCGTGCTTGCCAGCTGAACTGAGAACACGCTGTTGGGCAGAGCTGAAACTGACCGCTGGAGTTCAGCTCTCTCCGGACGGCAGAAGGCGAAGAACGAAGCCGCTTGCGAGCGGCGCTGTGCAGCGAAGAGCACACGAGTGAGTGCTCGCTAGTGACTATGCACTCGGAGCCAAGGCAACAGGGCGTGCTTGCCAGCTGAACTGAGAACACGCTGTTGGGCAGAGCTGAAACTGACCGCTGGAGTTCAGCTCCTTCCTACTGCTAAGGGCACTTGCGAAGGAAAGCGAGAGTCAACCACCTTCCTCTCCTAGTAGCCTGTAACGTGGTGCACACAAGCACGGCTCTTGTGCCGCTTCGTTCACCGCCCTCTCCCTCGCCCTCGCCTGGCGCCGCTTTCACTTCCCGGCGGCCAGAAGCCGCTGCAGGGGCGCCCCACCGCCAGCAGTGTGCTGGCAGCCAAGAGCTAGAGAACGCTGCTTCTGCCCAAGCCCGCCTAGGCGCGTGCAACTTTGTTCTCAGAGCTCCGTGCAACAGTCTGCCTCTCTCGCAGTTCGAACGGAAAACGAAAGCTTTTCGCCTACGCCCTTCACAGAGATCCGTTGCCAGAACGAGAATGACTTGTAGCCGGAGCTCGCCCCCGCCGCGAGGAAGCTGCTCTTAGCACCGCATTGCAGGGACACGTCTCGCTTCTTGTCTACGTGCTTAGCGCTCTCCGAATTCGCTGCTAGCTCCACGGTCCTTCTCAGCTGCAAGTAGCAGCGCTCGCAGTACATAGAGCTTCGCAAGGACCGAAGACCCGGAGGGAAGTATCGCACACGAAAATGTACGAGGACAGAGACGTGTTCTACATTGTCCTTTCTCGTCATCCAGTTTGTACATCTGCTTCCTTTGCTGTTAGGAATCGCTCCTTGAAAGACAATCGAGAGCGTCTTTCTGGTTGCACTGCACTGAGTGCTCGCTAGGGTCTTTGCACTCGGAGCCAAGGCAAGAGGGCGTGCTTGCCAGCTGAACTGAGAACACGCTGTTGGGCAGAGCTGAAACTGACCGCTGGAGTTCAGCTCCTTCCGACTGCTAAGGGCACCTGGGAAGGCAAGCGAGAGTCAACCACCTTCCTCTCCTAGTAGCCTGTAACGTGGTGCACACAAGCACGGCTCTTGTGCCGCTTCGTTCACCGCCCTCTCCCTCGCCCTCGCCTGGCGCCGCTTTCACTTCCCGGCGGCCAGAAGCCGCTGCAGGGGCGCCCCACCGCCAGCAGTGTGCTGGCAGCCAAGAGCTCGAGAACGCTGCTTCTGCCCAAGCCCGCCTAGGACGTGCACCTTTGTTCTCAGAGCTCCGTGCAACAGTCTGCCTCTCTCGCAGTTCGAACGGAAAACGAAAGCTTTTCGCCTACGCCCTTCACAGAGATCCGTTGCCAGAACGAGAATGACTTGTAGCCGGAGCTCGCCCCCGCCGCGAGGAAGCTGCTCTTAACACCGCATTGCAGGGACACGTCTCGCTTCTTGACTACGTGCTTAGCGCTCTCCGAATTCGCTGCTAGCCCCACGGTCCTTCTCAGCTGCAAGTAGCAGCGCTCGCAGTACATAGAGCTTCGCAAGGACCGAAGACCCGGAGGGAAGTATCGCACACGAAAATGTACGAGGACAGAGACGTGTTCTACTTTATCCTTTCTCGTCATCCAGTTTGTACATCTGCTTCCTTTGCTGTTAGGAATCGCTCCTTGAAAGACGAGCGAGAGCGTCTTTCTGGGTGCACTGCACTGAGTGAGTGCTCGCTAGGGTCTTTGCACTCGGAGCCAAGGCAAGAGGGCGTGCTTGCTCGCAGAACTGAGAACACGCTTTTGGGCCGAGCTTAAACTGACCGCTGGAGTTCAGCTCTCTCCGGACGGCAGAAGGCGAAGAACGAAGCCGCTTGCGAGCGGCGCAGTGCAGCGAAGAGCACACGAGTGAGTGCTCGCTAGTGACTATGCACTCGGAGCCAAGGCAACAGGGCGTGCTTGCCAGCTGAACTGAGAACACGCTGTTGGGCAGAGCTGAAACTGACCGCTGGAGTTCAGCTCCTTCCTACTGCTAAGGGCACTTGCGAAGGAAAGCGAGAGTCAACCACCTTCCTCTCCTAGTAGCCTGTAACGTGGTGCACACAAGCACGGCTCTTGTGCCGCTTCGTTCACCGCCCTCTCCCTCGCCCTCGCCTGGCGCCGCTTTCACTTCCCGGCGGCCAGAAGCCGCTGCAGGGGCGCCCCACCGCCAGCAGTGTGCTGGCAGCCAAGAGCTCGAGAACGCTGCTTCTGCCCAAGCCCGCCTAGGACGTGCACCTTTGTTCTCAGAGCTCCGTGCAACAGTCTGCCTCTCTCGCAGTTCGAACGGAAAACGAAAGCTTTTCGCCTACGCCCTTCACAGAGATCCGTTGCCAGAACGAGAATGACTTGTAGCCGGAGCTCGCCCCCGCCGCGAGGAAGCTGCTCTTAGCACCGCATTGCAGGGACACGTCTCGCTTCTTGTCTACGTGCTTAGCGCTCTCCGAATTCGCTGCTAGCCCCACGGTCCTTCTCAGCTGCAAGTAGCAGCGCTCGCAGTACATAGAGCTTCGCAAGGACCGAAGACCCGGAGGGACATATCGCACACGAAAATGTACGAGGACAGAGACGTGTTCTACATTGTCCTTTCTCGTCATCCAGTTTGTACATCTGCTTCCTTTGCTGTTAGGAATCGCTCCTTGAAAGACAAGCGAGAGCGTCTTTCTGGGTGCACTGCACTGAGTGAGTGCTCGCTAGGGTCTTTGCACTCGGAGCCAAGGCAAGAGGGCGTGCTTGCCAGCTGAACTGAGAACACGCTGTTGGGCAGAGCTGAAACTGACCGCTGGAGTTCAGCTCCTTCCTACTGCTAAGGGCACTTGCGAAGGAAAGCGAGAGTCAACCACCTTCCTCTCCTAGTAGCCTGTAACGTGGTGCACACAAGCACGGCTCTTGTGCCGCTTCGTTCACCGCCCTCTCCCTCGCCCTCGCCTGGCGCCGCTTTCACTTCCCGGCGGCCAGAAGCCGCTGCAGGGGCGCCACATAGCCAGCAGTGTGCTGGCAGCCAAGAGCTCGAGAACGCTGCTTCTGCCCAAGCCCGCCTAGGACGTGCACCTTTGTTCTCAGAGCTCCGTGCAACAGTCTGCCTCTCTCGCAGTTCGAACGGAAAACGAAAGCTTTTCGCCTAAGCCCTTCACAGAGATCCGTTGCCAGGACGAGAATGACTTGTAGCCGGAGCTCGCCCCCGCCGCGAGGAAGCTGCTCTTAGCACCGCATTGCAGGGACACGTCTCGCTTCTTGACTACGTGCTTAGCGCTCTCCGAATTCGCTGCTAGCCCCACGGTCCTTCTCAGCTGCAAGTAGCAGCGCTCGCAGTACACAGAGCTTCGCAAGGACCGAAGACCCGGAGGGAAGTATCGCACACGAAAATGTACGAGGACAGAGACGTGTTCTACTTTATCCTTTCTCGTCATCCAGTTTGTACATCTGCTTCCTTTGCTGTTAGGAATCGCTCCTTGAAAGACGAGCGAGAGCGTCTTTCTGGGTGCACTGCACTGAGTGAGTGCTCGCTAGGGTCTTTGCACTCGGAGCCAAGGCAAGAGGGCGTGCTTGCTCGCAGAACTGAGAACACGCTTTTGGGCAGAGCTGAAACTGACCGCTGGAGTTCAGCTCTCTCCGGACGGCAGAAGGCGAAGAACGAAGCCGCTTGCGAGCGGCGCTGTGCAGCGAAGAGCACACGAGTGAGTGCTCGCTAGTGACTATGCACTCGGAGCCAAGGCAACAGGGCGTGCTTGCCAGCTGAACTGAGAACACCCTGTTGGGCAGAGCTGAAACTGACCGCTGGAGTTCAGCTCCTTCCTACTGCTAAGGGCACTTGCGAAGGAAAGCGAGAGTCAACCACCTTCCTCTCCTAGTAGCCTGTAACGTGGTGCACACAAGCACGGCTCTTGTGCCGCTTCGTTCACCGCCCTCTCCCTCGCCCTCGCCTGGCGCCGCTTTCACTTCCCGGCGGCCAGAAGCCGCTGCAGGGGCGCCACATAGCCAGCAGTGTGCTGGCAGCCAAGAGCTCGAGAACGCTGCTTCTGCCCAAGCCCGCCTAGGCGCGTGCAACTTTGTTCTCAGAGCTCCGTGCAACAGTCTGCCTCTCTCGCAGTTCGAACGGAAAACGAAAGCTTTTCGCCTACGCCCTTCACAGAGATCCGTTGCCAGAACGAGAATGACTTGTAGCCGGAGCTCGCCCCCGCCGCGAGGAAGCTGCTCTTAGCACCGCATTGCAGGGACACGTCTCGCTTCTTGTCTACGTGCTTAGCGCTCTCCGAATTCGCTGCTAGCTCCACGGTCCTTCTCAGCTGCAAGTAGCAGCGCTCGCAGTACATAGAGCTTCGCAAGGACCGAAGACCCGGAGGGAAGTATCGCACACGAAAATGTACGAGGACAGAGACGTGTTCTACATTGTCCTTTCTCGTCATCCAGTTTGTACATCTGCTTCCTTTGCTGTTAGGAATCGCTCCTTGAAAGACAATCGAGAGCGTCTTTCTGGTTGCACTGCACTGAGTGCTCGCTAGGGTCTTTGCACTCGGAGCCAAGGCAAGAGGGCGTGCTTGCCAGCTGAACTGAGAACACGCTGTTGGGCAGAGCTGAAACTGACCGCTGGAGTTCAGCTCCTTCCGACTGCTAAGGGCACCTGGGAAGGCAAGCGAGAGTCAACCACCTTCCTCTCCTAGTAGCCTGTAACGTGGTGCACACAAGCACGGCTCTTGTGCCGCTTCGTTCACCGCCCTCTCCCTCGCCCTCGCCTGGCGCCGCTTTCACTTGCCGGCGGCCAGAAGCCGCTGCAGGGGCGCCCCACCGCCAGCAGTGTGCTGGCAGCCAAGAGCTCGAGAACGCTGCTTCTGCCCAAGCCCGCCTAGGACGTGCACCTTTGTTCTCAGAGCTCCGTGCAACAGTCTGCCTCTCTCGCAGTTCGAACGGAAAACGAAAGCTTTTCGCCTACGCCCTTCACAGAGATCCGTTGCCAGAACGAGAATGACTTGTAGCCGGAGCTCGCCCCCGCCGCGAGGAAGCTGCTCTTAACACCGCATTGCAGGGACACGTCTCGCTTCTTGACTACGTGCTTAGCGCTCTCCGAATTCGCTGCTAGCCCCACGGTCCTTCTCAGCTGCAAGTAGCAGCGCTCGCAGTACATAGAGCTTCGCAAGGACCGAAGACCCGGAGGGAAGTATCGCACACGAAAATGTACGAGGACAGAGACGTGTTCTACTTTATCCTTTCTCGTCATCCAGTTTGTACATCTGCTTCCTTTGCTGTTAGGAATCGCTCCTTGAAAGACGAGCGAGAGCGTCTTTCTGGGTGCACTGCACTGAGTGAGTGCTCGCTAGGGTCTTTGCACTCGGAGCCAAGGCAAGAGGGCGTGCTTGCTCGCAGAACTGAGAACACGCTTTTGGGCAGAGCTGAAACTGACCGCTGGAGTTCAGCTCTCTCCGGACGGCAGAAGGCGAAGAACGAAGCCGCTTGCGAGCGGCGCTGTGCAGCGAAGAGCACACGAGTGAGTGCTCGCTAGTGACTATGCACTCGGAGCCAAGGCAACAGGGCGTGCTTGCCAGCTGAACTGAGAACACGCTGTTGGGCAGAGCTGAAACTGACCGCTGGAGTTCAGCTCCTTCCTACTGCTAAGGGCACTTGCGAAGGAAAGCGAGAGTCAACCACCTTCCTCTCCTAGTAGCCTGTAACGTGGTGCACACAAGCACGGCTCTTGTGCCGCTTCGTTCACCGCCCTCTCCCTCGCCCTCGCCTGGCGCCGCTTTCACTTCCCGGCGGCCAGAAGCCGCTGCAGGGGCGCCCCACCGCCAGCAGTGTGCTGGCAGCCAAGAGCTCGAGAACGCTGCTTCTGCCCAAGCCCGCCTAGGACGTGCACCTTTGTTCTCAGAGCTCCGTGCAACAGTCTGCCTCTCTCGCAGTTCGAACGGAAAACGAAAGCTTTTCGCCTACGCCCTTCACAGAGATCCGTTGCCAGAACGAGAATGACTTGTAGCCGGAGCTCGCCCCCGCCGCGAGGAAGCTGCTCTTAGCACCGCATTGCAGGGACACGTCTCGCTTCTTGTCTACGTGCTTAGCGCTCTCCGAATTCGCTGCTAGCCCCACGGTCCTTCTCAGCTGCAAGTAGCAGCGCTCGCAGTACATAGAGCTTCGCAAGGACCGAAGACCCGGAGGGACATATCGCACACGAAAATGTACGAGGACAGAGACGTGTTCTACATTGTCCTTTCTCGTCATCCAGTTTGTACATCTGCTTCCTTTGCTGTTAGGAATCGCTCCTTGAAAGACAAGCGAGAGCGTCTTTCTGGGTGCACTGCACTGAGTGAGTGCTCGCTAGGGTCTTTGCACTCGGAGCCAAGGCAAGAGGGCGTGCTTGCCAGCTGAACTGAGAACACGCTGTTGGGCAGAGCTGAAACTGACCGCTGGAGTTCAGCTCCTTCCTACTGCTAAGGGCACTTGCGAAGGAAAGCGAGAGTCAACCACCTTCCTCTCCTAGTAGCCTGTAACGTGGTGCACACAAGCACGGCTCTTGTGCCGCTTCGTTCACCGCCCTCTCCCTCGCCCTCGCCTGGCGCCGCTTTCACTTCCCGGCGGCCAGAAGCCGCTGCAGGGGCGCCACATAGCCAGCAGTGTGCTGGCAGCCAAGAGCTCGAGAACGCTGCTTCTGCCCAAGCCCGCCTAGGACGTGCACCTTTGTTCTCAGAGCTCCGTGCAACAGTCTGCCTCTCTCGCAGTTCGAACGGAAAACGAAAGCTTTTCGCCTAAGCCCTTCACAGAGATCCGTTGCCAGGACGAGAATGACTTGTAGCCGGAGCTCGCCCCCGCCGCGAGGAAGCTGCTCTTAGCACCGCATTGCAGGGACACGTCTCGCTTCTTGACTACGTGCTTAGCGCTCTCCGAATTCGCTGCTAGCCCCACGGTCCTTCTCAGCTGCAAGTAGCAGCGCTCGCAGTACACAGAGCTTCGCAAGGACCGAAGACCCGGAGGGAAGTATCGCACACGAAAATGTACGAGGACAGAGACGTGTTCTACTTTATCCTTTCTCGTCATCCAGTTTGTACATCTGCTTCCTTTGCTGTTAGGAATCGCTCCTTGAAAGACGAGCGAGAGCGTCTTTCTGGGTGCACTGCACTGAGTGAGTGCTCGCTAGGGTCTTTGCACTCGGAGCCAAGGCAAGAGGGCGTGCTTGCCAGCTGAACTGAGAACACGCTGTTGGGCAGAGCTGAAACTGACCGCTGGAGTTCAGCTCTCTCCGGACGGCAGAAGGCGAAGAACGAAGCCGCTTGCGAGCGGCGCTGTGCAGCGAAGAGCACACGAGTGAGTGCTCGCTAGTGACTATGCACTCGGAGCCAAGGCAACAGGGCGTGCTTGCCAGCTGAACTGAGAACACGCTGTTGGGCAGAGCTGAAACTGACCGCTGGAGTTCAGCTCCTTCCTACTGCTAAGGGCACTTGCGAAGGAAAGCGAGAGTCAACCACCTTCCTCTCCTAGTAGCCTGTAACGTGGTGCACACAAGCACGGCTCTTGTGCCGCTTCGTTCACCGCCCTCTCCCTCGCCCTCGCCTGGCGCCGCTTTCACTTCCCGGCGGCCAGAAGCCGCTGCAGGGGCGCCACATAGCCAGCAGTGTGCTGGCAGCCAAGAGCTAGAGAACGCTGCTTCTGCCCAAGCCCGCCTAGGCGCGTGCAACTTTGTTCTCAGAGCTCCGTGCAACAGTCTGCCTCTCTCTCACTTCGAACGGAAAACGAAAGCTTTTCGCCTAAGCCCTTCACAGAGATCCGTTGCCAGGACGAGAATGACTTGAAGCCGGAGCTCGCCTCCGCCGCGAGGAAGCTGCTCTTAGCACCGCATTGCAGGGACACGTCTCGCTTCTTGACTACGTGCTTAGCGCTCTCCGAATTCGCTGCTAGCCCCACGGTCCTTCTCAGCTGCAAGTAGCAGCGCTCGCAGTACATAGAGCTTCGCAAGGACCGAAGACCCGGAGGGACATATCGCACACGAAAATGTACGAGGACAGAGACGTGTTCTACATTGTCCTTTCTCGTCATCCAGTTTGTACATCTGCTTCCTTTGCTGTTAGGAATCGCTCCTTGAAAGACAAGCGAGAGCGTCTTTCTGGTTGCACTGCACTGAGTGCTCGCTAGGGTCTTTGCACTCGGAGCCAAGGCAAGAGGGCGTGCTTGCCAGCTGAACTGAGAACACGCTGTTGGGCAGAGCTGAAACTGACCGCTGGAGTTCAGCTCCTTCCGACTGCTAAGGGCACCTGGGAAGGCAAGCGAGAGTCAACCACCTTCCTCTCCCAGTAGCCTGTAACGTGGTGCACAAAACCACGGCTCTTGTGCCGCTTCGTTCACCGCCCTCGCCCACGCCTACGCCTGGCTCCGCTTTCACTTGCCGGCGGCCAGAAGACGCCGCAGGGGCGCCACATAGCCAGCAGTGTGCCGGCAGCCAAGAGCTCGAGAACGCTGCTTCTGCCCAAGCCCGCCTAGGACGTGCACCTTTGTTCTCAGAGCTCCGTGCAACAGTCTGCCTCTCTCGCAGTTCGAACGGAAAACGAAAGCTTTTCGCCTACGCCCTTCACAGAGATCCGTTGCCAGAACGAGAATGACTTGTAGCCGGAGCTCGCCCCCGCCGCCAGGAAGCTGCTCTTAACACCGCATTGCAGGGACACGTCTCGCTTCTTGACTACGTGCTTAGCGCTCTCCGAATTCGCTGCTAGCCCCACGGTCCTTCTCAGCTGCAAGTAGCAGCGCTCGCAGTACATAGAGCTTCGCAAGGACCGAAGACCCGGAGGGAAGTATCGCACACGAAAATGTACGAGGACAGAGACGTGTTCTACTTTATCCTTTCTCGTCATCCAGTTTGTACATCTGCTTCCTTTGCTGTTAGGAATCGCTCCTTGAAAGACGAGCGAGAGCGTCTTTCTGGGTGCACTGCACTGAGTGAGTGCTCGCTAGGGTCTTTGCACTCGGAGCCAAGGCAAGAGGGCGTGCTTGCTCGCAGAACTGAGAACACGCTTTTGGGCAGAGCTGAAACTGACCGCTGGAGTTCAGCTCTCTCCGGACGGCAGAAGGCGAAGAACGAAGCCGCTTGCGAGCGGCGCTGTGCAGCGAAGAGCACACGAGTGAGTGCTCGCTAGTGACTATGCACTCGGAGCCAAGGCAAGAGGGCGTGCTTGCCAGCTGAACTGAGAACACGCTGTTGGGCAGAGCTGAAACTGACCGCTGGAGTTCAGCTCCTTCCTACTGCTAAGGGCACTTGCGAAGGAAAGCGAGAGTCAATCACCTTCCTCTCCTAGTAGCCTGTAACGTGGTGCACACAAGCACGGCTCTTGTGCCGCTTCGTTCACCGCCCTCTCCCTCGCCCTCGCCTGGCGCCGCTTTCACTTCCCGGCGGCCAGAAGCCGCTGCAGGGGCGCCCCACCGCCAGCAGTGTGCTGGCAGCCAAGAGCTCGAGAACGCTGCTTCTGCCCAAGCCCGCCTAGGACGTGCACTTTATTCTCAGAGCTCCGTGCAACAGTCTGCCTCTCTCGCAGTTCGAACGGAAAACGAAAGATTTTCGCCTAAGCCCTTCACAGAGATCCGTTGCCAGAACGAGAATGACTTCTAGCCGGAGCTCGCCCCCGCCGCGAGGAAGCTGCTCTTAGCACCGCATTGCAGGGACACGTCTCGCTTCTTGTCTACGTGCTTAGCGCTCTCCGAATTCGCTGCTAGCCCCACGGTCCTTCTCAGCTGCAAGTAGCAGCGCTCGCAGTACATAGAGCTTCGCAAGGACCGAAGACCCGGAGGGACATATCGCACACGAAAATGTACGAGGACAGAGACGTGTTCTACATTGTCCTTTCTCGTCATCCAGTTTGTACATCTGCTTCCTTTGCTGTTAGGAATCGCTCCTTGAAAGACAAGCGAGAGCGTCTTTCTGGTTGCACTGCACTGAGTGCTCGCTAGGGTCTTTGCACTCGGAGCCAAGGCAAGAGGGCGTGCTTGCCAGCTGAACTGAGAACACGCTTTTGGGCAGAGCTGAAACTGACCGCTGGAGTTCAGCTCCTTCCGACTGCTACGGGCACCTGGGAAGGCAAGCGAGAGTCAACCACCTTCCTCTCCCAGTAGCCTGTAACGTGGTGCACAAAACCACGGCTCTTGTGCCGCTTCGTTCACCGCCCTCGCCCACGCCTACGCCTGGCTCCGCTTTCACTTGCCGGCGGCCAGAAGCCCCTGCAGGGGCGCCACATAGCCAGCAGTGTGCTGGCAGCCAAGAGCTCGGGAACGCTGCTTCTGCCCAAGCCCGCCTAGGACGTGCACCTTTGTTCTCAGAGCTCCGTGCAACAGTCTGCCTCTCTCGCACTTCGAACGGAAAACGAAAGCTTTTCGCCTAAGCCCTTCACAGAGATCCGTTGCCAGAACGAGAATGACTTGTAGCCGGAGCTCGCCCCCGCCGCGAGGAAGCTGCTCTTAGCACCGCATTGCAGGGACACGTCTCGCTTCTTGACTACGTGCTTAGCGCTCTCCGAATTCGCTGCTAGCCCCACGGTCCTTCTCAGCTGCAAGTAGCAGCGCTCGCAGTACATAGAGCTTCGCAAGGACCGAAGACCCGGAGAGAAGTATCGCACACGAAAATGTACGAGGACAGAGACGTGTTCTACTTTATCCTTTCTCGTCATCCAGTTTGTACATCTGCTTCCTTTGCTGTTAGGAATCGCTCCTTGAAAGACGAGCGAGAGCGTCTTTCTGGGTGCACTGCACTGAGTGAGTGCTCGCTAGGGTCTTTGCACTCGGAGCCAAGGCAAGAGGGCGTGCTTGCTCGCAGAACTGAGAACACGCTTTTGGGCAGAGCTGAAACTGACCGCTGGAGTTCAGCTCTCTCCGGACGGCAGAAGGCGAAGAACGAAGCCGCTTGCGAGCGGCGCTGTGCAGCGAAGAGCACACGAGTGAGTGCTCGCTAGTGACTATGCACTCGGAGCCAAGGCAAGAGGGCGTGCTTGCCAGCTGAACTGAGAACACGCTGTTGGGCAGAGCTGAAACTGACCGCTGGAGTTCAGCTCCTTCCGACTGCTAAGGGCACCTGGGAAGGCAAGCGAGAGTCAACCACCTTCCTCTCCCAGTAGCCTGTAACGTGGTGCACAAAACCACGGCTCTTGTGCCGCTTCGTTCACCGCCCTCGCCCACGCCTACGCCTGGCTCCGCTTTCACTTGCCGGCGGCCAGAAGACGCTGCAGGGGCGCCACATAGCCAGCAGTGTGCCGGCAGCCAAGAGCTCGAGAACGCTGCTTCTGCCCAAGCCCGCCTAGGACGTGCACCTTTGTTCTCAGAGCTCCGTGCAACAGTCTGCCTCTCTCTCACTTCGAACGGAAAACGAAAGCTTTTCGCCTACGCCCTTCACAGAGATCCGTTGCCAGAACGAGAATGACTTGTAGCCGGAGCTCGCCCCCGCCGCGAGGAAGCTGCTCTTAGCACCGCATTGCAGGGACACGTCTCGCTTCTTGACTACGTGCTTAGCGCTCTCCGAATTCGCTGCTAGCCCCACGGTCCTTCTCAGCTGCAAGTAGCAGCGCTCGCAGTACATAGAGCTTCGCAAGGACCGAAGACCCGGAGGGAAGTATCGCACACGAAAATGTACGAGGACAGAGACGTGTTCTACTTTATCCTTTCTCGTCATCCAGTTTGTACATCTGCTTCCTTTGCTGTTAGGAATCGCTCCTTGAAAGACGAGCGAGAGCGTCTTTCTGGGTGCACTGCACTGAGTGAGTGCTCGCTAGGGTCTTTGCACTCGGAGCCAAGGCAAGAGGGCGTGCTTGCTCGCAGAACTGAGAACACGCTTTTGGGCAGAGCTGAAACTGACCGCTGGAGTTCAGCTCTCTCCGGACGGCAGAAGGCGAAGAACGAAGCCGCTTGCGAGCGGCGCTGTGCAGCGAAGAGCACACGAGTGAGTGCTCGCTAGTGACTATGCACTCGGAGCCAAGGCAACAGGGCGTGCTTGCCAGCTGAACTGAGAACACCCTGTTGGGCAGAGCTGAAACTGACCGCTGGAGTTCAGCTCCTTCCTACTGCTAAGGGCACTTGCGAAGGAAAGCGAGAGTCAACCACCTTCCTCTCCTAGTAGCCTGTAACGTGGTGCACACAAGCACGGCTCTTGTGCCGCTTCGTTCACCGCCCTCTCCCTCGCCCTCGCCTGGCGCCGCTTTCACTTCCCGGCGGCCAGAAGCCGCTGCAGGGGCGCCCCACCGCCAGCAGTGTGCTGGCAGCCAAGAGCTAGAGAACGCTGCTTCTGCCCAAGCCCGCCTAGGCGCGTGCAACTTTGTTCTCAGAGCTCCGTGCAACAGTCTGCCTCTCTCGCAGTTCGAACGGAAAACGAAAGCTTTTCGCCTACGCCCTTCACAGAGATCCGTTGCCAGAACGAGAATGACTTGTAGCCGGAGCTCGCCCCCGCCGCGAGGAAGCTGCTCTTAGCACCGCATTGCAGGGACACGTCTCGCTTCTTGTCTACGTGCTTAGCGCTCTCCGAATTCGCTGCTAGCCCCACGGTCCTTCTCAGCTGCAAGTAGCAGCGCTCGCAGTACATAGAGCTTCGCAAGGACCGAAGACCCGGAGGGACATATCGCACACGAAAATGTACGAGGACAGAGACGTGTTCTACATTGTCCTTTCTCGTCATCCAGTTTGTACATCTGCTTCCTTTGCTGTTAGGAATCGCTCCTTGAAAGACAAGCGAGAGCGTCTTTCTGGTTGCACTGCACTGAGTGCTCGCTAGGGTCTTTGCACTCGGAGCCAAGGCAAGAGGGCGTGCTTGCCAGCTGAACTGAGAACACGCTGTTGGGCAGAGCTGAAACTGACCGCTGGAGTTCAGCTCCTTCCGACTGCTAAGGGCACCTGGGAAGGCAAGCGAGAGTCAACCACCTTCCTCTCCCAGTAGCCTGTAACGTGGTGCACACAAGCACGGCTCTTGTGCCGCTTCGTTCACCGCCCTCGCCCACGCCTACGCCTGGCTCCGCTTTCACTTGCCGGCGGCCAGAAGACGCCGCAGGGGCGCCACATAGCCAGCAGTGTGCCGGCAGCCAAGAGCTCGAGAACGCTGCTTCTGCCCAAGCCCGCCTAGGACGTGCACCTTTGTTCTCAGAGCTCCGTGCAACAGTCTGCCTCTCTCGCAGTTCGAACGGAAAACGAAAGCTTTTCGCCTACGCCCTTCACAGAGATCCGTTGCCAGAACGAGAATGACTTGTAGCCGGAGCTCGCCCCCGCCGCGAGGAAGCTGCTCTTAACACCGCATTGCAGGGACACGTCTCGCTTCTTGACTACGTGCTTAGCGCTCTCCGAATTCGCTGCTAGCCCCACGGTCCTTCTCAGCTGCAAGTAGCAGCGCTCGCAGTACATAGAGCTTCGCAAGGACCGAAGACCCGGAGAGAAGTATCGCACACGAAAATGTACGAGGACAGAGACGTGTTCTACTTTATCCTTTCTCGTCATCCAGTTTGTACATCTGCTTCCTTTGCTGTTAGGAATCGCTCCTTGAAAGACGAGCGAGAGCGTCTTTCTGGGTGCACTGCACTGAGTGAGTGCTCGCTAGGGTCTTTGCACTCGGAGCCAAGGCAAGAGGGCGTGCTTGCTCGCAGAACTGAGAACACGCTTTTGGGCAGAGCTGAAACTGACCGCTGGAGTTCAGCTCTCTCCGGACGGCAGAAGGCGAAGAACGAAGCCGCTTGCGAGCGGCGCTGTGCAGCGAAGAGCACACGAGTGAGTGCTCGCTAGTGACTATGCACTCGGAGCCAAGGCAACAGGGCGTGCTTGCCAGCTGAACTGAGAACACGCTGTTGGGCAGAGCTGAAACTGACCGCTGGAGTTCAGCTCCTTCCTACTGCTAAGGGCACTTGCGAAGGAAAGCGAGAGTCAATCACCTTCCTCTCCTAGTAGCCTGTAACGTGGTGCACACAAGCACGGCTCTTGTGCCGCTTCGTTCACCGCCCTCTCCCTCGCCCTCGCCTGGCGCCGCTTTCACTTCCCGGCGGCCAGAAGCCGCTGCAGGGGCGCCCCACCGCCAGCAGTGTGCTGGCAGCCAAGAGCTCGAGAACGCTGCTTCTGCCCAAGCCCGCCTAGGACGTGCACTTTGTTCTCAGAGCTCCGTGCAACAGTCTGCCTCTCTCGCAGTTCGAACGGAAAACGAAAGCTTTTCGCCTAAGCCCTTCACAGAGATCCGTTGCCAGAACGAGAATGACTTCTAGCCGGAGCTCGCCCCCGCCGCGAGGAAGCTGCTCTTAGCACCGCATTGCAGGGACACGTCTCGCTTCTTGTCTACGTGCTTAGCGCTCTCCGAATTCGCTGCTAGCCCCACGGTCCTTCTCAGCTGCAAGTAGCAGCGCTCGCAGTACATAGAGCTTCGCAAGGACCGAAGACCCGGAGGGACATATCGCACACGAAAATGTACGAGGACAGAGACGTGTTCTACATTGTCCTTTCTCGTCATCCAGTTTGTACATCTGCTTCCTTTGCTGTTAGGAATCGCTCCTTGAAAGACAAGCGAGAGCGTCTTTCTGGTTGCACTGCACTGAGTGCTCGCTAGGGTCTTTGCACTCGGAGCCAAGGCAAGAGGGCGTGCTTGCCAGCTGAACTGAGAACACGCTGTTGGGCAGAGCTGAAACTGACCGCTGGAGTTCAGCTCCTTCCGACTGCTAAGGGCACCTGGGAAGGCAAGCGAGAGTCAACCACCTTCCTCTCCCAGTAGCCTGTAACGTGGTGCACAAAACCACGGCTCTTGTGCCGCTTCGTTCACCGCCCTCGCCCACGCCTACGCCTGGCTCCGCTTTCACTTGCCGGCGGCCAGAAGACGCCGCAGGGGCGCCACATAGCCAGCAGTGTGCCGGCAGCCAAGAGCTCGAGAACGCTGCTTCTGCCCAAGCCCGCCTAGGACGTGCACCTTTGTTCTCAGAGCTCCGTGCAACAGTCTGCCTCTCTCGCAGTTCGAACGGAAAACGAAAGCTTTTCGCCTACGCCCTTCACAGAGATCCGTTGCCAGAACGAGAATGACTTGTAGCCGGAGCTCGCCCCCGCCGCGAGGAAGCTGCTCTTAACACCGCATTGCAGGGACACGTCTCGCTTCTTGACTACGTGCTTAGCGCTCTCCGAATTCGCTGCTAGCCCCACGGTCCTTCTCAGCTGCAAGTAGCAGCGCTCGCAGTACATAGAGCTTCGCAAGGACCGAAGACCCGGAGGGAAGTATCGCACACGAAAATGTACGAGGACAGAGACGTGTTCTACTTTATCCTTTCTCGTCATCCAGTTTGTACATCTGCTTCCTTTGCTGTTAGGAATCGCTCCTTGAAAGACGAGCGAGAGCGTCTTTCTGGGTGCACTGCACTGAGTGAGTGCTCGCTAGGGTCTTTGCACTCGGAGCCAAGGCAAGAGGGCGTGCTTGCTCGCAGAACTGAGAACACGCTTTTGGGCAGAGCTGAAACTGACCGCTGGAGTTCAGCTCTCTCCGGACGGCAGAAGGCGAAGAACGAAGCCGCTTGCGAGCGGCGCTGTGCAGCGAAGAGCACACGAGTGAGTGCTCGCTAGTGACTATGCACTCGGAGCCAAGGCAAGAGGGCGTGCTTGCCAGCTGAACTGAGAACACGCTGTTGGGCAGAGCTGAAACTGACCGCTGGAGTTCAGCTCCTTCCTACTGCTAAGGGCACTTGCGAAGGAAAGCGAGAGTCAACCACCTTCCTCTCCTAGTAGCCTGTAACGTGGTGCACACAAGCACGGCTCTTGTGCCGCTTCGTTCACCGCCCTCTCCCTCGCCCTCGCCTGGCGCCGCTTTCACTTCCCGGCGGCCAGAAGCCGCTGCAGGGGCGCCCCACCGCCAGCAGTGTGCTGGCAGCCAAGAGCTCGAGAACGCTGCTTCTGCCCAAGCCCGCCTAGGACGTGCACCTTTGTTCTCAGAGCTCCGTGCAACAGTCTGCCTCTCTCGCAGTTCGAACGGAAAACGAAAGCTTTTCGCCTACGCCCTTCACAGAGATCCGTTGCCAGAACGAGAATGACTTGTAGCCGGAGCTCGCCCCCGCCGCGAGGAAGCTGCTCTTAGCACCGCATTGCAGGGACACGTCTCGCTTCTTGTCTACGTGCTTAGCGCTCTCCGAATTCGCTGCTAGCCCCACGGTCCTTCTCAGCTGCAAGTAGCAGCGCTCGCAGTACATAGAGCTTCGCAAGGACCGAAGACCCGGAGGGACATATCGCACACGAAAATGTACGAGGACAGAGACGTGTTCTACATTGTCCTTTCTCGTCATCCAGTTTGTACATCTGCTTCCTTTGCTGTTAGGAATCGCTCCTTGAAAGACAAGCGAGAGCGTCTTTCTGGGTGCACTGCACTGAGTGAGTGCTCGCTAGGGTCTTTGCACTCGGAGCCAAGGCAAGAGGGCGTGCTTGCCAGCTGAACTGAGAACACGCTGTTGGGCAGAGCTGAAACTGACCGCTGGAGTTCAGCTCCTTCCTACTGCTAAGGGCACTTGCGAAGGAAAGCGAGAGTCAACCACCTTCCTCTCCTAGTAGCCTGTAACGTGGTGCACACAAGCACGGCTCTTGTGCCGCTTCGTTCACCGCCCTCTCCCTCGCCCTCGCCTGGCGCCGCTTTCACTTCCCGGCGGCCAGAAGCCGCTGCAGGGGCGCCACATAGCCAGCAGTGTGCTGGCAGCCAAGAGCTCGAGAACGCTGCTTCTGCCCAAGCCCGCCTAGGACGTGCACCTTTGTTCTCAGAGCTCCGTGCAACAGTCTGCCTCTCTCGCAGTTCGAACGGAAAACGAAAGCTTTTCGCCTAAGCCCTTCACAGAGATCCGTTGCCAGGACGAGAATGACTTGTAGCCGGAGCTCGCCCCCGCCGCGAGGAAGCTGCTCTTAGCACCGCATTGCAGGGACACGTCTCGCTTCTTGACTACGTGCTTAGCGCTCTCCGAATTCGCTGCTAGCCCCACGGTCCTTCTCAGCTGCAAGTAGCAGCGCTCGCAGTACACAGAGCTTCGCAAGGACCGAAGACCCGGAGGGAAGTATCGCACACGAAAATGTACGAGGACAGAGACGTGTTCTACTTTATCCTTTCTCGTCATCCAGTTTGTACATCTGCTTCCTTTGCTGTTAGGAATCGCTCCTTGAAAGACGAGCGAGAGCGTCTTTCTGGGTGCACTGCACTGAGTGAGTGCTCGCTAGGGTCTTTGCACTCGGAGCCAAGGCAAGAGGGCGTGCTTGCCAGCTGAACTGAGAACACGCTGTTGGGCAGAGCTGAAACTGACCGCTGGAGTTCAGCTCTCTCCGGACGGCAGAAGGCGAAGAACGAAGCCGCTTGCGAGCGGCGCTGTGCAGCGAAGAGCACACGAGTGAGTGCTCGCTAGTGACTATGCACTCGGAGCCAAGGCAACAGGGCGTGCTTGCCAGCTGAACTGAGAACACGCTGTTGGGCAGAGCTGAAACTGACCGCTGGAGTTCAGCTCCTTCCTACTGCTAAGGGCACTTGCGAAGGAAAGCGAGAGTCAACCACCTTCCTCTCCTAGTAGCCTGTAACGTGGTGCACACAAGCACGGCTCTTGTGCCGCTTCGTTCACCGCCCTCTCCCTCGCCCTCGCCTGGCGCCGCTTTCACTTCCCGGCGGCCAGAAGCCGCTGCAGGGGCGCCCCACCGCCAGCAGTGTGCTGGCAGCCAAGAGCTAGAGAACGCTGCTTCTGCCCAAGCCCGCCTAGGCGCGTGCAACTTTGTTCTCAGAGCTCCGTGCAACAGTCTGCCTCTCTCGCAGTTCGAACGGAAAACGAAAGCTTTTCGCCTACGCCCTTCACAGAGATCCGTTGCCAGAACGAGAATGACTTGTAGCCGGAGCTCGCCCCCGCCGCGAGGAAGCTGCTCTTAGCACCGCATTGCAGGGACACGTCTCGCTTCTTGTCTACGTGCTTAGCGCTCTCCGAATTCGCTGCTAGCTCCACGGTCCTTCTCAGCTGCAAGTAGCAGCGCTCGCAGTACATAGAGCTTCGCAAGGACCGAAGACCCGGAGGGAAGTATCGCACACGAAAATGTACGAGGACAGAGACGTGTTCTACATTGTCCTTTCTCGTCATCCAGTTTGTACATCTGCTTCCTTTGCTGTTAGGAATCGCTCCTTGAAAGACAATCGAGAGCGTCTTTCTGGTTGCACTGCACTGAGTGCTCGCTAGGGTCTTTGCACTCGGAGCCAAGGCAAGAGGGCGTGCTTGCCAGCTGAACTGAGAACACGCTGTTGGGCAGAGCTGAAACTGACCGCTGGAGTTCAGCTCCTTCCGACTGCTAAGGGCACCTGGGAAGGCAAGCGAGAGTCAACCACCTTCCTCTCCTAGTAGCCTGTAACGTGGTGCACACAAGCACGGCTCTTGTGCCGCTTCGTTCACCGCCCTCTCCCTCGCCCTCGCCTGGCGCCGCTTTCACTTCCCGGCGGCCAGAAGCCGCTGCAGGGGCGCCCCACCGCCAGCAGTGTGCTGGCAGCCAAGAGCTCGAGAACGCTGCTTCTGCCCAAGCCCGCCTAGGACGTGCACCTTTGTTCTCAGAGCTCCGTGCAACAGTCTGCCTCTCTCGCAGTTCGAACGGAAAACGAAAGCTTTTCGCCTACGCCCTTCACAGAGATCCGTTGCCAGAACGAGAATGACTTGTAGCCGGAGCTCGCCCCCGCCGCGAGGAAGCTGCTCTTAACACCGCATTGCAGGGACACGTCTCGCTTCTTGACTACGTGCTTAGCGCTCTCCGAATTCGCTGCTAGCCCCACGGTCCTTCTCAGCTGCAAGTAGCAGCGCTCGCAGTACATAGAGCTTCGCAAGGACCGAAGACCCGGAGGGAAGTATCGCACACGAAAATGTACGAGGACAGAGACGTGTTCTACTTTATCCTTTCTCGTCATCCAGTTTGTACATCTGCTTCCTTTGCTGTTAGGAATCGCTCCTTGAAAGACGAGCGAGAGCGTCTTTCTGGGTGCACTGCACTGAGTGAGTGCTCGCTAGGGTCTTTGCACTCGGAGCCAAGGCAAGAGGGCGTGCTTGCTCGCAGAACTGAGAACACGCTTTTGGGCCGAGCTTAAACTGACCGCTGGAGTTCAGCTCTCTCCGGACGGCAGAAGGCGAAGAACGAAGCCGCTTGCGAGCGGCGCAGTGCAGCGAAGAGCACACGAGTGAGTGCTCGCTAGTGACTATGCACTCGGAGCCAAGGCAACAGGGCGTGCTTGCCAGCTGAACTGAGAACACGCTGTTGGGCAGAGCTGAAACTGACCGCTGGAGTTCAGCTCCTTCCTACTGCTAAGGGCACTTGCGAAGGAAAGCGAGAGTCAACCACCTTCCTCTCCTAGTAGCCTGTAACGTGGTGCACACAAGCACGGCTCTTGTGCCGCTTCGTTCACCGCCCTCTCCCTCGCCCTCGCCTGGCGCCGCTTTCACTTCCCGGCGGCCAGAAGCCGCTGCAGGGGCGCCCCACCGCCAGCAGTGTGCTGGCAGCCAAGAGCTCGAGAACGCTGCTTCTGCCCAAGCCCGCCTAGGACGTGCACCTTTGTTCTCAGAGCTCCGTGCAACAGTCTGCCTCTCTCGCAGTTCGAACGGAAAACGAAAGCTTTTCGCCTACGCCCTTCACAGAGATCCGTTGCCAGAACGAGAATGACTTGTAGCCGGAGCTCGCCCCCGCCGCGAGGAAGCTGCTCTTAGCACCGCATTGCAGGGACACGTCTCGCTTCTTGTCTACGTGCTTAGCGCTCTCCGAATTCGCTGCTAGCCCCACGGTCCTTCTCAGCTGCAAGTAGCAGCGCTCGCAGTACATAGAGCTTCGCAAGGACCGAAGACCCGGAGGGACATATCGCACACGAAAATGTACGAGGACAGAGACGTGTTCTACATTGTCCTTTCTCGTCATCCAGTTTGTACATCTGCTTCCTTTGCTGTTAGGAATCGCTCCTTGAAAGACAAGCGAGAGCGTCTTTCTGGGTGCACTGCACTGAGTGAGTGCTCGCTAGGGTCTTTGCACTCGGAGCCAAGGCAAGAGGGCGTGCTTGCCAGCTGAACTGAGAACACGCTGTTGGGCAGAGCTGAAACTGACCGCTGGAGTTCAGCTCCTTCCTACTGCTAAGGGCACTTGCGAAGGAAAGCGAGAGTCAACCACCTTCCTCTCCTAGTAGCCTGTAACGTGGTGCACACAAGCACGGCTCTTGTGCCGCTTCGTTCACCGCCCTCTCCCTCGCCCTCGCCTGGCGCCGCTTTCACTTCCCGGCGGCCAGAAGCCGCTGCAGGGGCGCCACATAGCCAGCAGTGTGCTGGCAGCCAAGAGCTCGAGAACGCTGCTTCTGCCCAAGCCCGCCTAGGACGTGCACCTTTGTTCTCAGAGCTCCGTGCAACAGTCTGCCTCTCTCGCAGTTCGAACGGAAAACGAAAGCTTTTCGCCTAAGCCCTTCACAGAGATCCGTTGCCAGGACGAGAATGACTTGTAGCCGGAGCTCGCCCCCGCCGCGAGGAAGCTGCTCTTAGCACCGCATTGCAGGGACACGTCTCGCTTCTTGACTACGTGCTTAGCGCTCTCCGAATTCGCTGCTAGCCCCACGGTCCTTCTCAGCTGCAAGTAGCAGCGCTCGCAGTACACAGAGCTTCGCAAGGACCGAAGACCCGGAGGGAAGTATCGCACACGAAAATGTACGAGGACAGAGACGTGTTCTACTTTATCCTTTCTCGTCATCCAGTTTGTACATCTGCTTCCTTTGCTGTTAGGAATCGCTCCTTGAAAGACGAGCGAGAGCGTCTTTCTGGGTGCACTGCACTGAGTGAGTGCTCGCTAGGGTCTTTGCACTCGGAGCCAAGGCAAGAGGGCGTGCTTGCTCGCAGAACTGAGAACACGCTTTTGGGCAGAGCTGAAACTGACCGCTGGAGTTCAGCTCTCTCCGGACGGCAGAAGGCGAAGAACGAAGCCGCTTGCGAGCGGCGCTGTGCAGCGAAGAGCACACGAGTGAGTGCTCGCTAGTGACTATGCACTCGGAGCCAAGGCAACAGGGCGTGCTTGCCAGCTGAACTGAGAACACCCTGTTGGGCAGAGCTGAAACTGACCGCTGGAGTTCAGCTCCTTCCTACTGCTAAGGGCACTTGCGAAGGAAAGCGAGAGTCAACCACCTTCCTCTCCTAGTAGCCTGTAACGTGGTGCACACAAGCACGGCTCTTGTGCCGCTTCGTTCACCGCCCTCTCCCTCGCCCTCGCCTGGCGCCGCTTTCACTTCCCGGCGGCCAGAAGCCGCTGCAGGGGCGCCACATAGCCAGCAGTGTGCTGGCAGCCAAGAGCTCGAGAACGCTGCTTCTGCCCAAGCCCGCCTAGGCGCGTGCAACTTTGTTCTCAGAGCTCCGTGCAACAGTCTGCCTCTCTCGCAGTTCGAACGGAAAACGAAAGCTTTTCGCCTACGCCCTTCACAGAGATCCGTTGCCAGAACGAGAATGACTTGTAGCCGGAGCTCGCCCCCGCCGCGAGGAAGCTGCTCTTAGCACCGCATTGCAGGGACACGTCTCGCTTCTTGTCTACGTGCTTAGCGCTCTCCGAATTCGCTGCTAGCTCCACGGTCCTTCTCAGCTGCAAGTAGCAGCGCTCGCAGTACATAGAGCTTCGCAAGGACCGAAGACCCGGAGGGAAGTATCGCACACGAAAATGTACGAGGACAGAGACGTGTTCTACATTGTCCTTTCTCGTCATCCAGTTTGTACATCTGCTTCCTTTGCTGTTAGGAATCGCTCCTTGAAAGACAATCGAGAGCGTCTTTCTGGTTGCACTGCACTGAGTGCTCGCTAGGGTCTTTGCACTCGGAGCCAAGGCAAGAGGGCGTGCTTGCCAGCTGAACTGAGAACACGCTGTTGGGCAGAGCTGAAACTGACCGCTGGAGTTCAGCTCCTTCCGACTGCTAAGGGCACCTGGGAAGGCAAGCGAGAGTCAACCACCTTCCTCTCCTAGTAGCCTGTAACGTGGTGCACACAAGCACGGCTCTTGTGCCGCTTCGTTCACCGCCCTCTCCCTCGCCCTCGCCTGGCGCCGCTTTCACTTGCCGGCGGCCAGAAGCCGCTGCAGGGGCGCCCCACCGCCAGCAGTGTGCTGGCAGCCAAGAGCTCGAGAACGCTGCTTCTGCCCAAGCCCGCCTAGGACGTGCACCTTTGTTCTCAGAGCTCCGTGCAACAGTCTGCCTCTCTCGCAGTTCGAACGGAAAACGAAAGCTTTTCGCCTACGCCCTTCACAGAGATCCGTTGCCAGAACGAGAATGACTTGTAGCCGGAGCTCGCCCCCGCCGCGAGGAAGCTGCTCTTAACACCGCATTGCAGGGACACGTCTCGCTTCTTGACTACGTGCTTAGCGCTCTCCGAATTCGCTGCTAGCCCCACGGTCCTTCTCAGCTGCAAGTAGCAGCGCTCGCAGTACATAGAGCTTCGCAAGGACCGAAGACCCGGAGGGAAGTATCGCACACGAAAATGTACGAGGACAGAGACGTGTTCTACTTTATCCTTTCTCGTCATCCAGTTTGTACATCTGCTTCCTTTGCTGTTAGGAATCGCTCCTTGAAAGACGAGCGAGAGCGTCTTTCTGGGTGCACTGCACTGAGTGAGTGCTCGCTAGGGTCTTTGCACTCGGAGCCAAGGCAAGAGGGCGTGCTTGCTCGCAGAACTGAGAACACGCTTTTGGGCCGAGCTTAAACTGACCGCTGGAGTTCAGCTCTCTCCGGACGGCAGAAGGCGAAGAACGAAGCCGCTTGCGAGCGGCGCAGTGCAGCGAAGAGCACACGAGTGAGTGCTCGCTAGTGACTATGCACTCGGAGCCAAGGCAACAGGGCGTGCTTGCCAGCTGAACTGAGAACACGCTGTTGGGCAGAGCTGAAACTGACCGCTGGAGTTCAGCTCCTTCCTACTGCTAAGGGCACTTGCGAAGGAAAGCGAGAGTCAACCACCTTCCTCTCCTAGTAGCCTGTAACGTGGTGCACACAAGCACGGCTCTTGTGCCGCTTCGTTCACCGCCCTCTCCCTCGCCCTCGCCTGGCGCCGCTTTCACTTCCCGGCGGCCAGAAGCCGCTGCAGGGGCGCCCCACCGCCAGCAGTGTGCTGGCAGCCAAGAGCTCGAGAACGCTGCTTCTGCCCAAGCCCGCCTAGGACGTGCACCTTTGTTCTCAGAGCTCCGTGCAACAGTCTGCCTCTCTCGCAGTTCGAACGGAAAACGAAAGCTTTTCGCCTACGCCCTTCACAGAGATCCGTTGCCAGAACGAGAATGACTTGTAGCCGGAGCTCGCCCCCGCCGCGAGGAAGCTGCTCTTAGCACCGCATTGCAGGGACACGTCTCGCTTCTTGTCTACGTGCTTAGCGCTCTCCGAATTCGCTGCTAGCCCCACGGTCCTTCTCAGCTGCAAGTAGCAGCGCTCGCAGTACATAGAGCTTCGCAAGGACCGAAGACCCGGAGGGACATATCGCACACGAAAATGTACGAGGACAGAGACGTGTTCTACATTGTCCTTTCTCGTCATCCAGTTTGTACATCTGCTTCCTTTGCTGTTAGGAATCGCTCCTTGAAAGACAAGCGAGAGCGTCTTTCTGGGTGCACTGCACTGAGTGAGTGCTCGCTAGGGTCTTTGCACTCGGAGCCAAGGCAAGAGGGCGTGCTTGCCAGCTGAACTGAGAACACGCTGTTGGGCAGAGCTGAAACTGACCGCTGGAGTTCAGCTCCTTCCTACTGCTAAGGGCACTTGCGAAGGAAAGCGAGAGTCAACCACCTTCCTCTCCTAGTAGCCTGTAACGTGGTGCACACAAGCACGGCTCTTGTGCCGCTTCGTTCACCGCCCTCTCCCTCGCCCTCGCCTGGCGCCGCTTTCACTTCCCGGCGGCCAGAAGCCGCTGCAGGGGCGCCACATAGCCAGCAGTGTGCTGGCAGCCAAGAGCTCGAGAACGCTGCTTCTGCCCAAGCCCGCCTAGGACGTGCACCTTTGTTCTCAGAGCTCCGTGCAACAGTCTGCCTCTCTCGCAGTTCGAACGGAAAACGAAAGCTTTTCGCCTAAGCCCTTCACAGAGATCCGTTGCCAGGACGAGAATGACTTGTAGCCGGAGCTCGCCCCCGCCGCGAGGAAGCTGCTCTTAGCACCGCATTGCAGGGACACGTCTCGCTTCTTGACTACGTGCTTAGCGCTCTCCGAATTCGCTGCTAGCCCCACGGTCCTTCTCAGCTGCAAGTAGCAGCGCTCGCAGTACACAGAGCTTCGCAAGGACCGAAGACCCGGAGGGAAGTATCGCACACGAAAATGTACGAGGACAGAGACGTGTTCTACTTTATCCTTTCTCGTCATCCAGTTTGTACATCTGCTTCCTTTGCTGTTAGGAATCGCTCCTTGAAAGACGAGCGAGAGCGTCTTTCTGGGTGCACTGCACTGAGTGAGTGCTCGCTAGGGTCTTTGCACTCGGAGCCAAGGCAAGAGGGCGTGCTTGCTCGCAGAACTGAGAACACGCTTTTGGGCAGAGCTGAAACTGACCGCTGGAGTTCAGCTCTCTCCGGACGGCAGAAGGCGAAGAACGAAGCCGCTTGCGAGCGGCGCTGTGCAGCGAAGAGCACACGAGTGAGTGCTCGCTAGTGACTATGCACTCGGAGCCAAGGCAAGAGGGCGTGCTTGCCAGCTGAACTGAGAACACGCTGTTGGGCAGAGCTGAAACTGACCGCTGGAGTTCAGCTCCTTCCTACTGCTAAGGGCACTTGCGAAGGAAAGCGAGAGTCAATCACCTTCCTCTCCTAGTAGCCTGTAACGTGGTGCACACAAGCACGGCTCTTGTGCCGCTTCGTTCACCGCCCTCTCCCTCGCCCTCGCCTGGCGCCGCTTTCACTTCCCGGCGGCCAGAAGCCGCTGCAGGGGCGCCCCACCGCCAGCAGTGTGCTGGCAGCCAAGAGCTCGAGAACGCTGCTTCTGCCCAAGCCCGCCTAGGACGTGCACTTTGTTCTCAGAGCTCCGTGCAACAGTCTGCCTCTCTCGCAGTTCGAACGGAAAACGAAAGATTTTCGCCTAAGCCCTTCACAGAGATCCGTTGCCAGAACGAGAATGACTTCTAGCCGGAGCTCGCCCCCGCCGCGAGGAAGCTGCTCTTAGCACCGCATTGCAGGGACACGTCTCGCTTCTTGTCTACGTGCTTAGCGCTCTCCGAATTCGCTGCTAGCCCCACGGTCCTTCTCAGCTGCAAGTAGCAGCGCTCGCAGTACATAGAGCTTCGCAAGGACCGAAGACCCGGAGGGACATATCGCACACGAAAATGTACGAGGACAGAGACGTGTTCTACATTGTCCTTTCTCGTCATCCAGTTTGTACATCTGCTTCCTTTGCTGTTAGGAATCGCTCCTTGAAAGACAAGCGAGAGCGTCTTTCTGGTTGCACTGCACTGAGTGCTCGCTAGGGTCTTTGCACTCGGAGCCAAGGCAAGAGGGCGTGCTTGCCAGCTGAACTGAGAACACGCTTTTGGGCAGAGCTGAAACTGACCGCTGGAGTTCAGCTCCTTCCGACTGCTACGGGCACCTGGGAAGGCAAGCGAGAGTCAACCACCTTCCTCTCCCAGTAGCCTGTAACGTGGTGCACAAAACCACGGCTCTTGTGCCGCTTCGTTCACCGCCCTCGCCCACGCCTACGCCTGGCTCCGCTTTCACTTGCCGGCGGCCAGAAGCCCCTGCAGGGGCGCCACATAGCCAGCAGTGTGCTGGCAGCCAAGAGCTCGGGAACGCTGCTTCTGCCCAAGCCCGCCTAGGACGTGCACCTTTGTTCTCAGAGCTCCGTGCAACAGTCTGCCTCTCTCGCACTTCGAACGGAAAACGAAAGCTTTTCGCCTAAGCCCTTCACAGAGATCCGTTGCCAGAACGAGAATGACTTGTAGCCGGAGCTCGCCCCCGCCGCGAGGAAGCTGCTCTTAACACCGCATTGCAGGGACACGTCTCGCTTCTTGACTACGTGCTTAGCGCTCTCCGAATTCGCTGCTAGCCCCACGGTCCTTCTCAGCTGCAAGTAGCAGCGCTCGCAGTACATAGAGCTTCGCAAGGACCGAAGACCCGGAGAGAAGTATCGCACACGAAAATGTACGAGGACAGAGACGTGTTCTACTTTATCCTTTCTCGTCATCCAGTTTGTACATCTGCTTCCTTTGCTGTTAGGAATCGCTCCTTGAAAGACGAGCGAGAGCGTCTTTCTGGGTGCACTGCACTGAGTGAGTGCTCGCTAGGGTCTTTGCACTCGGAGCCAAGGCAAGAGGGCGTGCTTGCTCGCAGAACTGAGAACACGCTTTTGGGCAGAGCTGAAACTGACCGCTGGAGTTCAGCTCTCTCCGGACGGCAGAAGGCGAAGAACGAAGCCGCTTGCGAGCGGCGCTGTGCAGCGAAGAGCACACGAGTGAGTGCTCGCTAGTGACTATGCACTCGGAGCCAAGGCAAGAGGGCGTGCTTGCCAGCTGAACTGAGAACACGCTGTTGGGCAGAGCTGAAACTGACCGCTGGAGTTCAGCTCCTTCCGACTGCTAAGGGCACCTGGGAAGGCAAGCGAGAGTCAACCACCTTCCTCTCCCAGTAGCCTGTAACGTGGTGCACAAAACCACGGCTCTTGTGCCGCTTCGTTCACCGCCCTCGCCCACGCCTACGCCTGGCTCCGCTTTCACTTGCCGGCGGCCAGAAGACGCTGCAGGGGCGCCACATAGCCAGCAGTGTGCCGGCAGCCAAGAGCTCGAGAACGCTGCTTCTGCCCAAGCCCGCCTAGGACGTGCACCTTTGTTCTCAGAGCTCCGTGCAACAGTCTGCCTCTCTCTCACTTCGAACGGAAAACGAAAGCTTTTCGCCTACGCCCTTCACAGAGATCCGTTGCCAGAACGAGAATGACTTGTAGCCGGAGCTCGCCCCCGCCGCGAGGAAGCTGCTCTTAGCACCGCATTGCAGGGACACGTCTCGCTTCTTGACTACGTGCTTAGCGCTCTCCGAATTCGCTGCTAGCCCCACGGTCCTTCTCAGCTGCAAGTAGCAGCGCTCGCAGTACATAGAGCTTCGCAAGGACCGAAGACCCGGAGGGAAGTATCGCACACGAAAATGTACGAGGACAGAGACGTGTTCTACTTTATCCTTTCTCGTCATCCAGTTTGTACATCTGCTTCCTTTGCTGTTAGGAATCGCTCCTTGAAAGACGAGCGAGAGCGTCTTTCTGGGTGCACTGCACTGAGTGAGTGCTCGCTAGGGTCTTTGCACTCGGAGCCAAGGCAAGAGGGCGTGCTTGCTCGCAGAACTGAGAACACGCTTTTGGGCAGAGCTGAAACTGACCGCTGGAGTTCAGCTCTCTCCGGACGGCAGAAGGCGAAGAACGAAGCCGCTTGCGAGCGGCGCTGTGCAGCGAAGAGCACACGAGTGAGTGCTCGCTAGTGACTATGCACTCGGAGCCAAGGCAACAGGGCGTGCTTGCCAGCTGAACTGAGAACACCCTGTTGGGCAGAGCTGAAACTGACCGCTGGAGTTCAGCTCCTTCCTACTGCTAAGGGCACTTGCGAAGGAAAGCGAGAGTCAACCACCTTCCTCTCCTAGTAGCCTGTAACGTGGTGCACACAAGCACGGCTCTTGTGCCGCTTCGTTCACCGCCCTCTCCCTCGCCCTCGCCTGGCGCCGCTTTCACTTCCCGGCGGCCAGAAGCCGCTGCAGGGGCGCCCCACCGCCAGCAGTGTGCTGGCAGCCAAGAGCTAGAGAACGCTGCTTCTGCCCAAGCCCGCCTAGGCGCGTGCAACTTTGTTCTCAGAGCTCCGTGCAACAGTCTGCCTCTCTCGCAGTTCGAACGGAAAACGAAAGCTTTTCGCCTACGCCCTTCACAGAGATCCGTTGCCAGAACGAGAATGACTTGTAGCCGGAGCTCGCCCCCGCCGCGAGGAAGCTGCTCTTAGCACCGCATTGCAGGGACACGTCTCGCTTCTTGTCTACGTGCTTAGCGCTCTCCGAATTCGCTGCTAGCCCCACGGTCCTTCTCAGCTGCAAGTAGCAGCGCTCGCAGTACATAGAGCTTCGCAAGGACCGAAGACCCGGAGGGACATATCGCACACGAAAATGTACGAGGACAGAGACGTGTTCTACATTGTCCTTTCTCGTCATCCAGTTTGTACATCTGCTTCCTTTGCTGTTAGGAATCGCTCCTTGAAAGACAAGCGAGAGCGTCTTTCTGGTTGCACTGCACTGAGTGCTCGCTAGGGTCTTTGCACTCGGAGCCAAGGCAAGAGGGCGTGCTTGCCAGCTGAACTGAGAACACGCTGTTGGGCAGAGCTGAAACTGACCGCTGGAGTTCAGCTCCTTCCGACTGCTAAGGGCACCTGGGAAGGCAAGCGAGAGTCAACCACCTTCCTCTCCCAGTAGCCTGTAACGTGGTGCACACAAGCACGGCTCTTGTGCCGCTTCGTTCACCGCCCTCGCCCACGCCTACGCCTGGCTCCGCTTTCACTTGCCGGCGGCCAGAAGACGCCGCAGGGGCGCCACATAGCCAGCAGTGTGCCGGCAGCCAAGAGCTCGAGAACGCTGCTTCTGCCCAAGCCCGCCTAGGACGTGCACCTTTGTTCTCAGAGCTCCGTGCAACAGTCTGCCTCTCTCGCAGTTCGAACGGAAAACGAAAGCTTTTCGCCTACGCCCTTCACAGAGATCCGTTGCCAGAACGAGAATGACTTGTAGCCGGAGCTCGCCCCCGCCGCGAGGAAGCTGCTCTTAACACCGCATTGCAGGGACACGTCTCGCTTCTTGACTACGTGCTTAGCGCTCTCCGAATTCGCTGCTAGCCCCACGGTCCTTCTCAGCTGCAAGTAGCAGCGCTCGCAGTACATAGAGCTTCGCAAGGACCGAAGACCCGGAGAGAAGTATCGCACACGAAAATGTACGAGGACAGAGACGTGTTCTACTTTATCCTTTCTCGTCATCCAGTTTGTACATCTGCTTCCTTTGCTGTTAGGAATCGCTCCTTGAAAGACGAGCGAGAGCGTCTTTCTGGGTGCACTGCACTGAGTGAGTGCTCGCTAGGGTCTTTGCACTCGGAGCCAAGGCAAGAGGGCGTGCTTGCTCGCAGAACTGAGAACACGCTTTTGGGCAGAGCTGAAACTGACCGCTGGAGTTCAGCTCTCTCCGGACGGCAGAAGGCGAAGAACGAAGCCGCTTGCGAGCGGCGCTGTGCAGCGAAGAGCACACGAGTGAGTGCTCGCTAGTGACTATGCACTCGGAGCCAAGGCAACAGGGCGTGCTTGCCAGCTGAACTGAGAACACGCTGTTGGGCAGAGCTGAAACTGACCGCTGGAGTTCAGCTCCTTCCTACTGCTAAGGGCACTTGCGAAGGAAAGCGAGAGTCAATCACCTTCCTCTCCTAGTAGCCTGTAACGTGGTGCACACAAGCACGGCTCTTGTGCCGCTTCGTTCACCGCCCTCTCCCTCGCCCTCGCCTGGCGCCGCTTTCACTTCCCGGCGGCCAGAAGCCGCTGCAGGGGCGCCCCACCGCCAGCAGTGTGCTGGCAGCCAAGAGCTCGAGAACGCTGCTTCTGCCCAAGCCCGCCTAGGACGTGCACTTTGTTCTCAGAGCTCCGTGCAACAGTCTGCCTCTCTCGCAGTTCGAACGGAAAACGAAAGCTTTTCGCCTAAGCCCTTCACAGAGATCCGTTGCCAGAACGAGAATGACTTCTAGCCGGAGCTCGCCCCCGCCGCGAGGAAGCTGCTCTTAGCACCGCATTGCAGGGACACGTCTCGCTTCTTGTCTACGTGCTTAGCGCTCTCCGAATTCGCTGCTAGCCCCACGGTCCTTCTCAGCTGCAAGTAGCAGCGCTCGCAGTACATAGAGCTTCGCAAGGACCGAAGACCCGGAGGGACATATCGCACACGAAAATGTACGAGGACAGAGACGTGTTCTACATTGTCCTTTCTCGTCATCCAGTTTGTACATCTGCTTCCTTTGCTGTTAGGAATCGCTCCTTGAAAGACAAGCGAGAGCGTCTTTCTGGTTGCACTGCACTGAGTGCTCGCTAGGGTCTTTGCACTCGGAGCCAAGGCAAGAGGGCGTGCTTGCCAGCTGAACTGAGAACACGCTGTTGGGCAGAGCTGAAACTGACCGCTGGAGTTCAGCTCCTTCCGACTGCTAAGGGCACCTGGGAAGGCAAGCGAGAGTCAACCACCTTCCTCTCCCAGTAGCCTGTAACGTGGTGCACAAAACCACGGCTCTTGTGCCGCTTCGTTCACCGCCCTCGCCCACGCCTACGCCTGGCTCCGCTTTCACTTGCCGGCGGCCAGAAGACGCCGCAGGGGCGCCACATAGCCAGCAGTGTGCCGGCAGCCAAGAGCTCGAGAACGCTGCTTCTGCCCAAGCCCGCCTAGGACGTGCACCTTTGTTCTCAGAGCTCCGTGCAACAGTCTGCCTCTCTCGCAGTTCGAACGGAAAACGAAAGCTTTTCGCCTACGCCCTTCACAGAGATCCGTTGCCAGAACGAGAATGACTTGTAGCCGGAGCTCGCCCCCGCCGCGAGGAAGCTGCTCTTAACACCGCATTGCAGGGACACGTCTCGCTTCTTGACTACGTGCTTAGCGCTCTCCGAATTCGCTGCTAGCCCCACGGTCCTTCTCAGCTGCAAGTAGCAGCGCTCGCAGTACATAGAGCTTCGCAAGGACCGAAGACCCGGAGGGAAGTATCGCACACGAAAATGTACGAGGACAGAGACGTGTTCTACTTTATCCTTTCTCGTCATCCAGTTTGTACATCTGCTTCCTTTGCTGTTAGGAATCGCTCCTTGAAAGACGAGCGAGAGCGTCTTTCTGGGTGCACTGCACTGAGTGAGTGCTCGCTAGGGTCTTTGCACTCGGAGCCAAGGCAAGAGGGCGTGCTTGCTCGCAGAACTGAGAACACGCTTTTGGGCAGAGCTGAAACTGACCGCTGGAGTTCAGCTCTCTCCGGACGGCAGAAGGCGAAGAACGAAGCCGCTTGCGAGCGGCGCTGTGCAGCGAAGAGCACACGAGTGAGTGCTCGCTAGTGACTATGCACTCGGAGCCAAGGCAAGAGGGCGTGCTTGCCAGCTGAACTGAGAACACGCTGTTGGGCAGAGCTGAAACTGACCGCTGGAGTTCAGCTCCTTCCTACTGCTAAGGGCACTTGCGAAGGAAAGCGAGAGTCAATCACCTTCCTCTCCTAGTAGCCTGTAACGTGGTGCACACAAGCACGGCTCTTGTGCCGCTTCGTTCACCGCCCTCTCCCTCGCCCTCGCCTGGCGCCGCTTTCACTTCCCGGCGGCCAGAAGCCGCTGCAGGGGCGCCCCACCGCCAGCAGTGTGCTGGCAGCCAAGAGCTCGAGAACGCTGCTTCTGCCCAAGCCCGCCTAGGACGTGCACTTTGTTCTCAGAGCTCCGTGCAACAGTCTGCCTCTCTCGCAGTTCGAACGGAAAACGAAAGCTTTTCGCCTACGCCCTTCACAGAGATCCGTTGCCAGAACGAGAATGACTTGTAGCCGGAGCTCGCCCCCGCCGCGAGGAAGCTGCTCTTAGCACCGCATTGCAGGGACACGTCTCGCTTCTTGTCTACGTGCTTAGCGCTCTCCGAATTCGCTGCTAGCCCCACGGTCCTTCTCAGCTGCAAGTAGCAGCGCTCGCAGTACATAGAGCTTCGCAAGGACCGAAGACCCGGAGGGACATATCGCACACGAAAATGTACGAGGACAGAGACGTGTTCTACATTGTCCTTTCTCGTCATCCAGTTTGTACATCTGCTTCCTTTGCTGTTAGGAATCGCTCCTTGAAAGACAAGCGAGAGCGTCTTTCTGGTTGCACTGCACTGAGTGCTCGCTAGGGTCTTTGCACTCGGAGCCAAGGCAAGAGGGCGTGCTTGCCAGCTGAACTGAGAACACGCTGTTGGGCAGAGCTGAAACTGACCGCTGGAGTTCAGCTCCTTCCGACTGCTAAGGGCACCTGGGAAGGCAAGCGAGAGTCAACCACCTTCCTCTCCCAGTAGCCTGTAACGTGGTGCACAAAACCACGGCTCTTGTGCCGCTTCGTTCACCGCCCTCGCCCACGCCTACGCCTGGCTCCGCTTTCACTTGCCGGCGGCCAGAAGACGCTGCAGGGGCGCCACATAGCCAGCAGTGTGCCGGCAGCCAAGAGCTCGGGAACGCTGCTTCTGCCCAAGCCCGCCTAGGACGTGCACTTTGTTCTCAGAGCTCCGTGCAACAGTCTGCCTCTCTCGCAGTTCGAACGGAAAACGAAAGCTTTTCGCCTACGCCCTTCACAGAGATCCGTTGCCAGAACGAGAATGACTTGTAGCCGGAGCTCGCCCCCGCCGCGAGGAAGCTGCTCTTAGCACCGCATTGCAGGGACACGTCTCGCTTCTTGACTACGTGCTTAGCGCTCTCCGAATTCGCTGCTAGCCCCACGGTCCTTCTCAGCTGCAAGTAGCAGCGCTCGCAGTACATAGAGCTTCGCAAGGACCGAAGACCCGGAGAGAAGTATCGCACACGAAAATGTACGAGGACAGAGACGTGTTCTACTTTATCCTTTCTCGTCATCCAGTTTGTACATCTGCTTCCTTTGCTGTTAGGAATCGCTCCTTGAAAGACGAGCGAGAGCGTCTTTCTGGGTGCACTGCACTGAGTGAGTGCTCGCTAGGGTCTTTGCACTCGGAGCCAAGGCAAGAGGGCGTGCTTGCTCGCAGAACTGAGAACACGCTTTTGGGCAGAGCTGAAACTGACCGCTGGAGTTCAGCTCTCTCCGGACGGCAGAAGGCGAAGAACGAAGCCGCTTGCGAGCGGCGCTGTGCAGCGAAGAGCACACGAGTGAGTGCTCGCTAGTGACTATGCACTCGGAGCCAAGGCAACAGGGCGTGCTTGCCAGCTGAACTGAGAACACGCTGTTGGGCAGAGCTGAAACTGACCGCTGGAGTTCAGCTCCTTCCTACTGCTAAGGGCACTTGCGAAGGAAAGCGAGAGTCAATCACCTTCCTCTCCTAGTAGCCTGTAACGTGGTGCACACAAGCACGGCTCTTGTGCCGCTTCGTTCACCGCCCTCTCCCGCGCCCTCGCCTGGCGCCGCTTTCACTTCCCGGCGGCCAGAAGCCGCTGCAGGGGCGCCCCACCGCCAGCAGTGTGCTGGCAGCCAAGAGCTCGAGAACGCTGCTTCTGCCCAAGCCCGCCTAGGACGTGCACCTTTGTTCTCAGAGCTCCGTGCAACAGTCTGCCTCTCTCGCAGTTCGAACGGAAAGCGAAAGCTTTTCGCCTACGCCCTTCACAGAGATCCGTTGCCAGAACGAGAATGACTTGTAGCCGGAGCTCGCCCCCGCCGCGAGGAAGCTGCTCTTAGCACCGCATTGCAGGGACACGTCTCGCTTCTTGTCTACGTGCTTAGCGCTCTCCGAATTCGCTGCTAGCCCCACGGTCCTTCTCAGCTGCAAGTAGCAGCGCTCGCAGTACATAGAGCTTCGCAAGGACCGAAGACCCGGAGGGACATATCGCACACGAAAATGTACGAGGACAGAGACGTGTTCTACATTGTCCTTTCTCGTCATCCAGTTTGTACATCTGCTTCCTTTGCTGTTAGGAATCGCTCCTTGAAAGACAAGCGAGAGCGTCTTTCTGGTTGCACTGCACTGAGTGCTCGCTAGGGTCTTTGCACTCGGAGCCAAGGCAAGAGGGCGTGCTTGCCAGCTGAACTGAGAACACGCTGTTGGGCAGAGCTGAAACTGACCGCTGGAGTTCAGCTCCTTCCGACTGCTAAGGGCACCTGGGAAGGCAAGCGAGAGTCAACCACCTTCCTCTCCTAGTAGCCTGTAACGTGGTGCACACAAGCACGGCTCTTGTGCCGCTTCGTTCAACGCCGTCGCCCACGCCTACGCCTGGCTCCGCTTTCACTTGCCGGCGGCCAGAAGCCCCTGCAGGGGCGCCACATAGCCAGCAGTGTGCTGGCAGCCAAGAGCTCGGGAACGCTGCTTCTGCCCAAGCCCGCCTAGGACGTGCACCTTTGTTCTCAGAGCTCCGTGCAACAGTCTGCCTCTCTCTCACTTCGAACGGAAAACGAAAGCTTTTCGCCTAAGCCCTTCACAGAGATCCGTTGCCAGAACGAGAATGACTTGTAGCCGGAGCTCGCCCCCGCCGCGAGGAAGCTGCTCTTAGCACCGCATTGCAGGGACACGTCTCGCTTCTTGACTACGTGCTTAGCGCTCTCCGAATTCGCTGCTAGCCCCACGGTCCTTCTCAGCTGCAAGTAGCAGCGCTCGCAGTACACAGAGCTTCGCAAGGACCGAAGACCCGGAGGGAAGTATCGCACACGAAAATGTACGAGGACAGAGACGTGTTCTACTTTATCCTTTCTCGTCATCCAGTTTGTACATCTGCTTCCTTTGCTGTTAGGAATCGCTCCTTGAAAGACGAGCGAGAGCGTCTTTCTGGGTGTACTGCACTGAGTGAGTGCTCGCTAGGGTCTTTGCACTCGGAGCCAAGGCAAGAGGGCGTGCTTGCCAGCTGAACTGAGAACACGCTGTTGGGCAGAGCTGAAACTGACCGCTGGAGTTCAGCTCCTTCCTACCACTAAGGGCACTTGCGAAAGAAAGCGAGAGTCAACCACCTTCCTCTCCTAGTAGCCTGTAACGTGGTGCACACAAGCACGGCTCTTGTGCCGCTTCGTTCACCGCCCTCTCCCTCGCCCTCGCCTGGCGCCGCTTTCACTTCCCGGCGTCCAGAAGCCGCTGCAGGGGCGCCCCACCGCCAGCAGTGTGCTGGCAGCCAAGAGCTCGAGAACGCTGCTTCTGCCCAAGCCCGCCTAGGGGGTGCACCTTTGTTCTCAGAGCTCCGTGCAACAGTCTGCCTCTCTCGCACTTCGAACGGAAAACGAAAGCTTTTCGCCTACGCCCTTCACAGAGATCCGTTGCCAGAACGAGAATGACTTGTAGCCGGAGCTCGCCCCAGCCGCGAGGAAGCTGCTCTTAGCACCGCATTGCAGGGACACGTCTCGCTTCTTGTCTACGTGCTTAGCGCTCTCCGAATTCGCTGCTAGCCCCACGGTCCTTCTCAGCTGCAAGTAGCAGCGCTCGCAGTACATAGAGCTTCGCAAGGACCGAAGACCCGGAGGGACATATCGCACACGAAAATGTACGAGGACAGAGACGTGTTCTACATTGTCCTTTCTCGTCATCCAGTTTGTACATCTGCTTCCTTTGCTGTTAGGAATCGCTCCTTGAAAGACAAGCGAGAGCGTCTTTCTGGTTGCACTGCACTGAGTGCTCGCTAGGGTCTTTGCACTCGGAGCCAAGGCAAGAGGGCGTGCTTGCCAGCTGAACTGAGAACACGCTGTTGGGCAGAGCTGAAACTGACCGCTGGAGTTCAGCTCCTTCCGACTGCTAAGGGCACCTGGGAAGGCAAGCGAGAGTCAACCACCTTCCTCTCCCAGTAGCCTGTAACGTGGTGCACAAAACCACGGCTCTTGTGCCGCTTCGTTCACCGCCCTCGCCCACGCCTACGCCTGGCTCCGCTTTCACTTGCCGGCGGCCAGAAGACGCCGCAGGGGCGCCACATAGCCAGCAGTGTGCCGGCAGCCAAGAGCTCGAGAACGCTGCTTCTGCCCAAGCCCGCCTAGGACGTGCACCTTTGTTCTCAGAGCTCCGTGCAACAGTCTGCCTCTCTCGCAGTTCGAACGGAAAACGAAAGCTTTTCGCCTACGCCCTTCACAGAGATCCGTTGCCAGAACGAGAATGACTTGTAGCCGGAGCTCGCCCCCGCCGCGAGGAAGCTGCTCTTAACACCGCATTGCAGGGACACGTCTCGCTTCTTGACTACGTGCTTAGCGCTCTCCGAATTCGCTGCTAGCCCCACGGTCCTTCTCAGCTGCAAGTAGCAGCGCTCGCAGTACATAGAGCTTCGCAAGGACCGAAGACCCGGAGGGAAGTATCGCACACGAAAATGTACGAGGACAGAGACGTGTTCTACTTTATCCTTTCTCGTCATCCAGTTTGTACATCTGCTTCCTTTGCTGTTAGGAATCGCTCCTTGAAAGACGAGCGAGAGCGTCTTTCTGGGTGCACTGCACTGAGTGAGTGCTCGCTAGGGTCTTTGCACTCGGAGCCAAGGCAAGAGGGCGTGCTTGCTCGCAGAACTGAGAACACGCTTTTGGGCAGAGCTGAAACTGACCGCTGGAGTTCAGCTCTCTCCGGACGGCAGAAGGCGAAGAACGAAGCCGCTTGCGAGCGGCGCTGTGCAGCGAAGAGCACACGAGTGAGTGCTCGCTAGTGACTATGCACTCGGAGCCAAGGCAAGAGGGCGTGCTTGCCAGCTGAACTGAGAACACGCTGTTGGGCAGAGCTGAAACTGACCGCTGGAGTTCAGCTCCTTCCTACTGCTAAGGGCACTTGCGAAGGAAAGCGAGAGTCAATCACCTTCCTCTCCTAGTAGCCTGTAACGTGGTGCACACAAGCACGGCTCTTGTGCCGCTTCGTTCACCGCCCTCTCCCTCGCCCTCGCCTGGCGCCGCTTTCACTTCCCGGCGGCCAGAAGCCGCTGCAGGGGCGCCCCACCGCCAGCAGTGTGCTGGCAGCCAAGAGCTCGAGAACGCTGCTTCTGCCCAAGCCCGCCTAGGACGTGCACCTTTGTTCTCAGAGCTCCGTGCAACAGTCTGCCTCTCTCGCAGTTCGAACGGAAAACGAAAGCTTTTCGCCTACGCCCTTCACAGAGATCCGTTGCCAGAACGAGAATGACTTGTAGCCGGAGCTCGCCCCCGCCGCGAGGAAGCTGCTCTTAACACCGCATTGCAGGGACACGTCTCGCTTCTTGACTACGTGCTTAGCGCTCTCCGAATTCGCTGCTAGCCCCACGGTCCTTCTCAGCTGCAAGTAGCAGCGCTCGCAGTACATAGAGCTTCGCAAGGACCGAAGACCCGGAGGGAAGTATCGCACACGAAAATGTACGAGGACAGAGACGTGTTCTACTTTATCCTTTCTCGTCATCCAGTTTGTACATCTGCTTCCTTTGCTGTTAGGAATCGCTCCTTGAAAGACGAGCGAGAGCGTCTTTCTGGGTGCACTGCACTGAGTGAGTGCTCGCTAGGGTCTTTGCACTCGGAGCCAAGGCAAGAGGGCGTGCTTGCTCGCAGAACTGAGAACACGCTTTTGGGCAGAGCTGAAACTGACCGCTGGAGTTCAGCTCTCTCCGGACGGCAGAAGGCGAAGAACGAAGCCGCTTGCGAGCGGCGCTGTGCAGCAAAGAGCACACGAGTGAGTGCTCGCTAGTGACTATGCACTCGGAGCCAAGGCAAGAGGGCGTGCTTGCCAGCTGAACTGAGAACACGCTGTTGGGCAGAGCTGAAACTGACCGCTGGAGTTCAGCTCCTTCCTACTGCTAAGGGCACTTGCGAAGGAAAGCGAGAGTCAATCACCTTCCTCTCCTAGTAGCCTGTAACGTGGTGCACACAAGCACGGCTCTTGTGCCGCTTCGTTCACCGCCCTCTCCCTCGCCCTCGCCTGGCGCCGCTTTCACTTCCCGGCGGCCAGAAGCCGCTGCAGGGGCGCCCCACCGCCAGCAGTGTGCTGGCAGCCAAGAGCTCGAGAACGCTGCTTCTGCCCAAGCCCGCCTAGGACGTGCACTTTGTTCTCAGAGCTACGTGCAACAGTCTGCCTCTCTCGCAGTTCGAACGGAAAACGAAAGCTTTTCGCCTACGGCCTTCACAGAGATCCGTTGCCAGAACGAGAATGACTTGTAGCCGGAGCTCGCCCCCGCCGCGAGGAAGCTGCTCTTAGCACCGCATTGCAGGGACACGTCTCGCTTCTTGTCTACGTGCTTAGCGCTCTCCGAATTCGCTGCTAGCCCCACGGTCCTTCTCAGCTGCAAGTAGCAGCGCTCGCAGTACATAGAGCTTCGCAAGGACCGAAGACCCGGAGGGACATATCGCACACGAAAATGTACGAGGACAGAGACGTGTTCTACATTGTCCTTTCTCGTCATCCAGTTTGTACATCTGCTTCCTTTGCTGTTAGGAATCGCTCCTTGAAAGACAAGCGAGAGCGTCTTTCTGGTTGCACTGCACTGAGTGCTCGCTAGGGTCTTTGCACTCGGAGCCAAGGCAACAGGGCGTGCTTGCCAGCTGAACTGAGAACACGCTGTTGGGCAGAGCTGAAACTGACCGCTGGAGTTCAGCTCCTTCCGACTGCTAAGGGCACCTGGGAAGGCAAGCGAGAGTCAACCACCTTCCTCTCCCAGTAGCCTGTAACGTGGTGCACAAAACCACGGCTCTTGTGCCGCTTCGTTCACCGCCCTCGCCCACGCCTACGCCTGGCTCCGCTTTCACTTCCCGGCGGCCAGAAGCCGCTGCAGGGGCGCCCCACCGCCAGCAGTGTGCTGGCAGCCAAGAGCTCGAGAACGCTGCTTCTGCCCAAGCCCGCCTAGGACGTGCACCTTTGTTCTCAGAGCTCCGTGCAACAGTCTGCCTCTCTCGCAGTTCGAACGGAAAACGAAAGCTTTTCGCCTACGCCCTTCACAGAGATCCGTTGCCAGAACGAGAATGACTTGTAGCCGGAGCTCGCCCCCGCCGCGAGGAAGCTGCTCTTAGCACCGCATTGCAGGGACACGTCTCGCTTCTTGACTACGTGCTTAGCGCTCTCCGAATTCGCTGCTAGCCCCACGGTCCTTCTCAGCTGCAAGTAGCAGCGCTCGCAGTACATAGAGCTTCGCAAGGACCGAAGACCCGGAGAGAAGTATCGCACACGAAAATGTACGAGGACAGAGACGTGTTCTACTTTATCCTTTCTCGTCATCCAGTTTGTACATCTGCTTCCTTTGCTGTTAGGAATCGCTCCTTGAAAGACGAGCGAGAGCGTCTTTCTGGGTGCACTGCACTGAGTGAGTGCTCGCTAGGGTCTTTGCACTCGGAGCCAAGGCAAGAGGGCGTGCTTGCTCGCAGAACTGAGAACACGCTTTTGGGCAGAGCTGAAACTGACCGCTGGAGTTCAGCTCTCTCCGGACGGCAGAAGGCGAAGAACGAAGCCGCTTGCGAGCGGCGCTGTGCAGCGAAGAGCACACGAGTGAGTGCTCGCTAGTGACTATGCACTCGGAGCCAAGGCAACAGGGCGTGCTTGCCAGCTGAACTGAGAACACGCTGTTGGGCAGAGCTGAAACTGACCGCTGGAGTTCAGCTCCTTCCTACTGCTAAGGGCACTTGCGAAGGAAAGCGAGAGTCAATCACCTTCCTCTCCTAGTAGCCTGTAACGTGGTGCACACAAGCACGGCTCTTGTGCCGCTTCGTTCACCGCCCTCTCCCGCGCCCTCGCCTGGCGCCGCTTTCACTTGCCGGCGGCCAGAAGCCGCTGCAGGGGCGCCCCACCGCCAGCAGTGTGCTGGCAGCCAAGAGCTCGAGAACGCTGCTTCTGCCCAAGCCCGCCTAGGACGTGCACCTTTGTTCTCAGAGCTCCGTGCAACAGTCTGCCTCTCTCGCAGTTCGAACGGAAAACGAAAGCTTTTCGCCTACGCCCTTCACAGAGATCCGTTGCCAGAACGAGAATGACTTGTAGCCGGAGCTCGCCCCCGCCGCGAGGAAGCTGCTCTTAGCACCGCATTGCAGGGACACGTCTCGCTTCTTGTCTACGTGCTTAGCGCTCTCCGAATTCGCTGCTAGCCCCACGGTCCTTCTCAGCTGCAAGTAGCAGCGCTCGCAGTACATAGAGCTTCGCAAGGACCGAAGACCCGGAGGGACATATCGCACACGAAAATGTACGAGGACAGAGACGTGTTCTACATTGTCCTTTCTCGTCATCCAGTTTGTACATCTGCTTCCTTTGCTGTTAGGAATCGCTCCTTGAAAGACAAGCGAGAGCGTCTTTCTGGTTGCACTGCACTGAGTGCTCGCTAGGGTCTTTGCACTCGGAGCCAAGGCAACAGGGCGTGCTTGCCAGCTGAACTGAGAACACGCTGTTGGGCAGAGCTGAAACTGACCGCTGGAGTTCAGCTCCTTCCGACTGCTAAGGGCACCTGGGAAGGCAAGCGAGAGTCAACCACCTTCCTCTCCCAGTAGCCTGTAACGTGGTGCACAAAACCACGGCTCTTGTGCCGCTTCGTTCACCGCCCTCGCCCACGCCTACGCCTGGCTCCGCTTTCACTTGCCGGCGGCCAGAAGACGCCGCAGGGGCGCCACATAGCCAGCAGTGTGCCGGCAGCCAAGAGCTCGAGAACGCTGCTTCTGCCCAAGCCCGCCTAGGACGTGCACCTTTGTTCTCAGAGCTCCGTGCAACAGTCTGCCTCTCTCTCACTTCGAACGGAAAACGAAAGCTTTTCGCCTAAGCCCTTCACAGAGATCCGTTGCCAGAACGAGAATGACTTGTAGCCGGAGCTCGCCCCCGCCGCGAGGAAGCTGCTCTTAGCACCGCATTGCAGGGACACGTCTCGCTTCTTGACTACGTGCTTAGCGCTCTCCGAATTCGCTGCTAGCCCCACGGTCCTTCTCAGCTGCAAGTAGCAGCGCTCGCAGTACACAGAGCTTCGCAAGGACCGAAGACCCGGAGGGAAGTATCGCACACGAAAATGTACGAGGACAGAGACGTGTTCTACTTTATCCTTTCTCGTCATCCAGTTTGTACATCTGCTTCCTTTGCTGTTAGGAATCGCTCCTTGAAAGACGAGCGAGAGCGTCTTTCTGGGTGTACTGCACTGAGTGAGTGCTCGCTAGGGTCTTTGCACTCGGAGCCAAGGCAAGAGGGCGTGCTTGCCAGCTGAACTGAGAACACGCTGTTGGGCAGAGCTGAAACTGACCGCTGGAGTTCAGCTCCTTCCTACCACTAAGGGCACTTGCGAAAGAAAGCGAGAGTCAACCACCTTCCTCTCCTAGTAGCCTGTAACGTGGTGCACACAAGCACGGCTCTTGTGCCGCTTCGTTCACCGCCCTCTCCCTCGCCCTCGCCTGGCGCCGCTTTCACTTCCCGGCGTCCAGAAGCCGCTGCAGGGGCGCCCCACCGCCAGCAGTGTGCTGGCAGCCAAGAGCTCGAGAACGCTGCTTCTGCCCAAGCCCGCCTAGGCGCGTGCACCTTTGTTCTCAGAGCTCCGTGCAACAGTCTGCCTCTCTCGCACTTCGAACGGAAAACGAAAGCTTTTCGCCTACGCCCTTCACAGAGATCCGTTGCCAGAACGAGAATGACTTGTAGCCGGAGCTCGCCCCAGCCGCGAGGAAGCTGCTCTTAGCACCGCATTGCAGGGACACGTCTCGCTTCTTGTCTACGTGCTTAGCGCTCTCCGAATTCGCTGCTAGCCCCACGGTCCTTCTCAGCTGCAAGTAGCAGCGCTCGCAGTACATAGAGCTTCGCAAGGACCGAAGACCCGGAGGGACATATCGCACACGAAAATGTACGAGGACAGAGACGTGTTCTACATTGTCCTTTCTCGTCATCCAGTTTGTACATCTGCTTCCTTTGCTGTTAGGAATCGCTCCTTGAAAGACAAGCGAGAGCGTCTTTCTGGTTGCACTGCACTGAGTGCTCGCTAGGGTCTTTGCACTCGGAGCCAAGGCAAGAGGGCGTGCTTGCCAGCTGAACTGAGAACACGCTGTTGGGCAGAGCTGAAACTGACCGCTGGAGTTCAGCTCCTTCCGACTGCTAAGGGCACCTGGGAAGGCAAGCGAGAGTCAACCACCTTCCTCTCCTAGTAGCCTGTAACGTGGTGCACACAAGCACGGCTCTTGTGCCGCTTCGTTCAACGCCGTCGCCCACGCCTACGCCTGGCTCCGCTTTCACTTCCCGGCGGCCAGAAGCCGCTGCAGGGGCGCCCCACCGCCAGCAGTGTGCTGGCAGCCAAGAGCTCGAGAACGCTGCTTCTGCCCAAGCCCGCCTAGGACGTGCACCTTTGTTCTCAGAGCTCCGTGCAACAGTCTGCCTCTCTCGCAGTTCGAACGGAAAACGAAAGCTTTTCGCCTACGCCCTTCACAGAGATCCGTTGCCAGAACGAGAATGACTTGTAGCCGGAGCTCGCCCCAGCCGCGATGAAGCTGCTCTTAGCACCGCATTGCAGGGACACGTCTCGCTTCTTGTCTACGTGCTTAGCGCTCTCCGAATTCGCTGCTAGCCCCACGGTCCTTCTCAGCTGCAAGTAGCAGAGCTCGCAGTACATAGAGCTTCGCAAGGACCGAAGACCCGGAGGGACATATCGCACACGAAAATGTACGAGGACAGAGACGTGTTCTACATTGTCCTTTCTCGTCATCCAGTTTGTACATCTGCTTCCTTTGCTGTTAGGAATCGCTCCTTGAAAGACGAGCGAGAGCGTCTTTCTGGGTGCACTGCACTGAGTGAGTGCTCGCTAGGGTCTTTGCACTCGGAGCCAAGGCAAGAGGGCGTGCTTGCTCGCAGAACTGAGAACACGCTTTTGGGCAGAGCTGAAACTGACCGCTGGAGTTCAGCTCTCTCCGGACGGCAGAAGGCGAAGAACGAAGCCGCTTGCGAGCGGCGCTGTGCAGCGAAGAGCACACGAGTGAGTGCTCGCTAGTGACTATGCACTCGGAGCCAAGGCAAGAGGGCGTGCTTGCCAGCTGAACTGAGAACACGCTGTTGGGCAGAGCTGAAACTGACCGCTGGAGTTCAGCTCCTTCCTACTGCTAAGGGCACTTGCGAAGGAAAGCGAGAGTCAACCACCTTCCTCTCCTAGTAGCCTGTAACGTGGTGCACACAAGCACGGCTCTTGTGCCGCTTCGTTCACCGCCCTCGCCCACGCCTACGCCTGGCGCCGCTTTCACTTCCCGGCGGCCAGAAGCCGCTGCAGGGGCGCCCCACCGCCAGCAGTGTGCTGGCAGCCAAGAGCTCGAGAACGCTGCTTCTGCCCAAGCCCGCCTAGGACGTGCACCTTTGTTCTCAGAGCTCCGTGCAACAGTCTGCCTCTCTCTCACTTCGAACGGAAAACGAAAGCTTTTCGCCTAAGCCCTTCACAGAGATCCGTTGCCAGGACGAGAATGACTTGTAGCCGGAGCTCGCCCCCGCCGCGAGGAAGCTGCTCTTAGCACCGCATTGCAGGGACACGTCTCGCTTCTTGACTACGTGCTTAGCGCTCTCCGAATTCGCTGCTAGCCCCACGGTCCTTCTCAGCTGCAAGTAGCAGCGCTCGCAGTACACAGAGCTTCGCAAGGACCGAAGACCCGGAGGGAAGTATCGCACACGAAAATGTACGAGGACAGAGACGTGTTCTACTTTATCCTTTCTCGTCATCCAGTTTGTACATCTGCTTCCTTTGCTGTTAGGAATCGCTCCTTGAAAGACGAGCGAGAGCGTCTTTCTGGGTGCACTGCACTAAGTGAGTGCTCGCTAGGGTCTTTGCACTCGGAGCCAAGGCAAGAGGGCGTGCTTGCTCGCAGAACTGAGAACACGCTTTTGGGCAGAGCTGAAACTGACCGCTGGAGTTCAGCTCTCTCCGGACGGCAGAAGGCGAAGAACGAAGCCGCTTGCGAGCGGCGCTGTGCAGCGAAGAGCACACGAGTGAGTGCTCGCTAGTGACTATGCATTCGGAGCCAAGGCAACAGGGCGTGCTTGCCAGCTGAACTGAGAACACGCTGTTGGGCAGAGCTGAAACTGACCGCTGGAGTTCAGCTCCTTCCTACTGCTAAGGGCACTTGCGAAGGAAAGCGAGAGTCAACCACCTTCCTCTCCTAGTAGCCTGTAACGTGGTGCACACAAGCACGGCTCTTGTGCCGCTTCGTTCACCGCCCTCTCCCTCGCCCTCGCCTGGCGCCGCTTTCACTTCCCGGCGGCCAGAAGCCGCTGCAGGGGCGCCACATAGCCAGCAGTGTGCCGGCAGCCAAGAGCTAGAGAACGCTGCTTCTGCCCAAGCCCGCCTAGGCGCGTGCAACTTTGTTCTCAGAGCTCCGTGCAACAGTCTGCCTCTCTCTCACTTCGAACGGAAAACGAAAGCTTTTCGCCTAAGCCCTTCACAGAGATCCGTTGCCAGGACGAGAATGACTTGAAGCCGGAGCTCGCCTCCGCCGCGAGGAAGCTGCTCTTAGCACCGCATTGCAGGGACACGTCTCGCTTCTTGACTACGTGCTTAGCGCTCTCCGAATTCGCTGCTAGCCCCACGGTCCTTCTCAGCTGCAAGCAGCAGCGCTCGCAGTACATAGAGCTTCGCAAGGACCGAAGACCCGGAGGGACATATCGCACACGAAAATGTACGAGGACAGAGACGTGTTCTACATTGTCCTTTCTCGTCATCCAGTTTGTACATCTGCTTCCTTTGCTGTTAGGAATCGCTCCTTGAAAGACAAGCGAGAGCGTCTTTCTGGTTGCACTGCACTGAGTGCTCGCTAGGGTCTTTGCACTCGGAGCCAAGGCAAGAGGGCGTGCTTGCCAGCTGAACTGAGAACACGCTTTTGGGCAGAGCTGAAACTGACCGCTGGAGTTCAGCTCCTTCCGACTGCTAAGGGCACCTGGGAAGGCAAGCGAGAGTCAACCACCTTCCTCTCCCAGTAGCCTGTAACGTGGTGCACAAAACCACGGCTCTTGTGCCGCTTCGTTCACCGCCCTCGCCCACGCCTACGCCTGGCTCCGCTTTCACTTGCCGGCGGCCAGAAGCCCCTGCAGGGGCGCCACATAGCCAGCAGTGTGCCGGCAGCCAAGAGCTCGAGAACGCTGCTTCTGCCCAAGCCCGCCTAGGACGTGCACCTTTGTTCTCAGAGCTCCGTGCAACAGTCTGCCTCTCTCTCACTTCGAACGGAAAACGAAAGCTTTTCGCCTAAGCCCTTCACAGAGATCCGTTGCCAGAACGAGAATGACTTGTAGCCGGAGCTCGCCCCCGCCGCGAGGAAGCTGCTCTTAGCACCGCATTGCAGGGACACGTCTCGCTTCTTGACTACGTGCTTAGCGCTCTCCGAATTCGCTGCTAGCCCCACGGTCCTTCTCAGCTGCAAGTAGCAGCGCTCGCAGTACATAGAGCTTCGCAAGGACCGAAGACCCGGAGAGAAGTATCGCACACGAAAATGTACGAGGACAGAGACGTGTTCTACTTTATCCTTTCTCGTCATCCAGTTTGTACATCTGCTTCCTTTGCTGTTAGGAATCGCTCCTTGAAAGACGAGCGAGAGCGTCTTTCTGGGTGCACTGCACTGAGTGAGTGCTCGCTAGGGTCTTTGCACTCGGAGCCAAGGCAAGAGGGCGTGCTTGCTCGCAGAACTGAGAACACGCTTTTGGGCAGAGCTGAAACTGACCGCTGGAGTTCAGCTCTCTCCGGACGGCAGAAGGCGAAGAACGAAGCCGCTTGCGAGCGGCGCTGTGCAGCGAAGAGCACACGAGTGAGTGCTCGCTAGTGACTATGCACTCGGAGCCAAGGCAACAGGGCGTGCTTGCCAGCTGAACTGAGAACACGCTGTTGGGCAGAGCTGAAACTGACCGCTGGAGTTCAGCTCCTTCCTACTGCTAAGGGCACTTGCGAAGGAAAGCGAGAGTCAATCACCTTCCTCTCCTAGTAGCCTGTAACGTGGTGCACACAAGCACGGCTCTTGTGCCGCTTCGTTCACCGCCCTCTCCCGCGCCCTCGCCTGGCGCCGCTTTCACTTCCCGGCGGCCAGAAGCCGCTTCAGGGGCGCCCCACCGCCAGCAGTGTGCTGGCAGCCAAGAGCTCGAGAACGCTGCTTCTGCCCAAGCCCGCCTAGGACGTGCACTTTGTTCTCAGAGCTCCGTGCAACAGTCTGCCTCTCTCGCAGTTCGAACGGAAAACGAAAGCTTTTCGCCTACGCCCTTCACAGAGATCCGTTGCCAGAACGAGAATGACTTCTAGCCGGAGCTCGCCCCCGCCGCGAGGAAGCTGCTCTTAGCACCGCATTGCAGGGACACGTCTCGCTTCTTGTCTACGTGCTTAGCGCTCTCCGAATTCGCTGCTAGCCCCACGGTCCTTCTCAGCTGCAAGTAGCAGCGCTCGCAGTACATAGAGCTTCGCAAGGACCGAAGACCCGGAGGGACATATCGCACACGAAAATGTACGAGGACAGAGACGTGTTCTACATTGTCCTTTCTCGTCATCCAGTTTGTACATCTGCTTCCTTTGCTGTTAGGAATCGCTCCTTGAAAGACAAGCGAGAGCGTCTTTCTGGTTGCACTGCACTGAGTGCTCGCTAGGGTCTTTGCACTCGGAGCCAAGGCAAGAGGGCGTGCTTGCCAGCTGAACTGAGAACACGCTTTTGGGCAGAGCTGAAACTGACCGCTGGAGTTCAGCTCCTTCCGACTGCTACGGGCACCTGGGAAGGCAAGCGAGAGTCAACCACCTTCCTCTCCCAGTAGCCTGTAACGTGGTGCACAAAACCACGGCTCTTGTGCCGCTTCGTTCACCGCCCTCGCCCACGCCTACGCCTGGCTCCGCTTTCACTTGCCGGCGGCCAGAAGCCCCTGCAGGGGCGCCACATAGCCAGCAGTGTGCTGGCAGCCAAGAGCTCGGGAACGCTGCTTCTGCCCAAGCCCGCCTAGGACGTGCACCTTTGTTCTCAGAGCTCCGTGCAACAGTCTGCCTCTCTCGCACTTCGAACGGAAAACGAAAGCTTTTCGCCTAAGCCCTTCACAGAGATCCGTTGCCAGAACGAGAATGACTTGTAGCCGGAGCTCGCCCCAGCCGCGAGGAAGCTGCTCTTAGCACCGCATTGCAGGGACACGTCTCGCTTCTTGTCTACGTGCTTAGCGCTCTCCGAATTCGCTGCTAGCCCCACGGTCCTTCTCAGCTGCAAGTAGCTGCGCTCGCAGTACATAGAGCTTCGCAAGGACCGAAGACCCGGAGGGAAGTATCGCACACGAAAATGTACGAGGACAGAGACGTGTTCTACTTTATCCTTTCTCGTCATCCAGTTTGTACATCTGCTTCCTTTGCTGTTAGGAATCGCTCCTTGAAAGACGAGCGAGAGCGTCTTTCTGGGTGCACTGCACTGAGTGAGTGCTCGCTAGGGTCTTTGCACTCGGAGCCAAGGCAAGAGGGCGTGCTTGCTCGCAGAACTGAGAACACGCTTTTGGGCAGAGCTGAAACTGACCGCTGGAGTTCAGCTCTCTCCGGACGGCAGAAGGCGAAGAACGAAGCCGCTTGCGAGCGGCGCTGTGCAGCGAAGAGCACACGAGTGAGTGCTCGCTAGTGACTATGCACTCGGAGCCAAGGCAACAGGGCGTGCTTGCCAGCTGAACTGAGAACACGCTGTTGGGCAGAGCTGAAACTGACCGCTGGAGTTCAGCTCCTTCCTACTGCTAAGGGCACTTGCGAAGGAAAGCGAGAGTCAATCACCTTCCTCTCCTAGTAGCCTGTAACGTGGTGCACACAAGCACGGCTCTTGTGCCGCTTCGTTCACCGCCCTCTCCCGCGCCCTCGCCTGGCGCCGCTTTCACTTCCCGGCGGCCAGAAGCCGCTTCAGGGGCGCCCCACCGCCAGCAGTGTGCTGGCAGCCAAGAGCTCGAGAACGCTGCTTCTGCCCAAGCCCGCCTAGGACGTGCACTTTGTTCTCAGAGCTCCGTGCAACAGTCTGCCTCTCTCGCAGTTCGAACGGAAAACGAAAGCTTTTCGCCTACGCCCTTCACAGAGATCCGTTGCCAGAACGAGAATGACTTCTAGCCGGAGCTCGCCCCCGCCGCGAGGAAGCTGCTCTTAGCACCGCATTGCAGGGACACGTCTCGCTTCTTGTCTACGTGCTTAGCGCTCTCCGAATTCGCTGCTAGCCCCACGGTCCTTCTCAGCTGCAAGTAGCAGCGCTCGCAGTACATAGAGCTTCGCAAGGACCGAAGACCCGGAGGGACATATCGCACACGAAAATGTACGAGGACAGAGACGTGTTCTACATTGTCCTTTCTCGTCATCCAGTTTGTACATCTGCTTCCTTTGCTGTTAGGAATCGCTCCTTGAAAGACAAGCGAGAGCGTCTTTCTGGTTGCACTGCACTGAGTGCTCGCTAGGGTCTTTGCACTCGGAGCCAAGGCAAGAGGGCGTGCTTGCCAGCTGAACTGAGAACACGCTGTTGGGCAGAGCTGAAACTGACCGCTGGAGTTCAGCTCCTTCCGACTGCTAAGGGCACCTGGGAAGGCAAGCGAGAGTCAACCACCTTCCTCTCCCAGTAGCCTGTAACGTGGTGCACAAAACCACGGCTCTTGTGCCGCTTCGTTCACCGCCCTCGCCCACGCCTACGCCTGGCTCCGCTTTCACTTGCCGGCGGCCAGAAGACGCTGCAGGGGCGCCACATAGCCAGCAGTGTGCCGGCAGCCAAGAGCTCGGGAACGCTGCTTCTGCCCAAGCCCGCCTAGGACGTGCACCTTTGTTCTCAGAGCTCCGTGCAACAGTCTGCCTCTCTCGCAGTTCGAACGGAAAACGAAAGCTTTTCGCCTACGCCCTTCACAGAGATCCGTTGCCAGAACGAGAATGACTTGTAGCCGGAGCTCGCCCCCGCCGCGAGGAAGCTGCTCTTAGCACCGCATTGCAGGGACACGTCTCGCTTCTTGACTACGTGCTTAGCGCTCTCCGAATTCGCTGCTAGCCCCACGGTCCTTCTCAGCTGCAAGTAGCAGCGCTCGCAGTACATAGAGCTTCGCAAGGACCGAAGACCCGGAGAGAAGTATCGCACACGAAAATGTACGAGGACAGAGACGTGTTCTACTTTATCCTTTCTCGTCATCCAGTTTGTACATCTGCTTCCTTTGCTGTTAGGAATCGCTCCTTGAAAGACGAGCGAGAGCGTCTTTCTGGGTGCACTGCACTGAGTGAGTGCTCGCTAGGGTCTTTGCACTCGGAGCCAAGGCAAGAGGGCGTGCTTGCTCGCAGAACTGAGAACACGCTTTTGGGCAGAGCTGAAACTGACCGCTGGAGTTCAGCTCTCTCCGGACGGCAGAAGGCGAAGAACGAAGCCGCTTGCGAGCGGCGCTGTGCAGCGAAGAGCACACGAGTGAGTGCTCGCTAGGGTCTTTGCACTCGGAGCCAAGGCAAGAGGGCGTGCTTGCCAGCTGAACTGAGAACACGCTTTTGGGCAGAGCTGAAACTGACCGCTGGAGTTCAGCTCCTTCCGACTGCTAAGGGCACCTGGGAAGGCAAGCGAGAGTCAACCACCTTCCTCTCCTAGTAGCCTGTAACGTGGTGCACACAAGCACGGCTCTTGTGCCGCTTCGTTCACCGCCCTCTCCCTCGCCCTCGCCTGGCGCCGCTTTCACTTGCCGGCGGCCAGAAGACGCTGCAGGGGCGCCCCACCGCCAGCAGTGTGCTGGCAGCCAAGAGCTCGAGAACGCTGCTTCTGCCCAAGCCCGCCTAGGACGTGCACCTTTGTTCTCAGAGCTCCGTGCAACAGTCTGCCTCTCTCGCAGTTCGAACGGAAAACGAAAGCTTTTCGCCTACGCCCTTCACAGAGATCCGTTGCCAGAACGAGAATGACTTGTAGCCGGAGCTCGCCCCCGCCGCGAGGAAGCTGCTCTTAGCACCGCATTGCAGGGACACGTCTCGCTTCTTGACTACGTGCTTAGCGCTCTCCGAATTCGCTGCTAGCCCCACGGTCCTTCTCAGCTGCAAGTAGCAGCGCTCGCAGTACACAGAGCTTCGCAAGGACCGAAGACCCGGAGGGAAGTATCGCACACGAAAATGTACGAGGACAGAGACGTGTTCTACATTGTCCTTTCTCGTCATCCAGTTTGTACATCTGCTTCCTTTGCTGTTAGGAATCGCTCCTTGAAAGACGAGCGAGAGCGTCTTTCTGGGTGCACTGCACTGAGTGCTCGCTAGGGTCTTTGCACTCGGAGCCAAGGCAACAGGGCGTGCTTGCCAGCTGAACTGAGAACACGCTGTTGGGCAGAGCTGAAACTGACCGCTGGAGTTCAGCTCCTTCCGACTGCTAAGGGCACCTGGGAAGGCAAGCGAGAGTCAACCACCTTCCTCTCCCAGTAGCCTGTAACGTGGTGCACAAAACCACGGCTCTTGTGCCGCTTCGTTCACCGCCCTCGCCCACGCCTACGCCTGGCTCCGCTTTCACTTCCCGGCGGCCAGAAGCCGCTGCAGGGGCGCCCCACCGCCAGCAGTGTGCTGGCAGCCAAGAGCTCGAGAACGCTGCTTCTGCCCAAGCCCGCCTAGGACGTGCACCTTTGTTCTCAGAGCTCCGTGCAACAGTCTGCCTCTCTCGCAGTTCGAACGGAAAACGAAAGCTTTTCGCCTACGCCCTTCACAGAGATCCGTTGCCAGAACGAGAATGACTTGTAGCCGGAGCTCGCCCCCGCCGCGAGGAAGCTGCTCTTAGCACCGCATTGCAGGGACACGTCTCGCTTCTTGACTACGTGCTTAGCGCTCTCCGAATTCGCTGCTAGCCCCACGGTCCTTCTCAGCTGCAAGTAGCAGCGCTCGCAGTACATAGAGCTTCGCAAGGACCGAAGACCCGGAGAGAAGTATCGCACACGAAAATGTACGAGGACAGAGACGTGTTCTACTTTATCCTTTCTCGTCATCCAGTTTGTACATCTGCTTCCTTTGCTGTTAGGAATCGCTCCTTGAAAGACGAGCGAGAGCGTCTTTCTGGGTGCACTGCACTGAGTGAGTGCTCGCTAGGGTCTTTGCACTCGGAGCCAAGGCAAGAGGGCGTGCTTGCTCGCAGAACTGAGAACACGCTTTTGGGCAGAGCTGAAACTGACCGCTGGAGTTCAGCTCTCTCCGGACGGCAGAAGGCGAAGAACGAAGCCGCTTGCGAGCGGCGCTGTGCAGCGAAGAGCACACGAGTGAGTGCTCGCTAGTGACTATGCACTCGGAGCCAAGGCAACAGGGCGTGCTTGCCAGCTGAACTGAGAACACGCTGTTGGGCAGAGCTGAAACTGACCGCTGGAGTTCAGCTCCTTCCTACTGCTAAGGGCACTTGCGAAGGAAAGCGAGAGTCAATCACCTTCCTCTCCTAGTAGCCTGTAACGTGGTGCACACAAGCACGGCTCTTGTGCCGCTTCGTTCACCGCCCTCTCCCGCGCCCTCGCCTGGCGCCGCTTTCACTTGCCGGCGGCCAGAAGCCGCTGCAGGGGCGCCCCACCGCCAGCAGTGTGCTGGCAGCCAAGAGCTCGAGAACGCTGCTTCTGCCCAAGCCCGCCTAGGACGTGCACCTTTGTTCTCAGAGCTCCGTGCAACAGTCTGCCTCTCTCGCAGTTCGAACGGAAAACGAAAGCTTTTCGCCTACGCCCTTCACAGAGATCCGTTGCCAGAACGAGAATGACTTGTAGCCGGAGCTCGCCCCCGCCGCGAGGAAGCTGCTCTTAGCACCGCATTGCAGGGACACGTCTCGCTTCTTGTCTACGTGCTTAGCGCTCTCCGAATTCGCTGCTAGCCCCACGGTCCTTCTCAGCTGCAAGTAGCAGCGCTCGCAGTACATAGAGCTTCGCAAGGACCGAAGACCCGGAGGGACATATCGCACACGAAAATGTACGAGGACAGAGACGTGTTCTACATTGTCCTTTCTCGTCATCCAGTTTGTACATCTGCTTCCTTTGCTGTTAGGAATCGCTCCTTGAAAGACAAGCGAGAGCGTCTTTCTGGTTGCACTGCACTGAGTGCTCGCTAGGGTCTTTGCACTCGGAGCCAAGGCAAGAGGGCGTGCTTGCCAGCTGAACTGAGAACACGCTGTTGGGCAGAGCTGAAACTGACCGCTGGAGTTCAGCTCCTTCCGACTGCTAAGGGCACCTGGGAAGGCAAGCGAGAGTCAACCACCTTCCTCTCCCAGTAGCCTGTAACGTGGTGCACAAAACCACGGCTCTTGTGCCGCTTCGTTCAACGCCGTCGCCCACGCCTACGCCTGGCTCCGCTTTCACTTGCCGGCGGCCAGAAGCCCCTGCAGGGGCGCCACATAGCCAGCAGTGTGCTGGCAGCCAAGAGCTCGGGAACGCTGCTTCTGCCCAAGCCCGCCTAGGACGTGCACCTTTGTTCTCAGAGCTCCGTGCAACAGTCTGCCTCTCTCTCACTTCGAACGGAAAACGAAAGCTTTTCGCCTAAGCCCTTCACAGAGATCCGTTGCCAGAACGAGAATGACTTGTAGCCGGAGCTCGCCCCCGCCGCGAGGAAGCTGCTCTTAGCACCGCATTGCAGGGACACGTCTCGCTTCTTGACTACGTGCTTAGCGCTCTCCGAATTCGCTGCTAGCCCCACGGTCCTTCTCAGCTGCAAGTAGCAGCGCTCGCAGTACACAGAGCTTCGCAAGGACCGAAGACCCGGAGGGAAGTATCGCACACGAAAATGTACGAGGACAGAGACGTGTTCTACTTTATCCTTTCTCGTCATCCAGTTTGTACATCTGCTTCCTTTGCTGTTAGGAATCGCTCCTTGAAAGACGAGCGAGAGCGTCTTTCTGGGTGTACTGCACTGAGTGAGTGCTCGCTAGGGTCTTTGCACTCGGAGCCAAGGCAAGAGGGCGTGCTTGCCAGCTGAACTGAGAACACGCTGTTGGGCAGAGCTGAAACTGACCGCTGGAGTTCAGCTCCTTCCTACCACTAAGGGCACTTGCGAAAGAAAGCGAGAGTCAACCACCTTCCTCTCCTAGTAGCCTGTAACGTGGTGCACACAAGCACGGCTCTTGTGCCGCTTCGTTCACCGCCCTCTCCCTCGCCCTCGCCTGGCGCCGCTTTCACTTCCCGGCGTCCAGAAGCCGCTGCAGGGGCGCCCCACCGCCAGCAGTGTGCTGGCAGCCAAGAGCTCGAGAACGCTGCTTCTGCCCAAGCCCGCCTAGGGGGTGCACCTTTGTTCTCAGAGCTCCGTGCAACAGTCTGCCTCTCTCGCACTTCGAACGGAAAACGAAAGCTTTTCGCCTACGCCCTTCACAGAGATCCGTTGCCAGAACGAGAATGACTTGTAGCCGGAGCTCGCCCCAGCCGCGAGGAAGCTGCTCTTAGCACCGCATTGCAGGGACACGTCTCGCTTCTTGTCTACGTGCTTAGCGCTCTCCGAATTCGCTGCTAGCCCCACGGTCCTTCTCAGCTGCAAGTAGCAGCGCTCGCAGTACATAGAGCTTCGCAAGGACCGAAGACCCGGAGGGACATATCGCACACGAAAATGTACGAGGACAGAGACGTGTTCTACATTGTCCTTTCTCGTCATCCAGTTTGTACATCTGCTTCCTTTGCTGTTAGGAATCGCTCCTTGAAAGACAAGCGAGAGCGTCTTTCTGGTTGCACTGCACTGAGTGCTCGCTAGGGTCTTTGCACTCGGAGCCAAGGCAAGAGGGCGTGCTTGCCAGCTGAACTGAGAACACGCTGTTGGGCAGAGCTGAAACTGACCGCTGGAGTTCAGCTCCTTCCGACTGCTAAGGGCACCTGGGAAGGCAAGCGAGAGTCAACCACCTTCCTCTCCTAGTAGCCTGTAACGTGGTGCACACAAGCACGGCTCTTGTGCCGCTTCGTTCAACGCCGTCGCCCACGCCTACGCCTGGCTCCGCTTTCACTTGCCGGCGGCCAGAAGCCGCTGCAGGGGCGCCCCACCGCCAGCAGTGTGCTGGCAGCCAAGAGCTCGAGAACGCTGCTTCTGCCCAAGCCCGCCTAGGACGTGCACCTTTGTTCTCAGAGCTCCGTGCAACAGTCTGCCTCTCTCGCAGTTCGAACGGAAAACGAAAGCTTTTCGCCTACGCCCTTCACAGAGATCCGTTGCCAGAACGAGAATGACTTGTAGCCGGAGCTCGCCCCAGCCGCGATGAAGCTGCTCTTAGCACCGCATTGCAGGGACACGTCTCGCTTCTTGTCTACGTGCTTAGCGCTCTCCGAATTCGCTGCTAGCCCCACGGTCCTTCTCAGCTGCAAGTAGCAGAGCTCGCAGTACATAGAGCTTCGCAAGGACCGAAGACCCGGAGGGACATATCGCACACGAAAATGTACGAGGACAGAGACGTGTTCTACATTGTCCTTTCTCGTCATCCAGTTTGTACATCTGCTTCCTTTGCTGTTAGGAATCGCTCCTTGAAAGACGAGCGAGAGCGTCTTTCTGGGTGCACTGCACTGAGTGAGTGCTCGCTAGGGTCTTTGCACTCGGAGCCAAGGCAAGAGGGCGTGCTTGCTCGCAGAACTGAGAACACGCTTTTGGGCAGAGCTGAAACTGACCGCTGGAGTTCAGCTCTCTCCGGACGGCAGAAGGCGAAGAACGAAGCCGCTTGCGAGCGGCGCTGTGCAGCGAAGAGCACACGAGTGAGTGCTCGCTAGTGACTATGCACTCGGAGCCAAGGCAAGAGGGCGTGCTTGCCAGCTGAACTGAGAACACGCTGTTGGGCAGAGCTGAAACTGACCGCTGGAGTTCAGCTCCTTCCTACTGCTAAGGGCACTTGCGAAGGAAAGCGAGAGTCAACCACCTTCCTCTCCTAGTAGCCTGTAACGTGGTGCACACAAGCACGGCTCTTGTGCCGCTTCGTTCACCGCCCTCGCCCACGCCTACGCCTGGCGCCGCTTTCACTTCCCGGCGGCCAGAAGCCGCTGCAGGGGCGCCCCACCGCCAGCAGTGTGCTGGCAGCCAAGAGCTCGAGAACGCTGCTTCTGCCCAAGCCCGCCTAGGACGTGCACCTTTGTTCTCAGAGCTCCGTGCAACAGTCTGCCTCTCTCGCAGTTCGAACGGAAAACGAAATCTTTTCGCCTACGCCCTTCACAGAGATCCGTTGCCAGAACGAGAATGACTTGTAGCCGGAGCTCGCCCCCGCCGCGAGGAAGCTGCTCTTAGCACCGCATTGCAGGGACACGTCTCGCTTCTTGACTACGTGCTTAGCGCTCTCCGAATTCGCTGCTAGCCCCACGGTCCTTCTCAGCTGCAAGTAGCAGCGCTCGCAGTACACAGAGCTTCGCAAGGACCGAAGACCCGGAGGGAAGTATCGCACACGAAAATGTACGAGGACAGAGACGTGTTCTACTTTATCCTTTCTCGTCATCCAGTTTGTACATCTGCTTCCTTTGCTGTTAGGAATCGCTCCTTGAAAGACGAGCGAGAGCGTCTTTCTGGGTGCACTGCACTGAGTGAGTGCTCGCTAGGGTCTTTGCACTCGGAGCCAAGGCAAGAGGGCGTGCTTGCCAGCTGAACTGAGAACACGCTGTTGGGCAGAGCTGAAACTGACCGCTGGAGTTCAGCTCCTTCCGACTGCTAAGGGCACCTGGGAGGGCAAGCGAGAGTCAACCACCTTCCTCTCCTAGTAGCCTGTAACGTGGTGCACACAAGCACGGCTCTTGTGCCGCTTCGTTCACCGCCCTCTCCCTCGCCCTCGCCTGGCGCCGCTTTCACTTGCCGGCGGCCAGAAGACGCTGCAGGGGCGCCACATAGCCAGCAGTGTGCCGGCGGCCAAAAGCTCGAGAACGCTGCTTCTGCCCAAGCCCGCCTAGGACGTGCACCTTTGTTCTCAGAGCTCCGTGCAACAGTCTGCCTCTCTCTCACTTCGAACGGAAAACGAAAGCTTTTCGCCTAAGCCCTTCACAGAGATCCGTTGCCAGGACGAGAATGACTTGTAGCCGGAGCTCGCCCCCGCCGCGAGGAAGCTGCTCTTAGCACCGCATTGCAGGGACACGTCTCGCTTCTTGACTACGTGCTTAGCGCTCTCCGAATTCGCTGCTAGCCCCACGGTCCTTCTCAGCTGCAAGTAGCAGCGCTCGCAGTACACAGAGCTTCGCAAGGACCGAAGACCCGGAGGGAAGTATCGCACACGAAAATGTACGAGGACAGAGACGTGTTCTACTTTATCCTTTCTCGTCATCCAGTTTGTACATCTGCTTCCTTTGCTGTTAGGAATCGCTCCTTGAAAGACGAGCGAGAGCGTCTTTCTGGGTGCACTGCACTAAGTGAGTGCTCGCTAGGGTCTTTGCACTCGGAGCCAAGGCAAGAGGGCGTGCTTGCTCGCAGAACTGAGAACACGCTTTTGGGCAGAGCTGAAACTGACCGCTGGAGTTCAGCTCTCTCCGGACGGCAGAAGGCGAAGAACGAAGCCGCTTGCGAGCGGCGCTGTGCAGCGAAGAGCACACGAGTGAGTGCTCGCTAGTGACTATGCATTCGGAGCCAAGGCAACAGGGCGTGCTTGCCAGCTGAACTGAGAACACGCTGTTGGGCAGAGCTGAAACTGACCGCTGGAGTTCAGCTCCTTCCTACTGCTAAGGGCACTTGCGAAGGAAAGCGAGAGTCAACCACCTTCCTCTCCTAGTAGCCTGTAACGTGGTGCACACAAGCACGGCTCTTGTGCCGCTTCGTTCACCGCCCTCTCCCTCGCCCTCGCCTGGCGCCGCTTTCACTTCCCGGCGGCCAGAAGCCGCTGCAGGGGCGCCACATAGCCAGCAGTGTGCCGGCAGCCAAGAGCTAGAGAACGCTGCTTCTGCCCAAGCCCGCCTAGGCGCGTGCAACTTTGTTCTCAGAGCTCCGTGCAACAGTCTGCCTCTCTCTCACTTCGAACGGAAAACGAAAGCTTTTCGCCTACGCCCTTCACAGAGATCCGTTGCCAGGACGAGAATGACTTGAAGCCGGAGCTCGCCTCCGCCGCGAGGAAGCTGCTCTTAGCACCGCATTGCAGGGACACGTCTCGCTTCTTGACTACGTGCTTAGCGCTCTCCGAATTCGCTGCTAGCCCCACGGTCCTTCTCAGCTGCAAGCAGCAGCGCTCGCAGTACATAGAGCTTCGCAAGGACCGAAGACCCGGAGGGACATATCGCACACGAAAATGTACGAGGACAGAGACGTGTTCTACATTGTCCTTTCTCGTCATCCAGTTTGTACATCTGCTTCCTTTGCTGTTAGGAATCGCTCCTTGAAAGACAAGCGAGAGCGTCTTTCTGGTTGCACTGCACTGAGTGCTCGCTAGGGTCTTTGCACTCGGAGCCAAGGCAAGAGGGCGTGCTTGCCAGCTGAACTGAGAACACGCTTTTGGGCAGAGCTGAAACTGACCGCTGGAGTTCAGCTCCTTCCGACTGCTAAGGGCACCTGGGAAGGCAAGCGAGAGTCAACCACCTTCCTCTCCCAGTAGCCTGTAACGTGGTGCACAAAACCACGGCTCTTGTGCCGCTTCGTTCACCGCCCTCGCCCACGCCTACGCCTGGCTCCGCTTTCACTTGCCGGCGGCCAGAAGCCCCTGCAGGGGCGCCACATAGCCAGCAGTGTGCCGGCAGCCAAGAGCTCGAGAACGCTGCTTCTGCCCAAGCCCGCCTAGGACGTGCACCTTTGTTCTCAGAGCTCCGTGCAACAGTCTGCCTCTCTCTCACTTCGAACGGAAAACGAAAGCTTTTCGCCTAAGCCCTTCACAGAGATCCGTTGCCAGGACGAGAATGACTTGTAGCCGGAGCTCGCCCCCGCCGCGAGGAAGCTGCTCTTAGCACCGCATTGCAGGGACACGTCTCGCTTCTTGACTACGTGCTTAGCGCTCTCCGAATTCGCTGCTAGCCCCACGGTCCTTCTCAGCTGCAAGTAGCAGCGCTCGCAGTACATAGAGCTTCGCAAGGACCGAAGACCCGGAGAGAAGTATCGCACACGAAAATGTACGAGGACAGAGACGTGTTCTACTTTATCCTTTCTCGTCATCCAGTTTGTACATCTGCTTCCTTTGCTGTTAGGAATCGCTCCTTGAAAGACGAGCGAGAGCGTCTTTCTGGGTGCACTGCACTGAGTGAGTGCTCGCTAGGGTCTTTGCACTCGGAGCCAAGGCAAGAGGGCGTGCTTGCTCGCAGAACTGAGAACACGCTTTTGGGCAGAGCTGAAACTGACCGCTGGAGTTCAGCTCTCTCCGGACGGCAGAAGGCGAAGAACGAAGCCGCTTGCGAGCGGCGCTGTGCAGCGAAGAGCACACGAGTGAGTGCTCGCTAGTGACTATGCACTCGGAGCCAAGGCAACAGGGCGTGCTTGCCAGCTGAACTGAGAACACGCTGTTGGGCAGAGCTGAAACTGACCGCTGGAGTTCAGCTCCTTCCTACTGCTAAGGGCACTTGCGAAGGAAAGCGAGAGTCAATCACCTTCCTCTCCTAGTAGCCTGTAACGTGGTGCACACAAGCACGGCTCTTGTGCCGCTTCGTTCACCGCCCTCTCCCGCGCCCTCGCCTGGCGCCGCTTTCACTTCCCGGCGGCCAGAAGCCGCTTCAGGGGCGCCCCACCGCCAGCAGTGTGCTGGCAGCCAAGAGCTCGAGAACGCTGCTTCTGCCCAAGCCCGCCTAGGACGTGCACTTTGTTCTCAGAGCTCCGTGCAACAGTCTGCCTCTCTCGCAGTTCGAACGGAAAACGAAAGCTTTTCGCCTACGCCCTTCACAGAGATCCGTTGCCAGAACGAGAATGACTTCTAGCCGGAGCTCGCCCCCGCCGCGAGGAAGCTGCTCTTAGCACCGCATTGCAGGGACACGTCTCGCTTCTTGTCTACGTGCTTAGCGCTCTCCGAATTCGCTGCTAGCCCCACGGTCCTTCTCAGCTGCAAGTAGCAGCGCTCGCAGTACATAGAGCTTCGCAAGGACCGAAGACCCGGAGGGACATATCGCACACGAAAATGTACGAGGACAGAGACGTGTTCTACATTGTCCTTTCTCGTCATCCAGTTTGTACATCTGCTTCCTTTGCTGTTAGGAATCGCTCCTTGAAAGACAAGCGAGAGCGTCTTTCTGGTTGCACTGCACTGAGTGCTCGCTAGGGTCTTTGCACTCGGAGCCAAGGCAAGAGGGCGTGCTTGCCAGCTGAACTGAGAACACGCTTTTGGGCAGAGCTGAAACTGACCGCTGGAGTTCAGCTCCTTCCGACTGCTACGGGCACCTGGGAAGGCAAGCGAGAGTCAACCACCTTCCTCTCCCAGTAGCCTGTAACGTGGTGCACAAAACCACGGCTCTTGTGCCGCTTCGTTCACCGCCCTCGCCCACGCCTACGCCTGGCTCCGCTTTCACTTGCCGGCGGCCAGAAGCCCCTGCAGGGGCGCCACATAGCCAGCAGTGTGCTGGCAGCCAAGAGCTCGGGAACGCTGCTTCTGCCCAAGCCCGCCTAGGACGTGCACCTTTGTTCTCAGAGCTCCGTGCAACAGTCTGCCTCTCTCGCACTTCGAACGGAAAACGAAAGCTTTTCGCCTAAGCCCTTCACAGAGATCCGTTGCCAGAACGAGAATGACTTGTAGCCGGAGCTCGCCCCAGCCGCGAGGAAGCTGCTCTTAGCACCGCATTGCAGGGACACGTCTCGCTTCTTGTCTACGTGCTTAGCGCTCTCCGAATTCGCTGCTAGCCCCACGGTCCTTCTCAGCTGCAAGTAGCTGCGCTCGCAGTACATAGAGCTTCGCAAGGACCGAAGACCCGGAGGGAAGTATCGCACACGAAAATGTACGAGGACAGAGACGTGTTCTACTTTATCCTTTCTCGTCATCCAGTTTGTACATCTGCTTCCTTTGCTGTTAGGAATCGCTCCTTGAAAGACGAGCGAGAGCGTCTTTCTGGGTGCACTGCACTGAGTGAGTGCTCGCTAGGGTCTTTGCACTCGGAGCCAAGGCAAGAGGGCGTGCTTGCTCGCAGAACTGAGAACACGCTTTTGGGCAGAGCTGAAACTGACCGCTGGAGTTCAGCTCTCTCCGGACGGCAGAAGGCGAAGAACGAAGCCGCTTGCGAGCGGCGCTGTGCAGCGAAGAGCACACGAGTGAGTGCTCGCTAGTGACTATGCACTCGGAGCCAAGGCAACAGGGCGTGCTTGCCAGCTGAACTGAGAACACGCTGTTGGGCAGAGCTGAAACTGACCGCTGGAGTTCAGCTCCTTCCTACTGCTAAGGGCACTTGCGAAGGAAAGCGAGAGTCAATCACCTTCCTCTCCTAGTAGCCTGTAACGTGGTGCACACAAGCACGGCTCTTGTGCCGCTTCGTTCACCGCCCTCTCCCGCGCCCTCGCCTGGCGCCGCTTTCACTTCCCGGCGGCCAGAAGCCGCTTCAGGGGCGCCCCACCGCCAGCAGTGTGCTGGCAGCCAAGAGCTCGAGAACGCTGCTTCTGCCCAAGCCCGCCTAGGACGTGCACTTTGTTCTCAGAGCTCCGTGCAACAGTCTGCCTCTCTCGCAGTTCGAACGGAAAACGAAAGCTTTTCGCCTACGCCCTTCACAGAGATCCGTTGCCAGAACGAGAATGACTTCTAGCCGGAGCTCGCCCCCGCCGCGAGGAAGCTGCTCTTAGCACCGCATTGCAGGGACACGTCTCGCTTCTTGTCTACGTGCTTAGCGCTCTCCGAATTCGCTGCTAGCCCCACGGTCCTTCTCAGCTGCAAGTAGCAGCGCTCGCAGTACATAGAGCTTCGCAAGGACCGAAGACCCGGAGGGACATATCGCACACGAAAATGTACGAGGACAGAGACGTGTTCTACATTGTCCTTTCTCGTCATCCAGTTTGTACATCTGCTTCCTTTGCTGTTAGGAATCGCTCCTTGAAAGACAAGCGAGAGCGTCTTTCTGGTTGCACTGCACTGAGTGCTCGCTAGGGTCTTTGCACTCGGAGCCAAGGCAAGAGGGCGTGCTTGCCAGCTGAACTGAGAACACGCTGTTGGGCAGAGCTGAAACTGACCGCTGGAGTTCAGCTCCTTCCGACTGCTAAGGGCACCTGGGAAGGCAAGCGAGAGTCAACCACCTTCCTCTCCCAGTAGCCTGTAACGTGGTGCACAAAACCACGGCTCTTGTGCCGCTTCGTTCACCGCCCTCGCCCACGCCTACGCCTGGCTCCGCTTTCACTTGCCGGCGGCCAGAAGACGCTGCAGGGGCGCCACATAGCCAGCAGTGTGCCGGCAGCCAAGAGCTCGGGAACGCTGCTTCTGCCCAAGCCCGCCTAGGACGTGCACCTTTGTTCTCAGAGCTCCGTGCAACAGTCTGCCTCTCTCGCAGTTCGAACGGAAAACGAAAGCTTTTCGCCTACGCCCTTCACAGAGATCCGTTGCCAGAACGAGAATGACTTGTAGCCGGAGCTCGCCCCCGCCGCGAGGAAGCTGCTCTTAGCACCGCATTGCAGGGACACGTCTCGCTTCTTGACTACGTGCTTAGCGCTCTCCGAATTCGCTGCTAGCCCCACGGTCCTTCTCAGCTGCAAGTAGCAGCGCTCGCAGTACATAGAGCTTCGCAAGGACCGAAGACCCGGAGAGAAGTATCGCACACGAAAATGTACGAGGACAGAGACGTGTTCTACTTTATCCTTTCTCGTCATCCAGTTTGTACATCTGCTTCCTTTGCTGTTAGGAATCGCTCCTTGAAAGACGAGCGAGAGCGTCTTTCTGGGTGCACTGCACTGAGTGAGTGCTCGCTAGGGTCTTTGCACTCGGAGCCAAGGCAAGAGGGCGTGCTTGCTCGCAGAACTGAGAACACGCTTTTGGGCAGAGCTGAAACTGACCGCTGGAGTTCAGCTCTCTCCGGACGGCAGAAGGCGAAGAACGAAGCCGCTTGCGAGCGGCGCTGTGCAGCGAAGAGCACACGAGTGAGTGCTCGCTAGGGTCTTTGCACTCGGAGCCAAGGCAAGAGGGCGTGCTTGCCAGCTGAACTGAGAACACGCTTTTGGGCAGAGCTGAAACTGACCGCTGGAGTTCAGCTCCTTCCGACTGCTAAGGGCACCTGGGAAGGCAAGCGAGAGTCAACCACCTTCCTCTCCTAGTAGCCTGTAACGTGGTGCACACAAGCACGGCTCTTGTGCCGCTTCGTTCACCGCCCTCTCCCTCGCCCTCGCCTGGCGCCGCTTTCACTTGCCGGCGGCCAGAAGACGCTGCAGGGGCGCCCCACCGCCAGCAGTGTGCTGGCAGCCAAGAGCTCGAGAACGCTGCTTCTGCCCAAGCCCGCCTAGGACGTGCACCTTTGTTCTCAGAGCTCCGTGCAACAGTCTGCCTCTCTCGCAGTTCGAACGGAAAACGAAAGCTTTTCGCCTACGCCCTTCACAGAGATCCGTTGCCAGAACGAGAATGACTTGTAGCCGGAGCTCGCCCCCGCCGCGAGGAAGCTGCTCTTAGCACCGCATTGCAGGGACACGTCTCGCTTCTTGACTACGTGCTTAGCGCTCTCCGAATTCGCTGCTAGCCCCACGGTCCTTCTCAGCTGCAAGTAGCAGCGCTCGCAGTACACAGAGCTTCGCAAGGACCGAAGACCCGGAGGGAAGTATCGCACACGAAAATGTACGAGGACAGAGACGTGTTCTACTTTATCCTTTCTCGTCATCCAGTTTGTACATCTGCTTCCTTTGCTGTTAGGAATCGCTCCTTGAAAGACGAGCGAGAGCGTCTTTCTGGGTGCACTGCACTGAGTGAGTGCTCGCTAGGGTCTTTGCACTCGGAGCCAAGGCAAGAGGGCGTGCTTGCTCGCAGAACTGAGAACACGCTTTTGGGCCGAGCTTAAACTGACCGCTGGAGTTCAGCTCTCTCCGGACGGCAGAAGGCGAAGAACGAAGCCGCTTGCGAGCGGCGCTGTGCAGCGAAGAGCACACGAGTGAGTGCTCGCTAGTGACTATGCACTCGGAGCCAAGGCAACAGGGCGTGCTTGCCAGCTGAACTGAGAACACGCTGTTGGGCAGAGCTGAAACTGACCGCTGGAGTTCAGCTCCTTCCTACTGCTAAGGGCACTTGCGAAGGAAAGCGAGAGTCAACCACCTTCCTCTCCTAGTAGCCTGTAACGTGGTGCACACAAGCACGGCTCTTGTGCCGCTTCGTTCACCGCCCTCTCCCTCGCCCTCGCCTGGCGCCGCTTTCACTTCCCGGCGGCCAGAAGCCGCTGCAGGGGCGCCCCACCGCCAGCAGTGTGCTGGCAGCCAAGAGCTCGAGAACGCTGCTTCTGCCCAAGCCCGCCTAGGACGTGCACCTTTGTTCTCAGAGCTCCGTGCAACAGTCTGCCTCTCTCGCAGTTCGAACGGAAAACGAAAGCTTTTCGCCTACGCCCTTCACAGAGATCCGTTGCCAGAACGAGAATGACTTGTAGCCGGAGCTCGCCCCCGCCGCGAGGAAGCTGCTCTTAGCACCGCATTGCAGGGACACGTCTCGCTTCTTGTCTACGTGCTTAGCGCTCTCCGAATTCGCTGCTAGCCCCACGGTCCTTCTCAGCTGCAAGTAGCAGCGCTCGCAGTACATAGAGCTTCGCAAGGACCGAAGACCCGGAGGGACATATCGCACACGAAAATGTACGAGGACAGAGACGTGTTCTACATTGTCCTTTCTCGTCATCCAGTTTGTACATCTGCTTCCTTTGCTGTTAGGAATCGCTCCTTGAAAGACAAGCGAGAGCGTCTTTCTGGGTGCACTGCACTGAGTGAGTGCTCGCTAGGGTCTTTGCACTCGGAGCCAAGGCAAGAGGGCGTGCTTGCCAGCTGAACTGAGAACACGCTGTTGGGCAGAGCTGAAACTGACCGCTGGAGTTCAGCTCCTTCCTACTGCTAAGGGCACTTGCGAAGGAAAGCGAGAGTCAACCACCTTCCTCTCCTAGTAGCCTGTAACGTGGTGCACACAAGCACGGCTCTTGTGCCGCTTCGTTCACCGCCCTCTCCCTCGCCCTCGCCTGGCGCCGCTTTCACTTCCCGGCGGCCAGAAGCCGCTGCAGGGGCGCCCCACCGCCAGCAGTGTGCTGGCAGCCAAGAGCTCGAGAACGCTGCTTCTGCCCAAGCCCGCCTAGGACGTGCACCTTTGTTCTCAGAGCTCCGTGCAACAGTCTGCCTCTCTCTCACTTCGAACGGAAAACGAAAGCTTTTCGCCTAAGCCCTTCACAGAGATCCGTTGCCAGAACGAGAATGACTTCTAGCCGGAGCTCGCCCCCGCCGCGAGGAAGCTGCTCTTAGCACCGCATTGCAGGGACACGTCTCGCTTCTTGACTACGTGCTTAGCGCTCTCCGAATTCGCTGCTAGCCCCACGGTCCTTCTCAGCTGCAAGTAGCAGCGCTCGCAGTACACAGAGCTTCGCAAGGACCGAAGACCCGGAGGGAAGTATCGCACACGAAAATGTACGAGGACAGAGACGTGTTCTACTTTATCCTTTCTCGTCATCCAGTTTGTACATCTGCTTCCTTTGCTGTTAGGAATCGCTCCTTGAAAGACGAGCGAGAGCGTCTTTCTGGGTGCACTGCACTGAGTGAGTGCTCGCTAGGGTCTTTGCACTCGGAGCCAAGGCAAGAGGGCGTGCTTGCTCGCAGAACTGAGAACACGCTTTTGGGCAGAGCTGAAACTGACCGCTGGAGTTCAGCTCTCTCCGGACGGCAGAAGGCGAAGAACGAAGCCGCTTGCGAGCGGCGCTGTGCAGCGAAGAGCACACGAGTGAGTGCTCGCTAGTGACTATGCACTCGGAGCCAAGGCAACAGGGCGTGCTTGCCAGCTGAACTGAGAACACGCTGTTGGGCAGAGCTGAAACTGACCGCTGGAGTTCAGCTCCTTCCTACTGCTAAGGGCACTTGCGAAGGAAAGCGAGAGTCAATCACCTTCCTCTCCTAGTAGCCTGTAACGTGGTGCACACAAGCACGGCTCTTGTGCCGCTTCGTTCACCGCCCTCTCCCGCGCCCTCGCCTGGCGCCGCTTTCACTTCCCGGCGGCCAGAAGCCGCTTCAGGGGCGCCCCACCGCCAGCAGTGTGCTGGCAGCCAAGAGCTCGAGAACGCTGCTTCTGCCCAAGCCCGCCTAGGACGTGCACTTTGTTCTCAGAGCTCCGTGCAACAGTCTGCCTCTCTCGCAGTTCGAACGGAAAACGAAAGCTTTTCGCCTACGCCCTTCACAGAGATCCGTTGCCAGAACGAGAATGACTTCTAGCCGGAGCTCGCCCCCGCCGCGAGGAAGCTGCTCTTAGCACCGCATTGCAGGGACACGTCTCGCTTCTTGTCTACGTGCTTAGCGCTCTCCGAATTCGCTGCTAGCCCCACGGTCCTTCTCAGCTGCAAGTAGCAGCGCTCGCAGTACATAGAGCTTCGCAAGGACCGAAGACCCGGAGGGACATATCGCACACGAAAATGTACGAGGACAGAGACGTGTTCTACATTGTCCTTTCTCGTCATCCAGTTTGTACATCTGCTTCCTTTGCTGTTAGGAATCGCTCCTTGAAAGACAAGCGAGAGCGTCTTTCTGGTTGCACTGCACTGAGTGCTCGCTAGGGTCTTTGCACTCGGAGCCAAGGCAAGAGGGCGTGCTTGCCAGCTGAACTGAGAACACGCTTTTGGGCAGAGCTGAAACTGACCGCTGGAGTTCAGCTCCTTCCGACTGCTACGGGCACCTGGGAAGGCAAGCGAGAGTCAACCACCTTCCTCTCCCAGTAGCCTGTAACGTGGTGCACAAAACCACGGCTCTTGTGCCGCTTCGTTCACCGCCCTCGCCCACGCCTACGCCTGGCTCCGCTTTCACTTGCCGGCGGCCAGAAGCCCCTGCAGGGGCGCCACATAGCCAGCAGTGTGCTGGCAGCCAAGAGCTCGGGAACGCTGCTTCTGCCCAAGCCCGCCTAGGACGTGCACCTTTGTTCTCAGAGCTCCGTGCAACAGTCTGCCTCTCTCGCACTTCGAACGGAAAACGAAAGCTTTTCGCCTAAGCCCTTCACAGAGATCCGTTGCCAGAACGAGAATGACTTGTAGCCGGAGCTCGCCCCAGCCGCGAGGAAGCTGCTCTTAGCACCGCATTGCAGGGACACGTCTCGCTTCTTGTCTACGTGCTTAGCGCTCTCCGAATTCGCTGCTAGCCCCACGGTCCTTCTCAGCTGCAAGTAGCTGCGCTCGCAGTACATAGAGCTTCGCAAGGACCGAAGACCCGGAGGGAAGTATCGCACACGAAAATGTACGAGGACAGAGACGTGTTCTACTTTATCCTTTCTCGTCATCCAGTTTGTACATCTGCTTCCTTTGCTGTTAGGAATCGCTCCTTGAAAGACGAGCGAGAGCGTCTTTCTGGGTGCACTGCACTGAGTGAGTGCTCGCTAGGGTCTTTGCACTCGGAGCCAAGGCAAGAGGGCGTGCTTGCTCGCAGAACTGAGAACACGCTTTTGGGCAGAGCTGAAACTGACCGCTGGAGTTCAGCTCTCTCCGGACGGCAGAAGGCGAAGAACGAAGCCGCTTGCGAGCGGCGCTGTGCAGCGAAGAGCACACGAGTGAGTGCTCGCTAGTGACTATGCACTCGGAGCCAAGGCAACAGGGCGTGCTTGCCAGCTGAACTGAGAACACGCTGTTGGGCAGAGCTGAAACTGACCGCTGGAGTTCAGCTCCTTCCTACTGCTAAGGGCACTTGCGAAGGAAAGCGAGAGTCAATCACCTTCCTCTCCTAGTAGCCTGTAACGTGGTGCACACAAGCACGGCTCTTGTGCCGCTTCGTTCACCGCCCTCTCCCGCGCCCTCGCCTGGCGCCGCTTTCACTTCCCGGCGGCCAGAAGCCGCTTCAGGGGCGCCCCACCGCCAGCAGTGTGCTGGCAGCCAAGAGCTCGAGAACGCTGCTTCTGCCCAAGCCCGCCTAGGACGTGCACTTTGTTCTCAGAGCTCCGTGCAACAGTCTGCCTCTCTCGCAGTTCGAACGGAAAACGAAAGCTTTTCGCCTACGCCCTTCACAGAGATCCGTTGCCAGAACGAGAATGACTTGTAGCCGGAGCTCGCCCCCGCCGCGAGGAAGCTGCTCTTAGCACCGCATTGCAGGGACACGTCTCGCTTCTTGTCTACGTGCTTAGCGCTCTCCGAATTCGCTGCTAGCCCCACGGTCCTTCTCAGCTGCAAGTAGCAGCGCTCGCAGTACATAGAGCTTCGCAAGGACCGAAGACCCGGAGGGACATATCGCACACGAAAATGTACGAGGACAGAGACGTGTTCTACATTGTCCTTTCTCGTCATCCAGTTTGTACATCTGCTTCCTTTGCTGTTAGGAATCGCTCCTTGAAAGACAAGCGAGAGCGTCTTTCTGGTTGCACTGCACTGAGTGCTCGCTAGGGTCTTTGCACTCGGAGCCAAGGCAAGAGGGCGTGCTTGCCAGCTGAACTGAGAACACGCTGTTGGGCAGAGCTGAAACTGACCGCTGGAGTTCAGCTCCTTCCGACTGCTAAGGGCACCTGGGAAGGCAAGCGAGAGTCAACCACCTTCCTCTCCCAGTAGCCTGTAACGTGGTGCACAAAACCACGGCTCTTGTGCCGCTTCGTTCACCGCCCTCGCCCACGCCTACGCCTGGCTCCGCTTTCACTTGCCGGCGGCCAGAAGACGCTGCAGGGGCGCCACATAGCCAGCAGTGTGCCGGCAGCCAAGAGCTCGGGAACGCTGCTTCTGCCCAAGCCCGCCTAGGACGTGCACCTTTGTTCTCAGAGCTCCGTGCAACAGTCTGCCTCTCTCGCAGTTCGAACGGAAAACGAAAGCTTTTCGCCTACGCCCTTCACAGAGATCCGTTGCCAGAACGAGAATGACTTGTAGCCGGAGCTCGCCCCCGCCGCGAGGAAGCTGCTCTTAGCACCGCATTGCAGGGACACGTCTCGCTTCTTGACTACGTGCTTAGCGCTCTCCGAATTCGCTGCTAGCCCCACGGTCCTTCTCAGCTGCAAGTAGCAGCGCTCGCAGTACATAGAGCTTCGCAAGGACCGAAGACCCGGAGAGAAGTATCGCACACGAAAATGTACGAGGACAGAGACGTGTTCTACTTTATCCTTTCTCGTCATCCAGTTTGTACATCTGCTTCCTTTGCTGTTAGGAATCGCTCCTTGAAAGACGAGCGAGAGCGTCTTTCTGGGTGCACTGCACTGAGTGAGTGCTCGCTAGGGTCTTTGCACTCGGAGCCAAGGCAAGAGGGCGTGCTTGCTCGCAGAACTGAGAACACGCTTTTGGGCAGAGCTGAAACTGACCGCTGGAGTTCAGCTCTCTCCGGACGGCAGAAGGCGAAGAACGAAGCCGCTTGCGAGCGGCGCTGTGCAGCGAAGAGCACACGAGTGAGTGCTCGCTAGGGTCTTTGCACTCGGAGCCAAGGCAAGAGGGCGTGCTTGCCAGCTGAACTGAGAACACGCTTTTGGGCAGAGCTGAAACTGACCGCTGGAGTTCAGCTCCTTCCGACTGCTAAGGGCACCTGGGAAGGCAAGCGAGAGTCAACCACCTTCCTCTCCTAGTAGCCTGTAACGTGGTGCACACAAGCACGGCTCTTGTGCCGCTTCGTTCACCGCCCTCTCCCTCGCCCTCGCCTGGCGCCGCTTTCACTTGCCGGCGGCCAGAAGACGCTGCAGGGGCGCCCCACCGCCAGCAGTGTGCTGGCAGCCAAGAGCTCGAGAACGCTGCTTCTGCCCAAGCCCGCCTAGGACGTGCACCTTTGTTCTCAGAGCTCCGTGCAACAGTCTGCCTCTCTCGCAGTTCGAACGGAAAACGAAAGCTTTTCGCCTACGCCCTTCACAGAGATCCGTTGCCAGAACGAGAATGACTTGTAGCCGGAGCTCGCCCCCGCCGCGAGGAAGCTGCTCTTAGCACCGCATTGCAGGGACACGTCTCGCTTCTTGACTACGTGCTTAGCGCTCTCCGAATTCGCTGCTAGCCCCACGGTCCTTCTCAGCTGCAAGTAGCAGCGCTCGCAGTACACAGAGCTTCGCAAGGACCGAAGACCCGGAGGGAAGTATCGCACACGAAAATGTACGAGGACAGAGACGTGTTCTACTTTATCCTTTCTCGTCATCCAGTTTGTACATCTGCTTCCTTTGCTGTTAGGAATCGCTCCTTGAAAGACGAGCGAGAGCGTCTTTCTGGGTGCACTGCACTGAGTGAGTGCTCGCTAGGGTCTTTGCACTCGGAGCCAAGGCAAGAGGGCGTGCTTGCTCGCAGAACTGAGAACACGCTTTTGGGCCGAGCTTAAACTGACCGCTGGAGTTCAGCTCTCTCCGGACGGCAGAAGGCGAAGAACGAAGCCGCTTGCGAGCGGCGCTGTGCAGCGAAGAGCACACGAGTGAGTGCTCGCTAGTGACTATGCACTCGGAGCCAAGGCAACAGGGCGTGCTTGCCAGCTGAACTGAGAACACGCTGTTGGGCAGAGCTGAAACTGACCGCTGGAGTTCAGCTCCTTCCTACTGCTAAGGGCACTTGCGAAGGAAAGCGAGAGTCAACCACCTTCCTCTCCTAGTAGCCTGTAACGTGGTGCACACAAGCACGGCTCTTGTGCCGCTTCGTTCACCGCCCTCTCCCTCGCCCTCGCCTGGCGCCGCTTTCACTTCCCGGCGGCCAGAAGCCGCTGCAGGGGCGCCCCACCGCCAGCAGTGTGCTGGCAGCCAAGAGCTCGAGAACGCTGCTTCTGCCCAAGCCCGCCTAGGACGTGCACCTTTGTTCTCAGAGCTCCGTGCAACAGTCTGCCTCTCTCGCAGTTCGAACGGAAAACGAAAGCTTTTCGCCTACGCCCTTCACAGAGATCCGTTGCCAGAACGAGAATGACTTGTAGCCGGAGCTCGCCCCCGCCGCGAGGAAGCTGCTCTTAGCACCGCATTGCAGGGACACGTCTCGCTTCTTGTCTACGTGCTTAGCGCTCTCCGAATTCGCTGCTAGCCCCACGGTCCTTCTCAGCTGCAAGTAGCAGCGCTCGCAGTACATAGAGCTTCGCAAGGACCGAAGACCCGGAGGGACATATCGCACACGAAAATGTACGAGGACAGAGACGTGTTCTACATTGTCCTTTCTCGTCATCCAGTTTGTACATCTGCTTCCTTTGCTGTTAGGAATCGCTCCTTGAAAGACAAGCGAGAGCGTCTTTCTGGGTGCACTGCACTGAGTGAGTGCTCGCTAGGGTCTTTGCACTCGGAGCCAAGGCAAGAGGGCGTGCTTGCCAGCTGAACTGAGAACACGCTGTTGGGCAGAGCTGAAACTGACCGCTGGAGTTCAGCTCCTTCCTACTGCTAAGGGCACTTGCGAAGGAAAGCGAGAGTCAACCACCTTCCTCTCCTAGTAGCCTGTAACGTGGTGCACACAAGCACGGCTCTTGTGCCGCTTCGTTCACCGCCCTCTCCCTCGCCCTCGCCTGGCGCCGCTTTCACTTCCCGGCGGCCAGAAGCCGCTGCAGGGGCGCCACATAGCCAGCAGTGTGCTGGCAGCCAAGAGCTCGAGAACGCTGCTTCTGCCCAAGCCCGCCTAGGACGTGCACCTTTGTTCTCAGAGCTCCGTGCAACAGTCTGCCTCTCTCTCACTTCGAACGGAAAACGAAAGCTTTTCGCCTAAGCCCTTCACAGAGATCCGTTGCCAGAACGAGAATGACTTCTAGCCGGAGCTCGCCCCCGCCGCGAGGAAGCTGCTCTTAGCACCGCATTGCAGGGACACGTCTCGCTTCTTGACTACGTGCTTAGCGCTCTCCGAATTCGCTGCTAGCCCCACGGTCCTTCTCAGCTGCAAGTAGCAGCGCTCGCAGTACACAGAGCTTCGCAAGGACCGAAGACCCGGAGGGAAGTATCGCACACGAAAATGTACGAGGACAGAGACGTGTTCTACTTTATCCTTTCTCGTCATCCAGTTTGTACATCTGCTTCCTTTGCTGTTAGGAATCGCTCCTTGAAAGACGAGCGAGAGCGTCTTTCTGGGTGCACTGCACTGAGTGAGTGCTCGCTAGGGTCTTTGCACTCGGAGCCAAGGCAAGAGGGCGTGCTTGCTCGCAGAACTGAGAACACGCTTTTGGGCAGAGCTGAAACTGACCGCTGGAGTTCAGCTCTCTCCGTACGGCAGAAGGCGAAGAACGAAGCCGCTTGCGAGCGGCGCTGTGCAGCGAAGAGCACACGAGTGAGTGCTCGCTAGTGACTATGCACTCGGAGCCAAGGCAACAGGGCGTGCTTGCCAGCTGAACTGAGAACACGCTGTTGGGCAGAGCTGAAACTGACCGCTGGAGTTCAGCTCCTTCCTACTGCTAAGGGCACTTGCGAAGGAAAGCGAGAGTCAACCACCTTCCTCTCCTAGTAGCCTGTAACGTGGTGCACACAAGCACGGCTCTTGTGCCGCTTCGTTCACCGCCCTCTCCCTCGCCCTCGCCTGGCGCCGCTTTCACTTCCCGGCGGCCAGAAGCCGCTGCAGGGGCGCCACATAGCCAGCAGTGTGCTGGCAGCCAAGAGCTAGAGAACGCTGCTTCTGCCCAAGCCCGCCTAGGCGCGTGCAACTTTGTTCTCAGAGCTCCGTGCAACAGTCTGCCTCTCTCTCACTTCGAACGGAAAACGAAAGCTTTTCGCCTAAGCCCTTCACAGAGATCCGTTGCCAGGACGAGAATGACTTGAAGCCGGAGCTCGCCTCCGCCGCGAGGAAGCTGCTCTTAGCACCGCATTGCAGGGACACGTCTCGCTTCTTGACTACGTGCTTAGCGCTCTCCGAATTCGCTGCTAGCCCCACGGTCCTTCTCAGCTGCAAGTAGCAGCGCTCGCAGTACATAGAGCTTCGCAAGGACCGAAGACCCGGAGGGACATATCGCACACGAAAATGTACGAGGACAGAGACGTGTTCTACATTGTCCTTTCTCGTCATCCAGTTTGTACATCTGCTTCCTTTGCTGTTAGGAATCGCTCCTTGAAAGACAAGCGAGAGCGTCTTTCTGGGTGCACTGCACTGAGTGAGTGCTCGCTAGGGTCTTTGCACTCGGAGCCAAGGCAAGAGGGCGTGCTTGCCAGCTGAACTGAGAACACGCTGTTGGGCAGAGCTGAAACTGACCGCTGGAGTTCAGCTCCTTCCTACTGCTAAGGGCACTTGCGAAGGAAAGCGAGAGTCAACCACCTTCCTCTCCTAGTAGCCTGTAACGTGGTGCACACAAGCACGGCTCTTGTGCCGCTTCGTTCACCGCCCTCTCCCTCGCCCTCGCCTGGCGCCGCTTTCACTTCCCGGCGGCCAGAAGCCGCTGCAGGGGCGCCACATAGCCAGCAGTGTGCTGGCAGCCAAGAGCTCGAGAACGCTGCTTCTGCCCAAGCCCGCCTAGGACGTGCACCTTTGTTCTCAGAGCTCCGTGCAACAGTCTGCCTCTCTCTCACTTCGAACGGAAAACGAAAGCTTTTCGCCTAAGCCCTTCACAGAGATCCGTTGCCAGAACGAGAATGACTTCTAGCCGGAGCTCGCCCCCGCCGCGAGGAAGCTGCTCTTAGCACCGCATTGCAGGGACACGTCTCGCTTCTTGACTACGTGCTTAGCGCTCTCCGAATTCGCTGCTAGCCCCACGGTCCTTCTCAGCTGCAAGTAGCAGCGCTCGCAGTACACAGAGCTTCGCAAGGACCGAAGACCCGGAGGGAAGTATCGCACACGAAAATGTACGAGGACAGAGACGTGTTCTACTTTATCCTTTCTCGTCATCCAGTTTGTACATCTGCTTCCTTTGCTGTTAGGAATCGCTCCTTGAAAGACGAGCGAGAGCGTCTTTCTGGGTGCACTGCACTGAGTGAGTGCTCGCTAGGGTCTTTGCACTCGGAGCCAAGGCAAGAGGGCGTGCTTGCTCGCAGAACTGAGAACACGCTTTTGGGCAGAGCTGAAACTGACCGCTGGAGTTCAGCTCTCTCCGTACGGCAGAAGGCGAAGAACGAAGCCGCTTGCGAGCGGCGCTGTGCAGCGAAGAGCACACGAGTGAGTGCTCGCTAGTGACTATGCACTCGGAGCCAAGGCAACAGGGCGTGCTTGCCAGCTGAACTGAGAACACGCTGTTGGGCAGAGCTGAAACTGACCGCTGGAGTTCAGCTCCTTCCTACTGCTAAGGGCACTTGCGAAGGAAAGCGAGAGTCAACCACCTTCCTCTCCTAGTAGCCTGTAACGTGGTGCACACAAGCACGGCTCTTGTGCCGCTTCGTTCACCGCCCTCTCCCTCGCCCTCGCCTGGCGCCGCTTTCACTTCCCGGCGGCCAGAAGCCGCTGCAGGGGCGCCACATAGCCAGCAGTGTGCTGGCAGCCAAGAGCTAGAGAACGCTGCTTCTGCCCAAGCCCGCCTAGGCGCGTGCAACTTTGTTCTCAGAGCTCCGTGCAACAGTCTGCCTCTCTCTCACTTCGAACGGAAAACGAAAGCTTTTCGCCTAAGCCCTTCACAGAGATCCGTTGCCAGGACGAGAATGACTTGAAGCCGGAGCTCGCCTCCGCCGCGAGGAAGCTGCTCTTAGCACCGCATTGCAGGGACACGTCTCGCTTCTTGACTACGTGCTTAGCGCTCTCCGAATTCGCTGCTAGCCCCACGGTCCTTCTCAGCTGCAAGTAGCAGCGCTCGCAGTACATAGAGCTTCGCAAGGACCGAAGACCCGGAGGGACATATCGCACACGAAAATGTACGAGGACAGAGACGTGTTCTACATTGTCCTTTCTCGTCATCCAGTTTGTACATCTGCTTCCTTTGCTGTTAGGAATCGCTCCTTGAAAGACAAGCGAGAGCGTCTTTCTGGTTGCACTGCACTGAGTGCTCGCTAGGGTCTTTGCACTCGGAGCCAAGGCAAGAGGGCGTGCTTGCCAGCTGAACTGAGAACACGCTGTTGGGCAGAGCTGAAACTGACCGCTGGAGTTCAGCTCCTTCCGACTGCTAAGGGCACCTGGGAAGGCAAGCGAGAGTCAACCACCTTCCTCTCCCAGTAGCCTGTAACGTGGCGCACAAAACCACGGCTCTTGTGCCGCTTCGTTCACCGCCCTCGCCCACGCCTACGCCTGGCTCCGCTTTCACTTGCCGGCGGCCAGAAGACGCTGCAGGGGCGCCACATAGCCAGCAGTGTGCCGGCAGCCAAGAGCTCGAGAACGCTGCTTCTGCCCAAGCCCGCCTAGGACGTGCACCTTTGTTCTCAGAGCTCCGTGCAACAGTCTGCCTCTCTCGCAGTTCGAACGGAAAACGAAAGCTTTTCGCCTACGCCCTTCACAGAGATCCGTTGCCAGAACGAGAATGACTTGTAGCCGGAGCTCGCCCCCGCCGCGAGGAAGCTGCTCTTAGCACCGCATTGCAGGGACACGTCTCGCTTCTTGACTACGTGCTTAGCGCTCTCCGAATTCGCTGCTAGCCCCACGGTCCTTCTCAGCTGCAAGTAGCAGCGCTCGCAGTACATAGAGCTTCGCAAGGACCGAAGACCCGGAGGGAAGTATCGCACACGAAAATGTACGAGGACAGAGACGTGTTCTACTTTATCCTTTCTCGTCATCCAGTTTGTACATCTGCTTCCTTTGCTGTTAGGAATCGCTCCTTGAAAGACGAGCGAGAGCGTCTTTCTGGGTGCACTGCACTGAGTGAGTGCTCGCTAGGGTCTTTGCACTCGGAGCCAAGGCAAGAGGGCGTGCTTGCTCGCAGAACTGAGAACACGCTTTTGGGCAGAGCTGAAACTGACCGCTGGAGTTCAGCTCTCTCCGGAAGGCAGAAGGCGAAGAACGAAGCCGCTTGCGAGCGGCGCTGTGCAGCGAAGAGCACACGAGTGAGTGCTCGCTAGTGACTATGCACTCGGAGCCAAGGCAACAGGGCGTGCTTGCCAGCTGAACTGAGAACACGCTGTTGGGCAGAGCTGAAACTGACCGCTGGAGTTCAGCTCCTTCCTACTGCTAAGGGCACTTGCGAAGGAAAGCGAGAGTCAACCACCTTCCTCTCCTAGTAGCCTGTAACGTGGTGCACACAAGCACGGCTCTTGTGCCGCTTCGTTCACCGCCCTCTCCCTCGCCCTCGCCTGGCGCCGCTTTCACTTCCCGGCGGCCAGAAGCCGCTGCAGGGGCGCCACATAGCCAGCAGTGTGCTGGCAGCCAAGAGCTAGAGAACGCTGCTTCTGCCCAAGGCCGCCTAGGCGCGTGCAACTTTGTTCTCAGAGCTCCGTGCAACAGTCTGCCTCTCTCTCACTTCGAACGGAAAACGAAAGCTTTTCGCCTAAGCCCTTCACAGAGATCCGTTGCCAGGACGAGAATGACTTGAAGCCGGAGCTCGCCTCCGCCGCGAGGAAGCTGCTCTTAGCACCGCATTGCAGGGACACGTCTCGCTTCTTGTCTACGTGCTTAGCGCTCTCCGAATTCGCTGCTAGCCCCACGGTCCTTCTCAGCTGCAAGTAGCAGCGCTCGCAGTACATAGAGCTTCGCAAGGACCGAAGACCCGGAGGGACATATCGCACACGAAAATGTACGAGGACAGAGACGTGTTCTACATTGTCCTTTCTCGTCATCCAGTTTGTACATCTGCTTCCTTTGCTGTTAGGAATCGCTCCTTGAAAGACAAGCGAGAGCGTCTTTCTGGTTGCACTGCACTGAGTGCTCGCTAGGGTCTTTGCACTCGGAGCCAAGGCAAGAGGGCGTGCTTGCCAGCTGAACTGAGAACACGCTGTTGGGCAGAGCTGAAACTGACCGCTGGAGTTCAGCTCCTTCCGACTGCTAAGGGCACCTGGGAAGGCAAGCGAGAGTCAACCACCTTCCTCTCCCAGTAGCCTGTAACGTGGTGCACAAAACCACGGCTCTTGTGCCGCTTCGTTCACCGCCCTCGCCCACGCCTACGCCTGGCTCCGCTTTCACTTGCCGGCGGCCAGAAGACGCCGCAGGGGCGCCACATAGCCAGCAGTGTGCCGGCAGCCAAGAGCTCGAGAACGCTGCTTCTGCCCAAGCCCGCCTAGGACGTGCACCTTTGTTCTCAGAGCTCCGTGCAACAGTCTGCCTCTCTCGCAGTTCGAACGGAAAACGAAAGCTTTTCGCCTACGCCCTTCACAGAGATCCGTTGCCAGAACGAGAATGACTTGTAGCCGGAGCTCGCCCCCGCCGCGAGGAAGCTGCTCTTAACACCGCATTGCAGGGACACGTCTCGCTTCTTGACTACGTGCTTAGCGCTCTCCGAATTCGCTGCTAGCCCCACGGTCCTTCTCAGCTGCAAGTAGCAGCGCTCGCAGTACATAGAGCTTCGCAAGGACCGAAGACCCGGAGGGAAGTATCGCACACGAAAATGTACGAGGACAGAGACGTGTTCTACTTTATCCTTTCTCGTCATCCAGTTTGTACATCTGCTTCCTTTGCTGTTAGGAATCGCTCCTTGAAAGACGAGCGAGAGCGTCTTTCTGGGTGCACTGCACTGAGTGAGTGCTCGCTAGGGTCTTTGCACTCGGAGCCAAGGCAAGAGGGCGTGCTTGCCAGCTGAACTGAGAACACGCTGTTGGGCAGAGCTGAAACTGACCGCTGGAGTTCAGCTCTCTCCGGACGGCAGAAGGCGAAGAACGAAGCCGCTTGCGAGCGGCGCTGTGCAGCGAAGAGCACACGAGTGAGTGCTCGCTAGTGACTATGCACTCGGAGCCAAGGCAACAGGGCGTGCTTGCCAGCTGAACTGAGAACACGCTGTTGGGCAGAGCTGAAACTGACCGCTGGAGTTCAGCTCCTTCCTACTGCTAAGGGCACTTGCGAAGGAAAGCGAGAGTCAACCACCTTCCTCTCCTAGTAGCCTGTAACGTGGTGCACACAAGCACGGCTCTTGTGCCGCTTCGTTCACCGCCCTCTCCCTCGCCCTCGCCTGGCGCCGCTTTCACTTCCCGGCGGCCAGAAGCCGCTGCAGGGGCGCCCCACCGCAAGCAGTGTGCTGGCAGCCAAGAGCTCGAGAACGCTGCTTCTGCCCAAGCCCGCCTAGGGGGTGCATCTTTGTTCTCAGAGCTCCGTGCAACAGTCTGCCTCTCTCGCAGTTCGAACGGAAAACGAAAGCTTTTCGCCTACGCCCTTCACAGAGATCCGTTGCCAGAACGAGAATGACTTGTAGCCGGAGCTCGCCCCCGCCGCGAGGAAGCTGCTCTTAGCACCGCATTGCAGGGACACGTCTCGCTTCTTGTCTACGTGCTTAGCGCTCTCCGAATTCGCTGCTAGCCCCACGGTCCTTCTCAGCTGCAAGTAGCAGCGCTCGCAGTACATAGAGCTTCGCAAGGACCGAAGACCCGGAGGGAAGTATCGCACACGAAAATGTACGAAGACAGAGACGTGTTCTACATTGTCCTTTCTCGTCATCCAGTTTGTACATCTGCTTCCTTTGCTGTTAGGAATCGCTCCTTGAAAGACAAGCGAGAGCGTCTTTCTGGGTGCACTGCACTGAGTGCTCGCTAGGGTCTTTGCACTCGGAGCCAAGGCAAGAGGGCGTGCTTGCCAGCTGAACTGAGAACACGCTGTTGGGCAGAGCTGAAACTGACCGCTGGAGTTCAGCTCCTTCCGACTGCTAAGGGCACCTGGGAAGGCAAGCGAGAGTCAACCACCTTCCTCTCCCAGTAGCCTGTAACGTGGTGCACAAAACCACGGCTCTTGTGCCGCTTCGTTCACCGCCCTCGCCCACGCCTACGCCTGGCTCCGCTTTCACTTGCCGGCGGCCAGAAGCCGCTGCAGGGGCGCCAAATACCCAGCAGTGTGCCGGCAGCCAAGAGCTCGAGAACGCTGCTTCTGCCCAAGCCCGCCTAGGACGTGCACCTTTGTTCTCAGAGCTCCGTGCAACAGTCTGCCTCTCTCGCAGTTCGAACGGAAAACGAAAGCTTTTCGCCTACGCCCTTCACAGAGATCCGTTGCTACGACGAGAATGTCTTGTGGCCGGAGCTCGCCTCCGCCGCGAGGAAGCTGCTCTTAGCACCGCGTTGCAGGGGCACGTCTCGCTTCTTGACTTCGTGCTTAGCGCTCTCCGAATTCGCTGCTAGCTCCGCGGTCCTTCTCAGCTGCAAGTAGCAGCGCTCGCAGTACATAGAGCTTCGCAAGGACCGAAGACCCGGAGGGACATATCGCACACGACAATGTGCCAGGACAGAGACGTGTTCTACATTGTCCCTTCTCGTCATCCAGTTTGTGCCTCTGCTGCTTGTGCTGTTAGGAATCGCTCCTTGAAAGACGAGCGAGAGCGTCTTTCTGGGTGCATTGCACTGAGTGCTCGCTAGGGACTTTGCACTCGGAGCCAAGGCAACAGGGCGTGCTTGTCCGCAGAACTGAGAGCACGCTGTTGGGCAGAGCTGAAACTGACCGCTGCAGTTCAGCTCTCTCCGGACGGCAGACGCCGAAGAACGCAGCCGCTTGCGAGCGGCGCAGTGCAGCGAAGAGCACACGAGCAGCCAAAGAGCTCCTTCACAATCGCTTTCACTTCTCAGTGCTCTTGCTGCTTGGAAAAGCAGCACACAGCCGTTGCACGCCAGGGCAAAAGCTGGGGCAGTGCCCGTCTTCACTCCTTCGCTGTGCTGTACTCCATGCAGCTAGAACGAAGCGAGAAGGACGCGAGGACGAAGAAGGCGTTCTTAAAGTAGCCCCTTGTCAGCAGCCCTGAAAGGGCGCATAACACACGCCGTCTCTCTGCCCTCCGTTCTACATACTCGCGGCTCCCTTTGCCGACTTGCAAAAGTTGCTACCAGAGCAGAGGCGGCCAGATTGAAGAGGCAGTGCTTAGGTTCACCTTTTCCTTACTGCACGTAAGCCACTTCCAGCTCCTCGCTGCACTCTGGATTTCCCTTCTCCGCGGCACTTAGCGTGGTGCTGTGTGTGTGCAACTCGGCGCCTAGAAGTGACCGCCAATGCTTTCAGAGCGGGCTGCAAGGGAACCAAGGAGCAGCACAAGCAGCAGTGCTACAACTTGCTCCTTCCGACTGCTAAGGGCTCTTGGGAAGGCAAGCGAGAGTCAACCACCTTCCTCTCCTAGTAGCCTGTAACGTGGTGCACACAAGCACGGCGCTTTTGCCGCTTCGTTCACCGCCCTCGCCCACGCCTTGCTCCGCTTTCACTTGCCGGCGGCCAGAAGCCGCTGCAGGGGCGCCAAATACCCAGCAGTGTGCCGGCAGCCAAGAGCTCGAGAACGCTTCTTCTGCCCAAGCCCGCCTAGGGCGTGCACCTTTGTTCTCAGAGCTCCGTGTAACAGTCTGCCTCTCTCGCAGTTCGAATGGAAAACGAAAGCTTTTCGCCTACGCCCTTCACAGAGATCCGTTGCCAGGACGAGAATGTCTTGTAGCCGGAGCTCGCCCCCGCCGCGAGGAAGCTGCTCTTAGCACCGCATTGCAGGGACACGTCTCGCTTCTTGTCTACGTGCTTAGCGCTCTCCGAATTCGCTGCTAGCCCCACGGTCCTTCTCAGCTGCAAGTAGCAGCGCTCGCAGTACATAGAGCTTCGCAAGGACCGAAGACCCGGAGGGAAGTATCGCACACGAAAATGTACGAAGACAGAGACGTGTTCTACATTGTCCTTTCTCGTCATCCAGTTTGTACATCTGCTTCCTTTGCTGTTAGGAATCGCTCCTTGAAAGACAAGCGAGAGCGTCTTTCTGGTTGCACTGCACTGAGTGCTCGCTAGGGTCTTTGCACTCGGAGCCAAGGCAAGAGGGCGTGCTTGCCAGCTGAACTGAGAACACGCTGTTGGGCAGAGCTGAAACTGACCGCTGGAGTTCAGCTCCTTCCGACTGCTAAGGGCACCTGGGAAGGCAAGCGAGAGTCAACCACCTTCCTCTCCTAGTAGCCTGTAACGTGGTGCACAAAACCACGGCTCTTGTGCCGCTTCGTTCACCGCCCTCGCCCACGCCTACGCCTGGCTCCGCTTTCACTTGCCGGCGGCCAGAAGCCGCTGCAGGGGCGCCAAATACCCAGCAGTGTGCCGGCAGCCAAGAGCTCGAGAACGCTGCTTCTGCCCAAGCCCGCCTAGGACGTGCACCTTTGTTCTCAGAGCTCCGTGCAACAGTCTGCCTCTCTCGCAGTTCGAACGGAAAACGAAAGCTTTTCGCCTACGCCCTTCACAGAGATCCGTTGCTACGACGAGAATGTCTTGTGGCCGGAGCTCGCCCCCGCCGCGAGGAAGCTGCTCTTAGCACCGCGTTGCAGGGGCACGTCTCGCTTCTTGACTTCGTGCTTAGCGCTCTCCGAATTCGCTGCTAGCTCCGCGGTCCTTCTCAGCTGCAAGTAGCAGCGCTCGCAGTACATAGAGCTTCGCAAGGACCGAAGACCCGGAGGGACATATCGCACACGACAACGTGCCAGGACAGGGACGTTCTACACTGAGTGGAGACAGAGACAGACCGAGAATTCTACACTGCCCCTTCTCGTCGGCCATCTTGTGCTCTGCTGCCTCTGCTGTGACGAATCGGTCCTTGAAAGACCAGCGAGAGCGCCTCTCCAGGCACTGAGTGTGAGCTCCCTAGGGACTTTTTCCACCTCCAAAAATACATGGGTAAGTCCTAAAAGTTTTGGTTTGATCAAGAATAGTTACGTCCAAGTATTGCTGTTCTAAACACCCTTGGTTTCAGTCTGAACTTAACTGCTTGTTTCTGTCTTTTTGCCTAGTGGCAATCTAATTCTAAGGTAACTAGATGTGTTGGAAATCCATAAATTACATCTCAGGTTAGGTGGGATAATTGGCTGGGAAGAAAATGGAACTGAGAATTTGGAAAGAATCCAAAGTGAGCTGATGTCACAATCCGAGATTCCCTTGAGTTCCAAATCCTTTCATTTGTATTTTTGTGGGCTTTTTTGAAGGCGGTGTACAGTTGAAGCCATGATTTAGCTGCGGTGAGACCTGCTCTGCTGTAAAAGCATTATTTTCTCAGTGAGCATGGACAACAGTTAGAGTGTCGTCTTTTAAGATTCCCTGCACTCCACTTATGGTGGCAAAAGCAGTGCCTTGACTGTAATCATAAAAGTGATTACAGCTTCATTGCTTTGACATCATGTAGGATGCTTCCTCCATCTGCTGTGGTCAGCATTAAGTAACAGATTTCTCAGTTTCTAGGAAGAGTCTAGCAAACAATCACCTTGCTCCTTCTCTTGCATGTATTCATCACTGCTATGCTGCTATACAGACAGATAGTCTGTTTATGATTCAACAATTCAATGGGACATCAAGTAAATAGCAAAGCAAAACTAACTACCGAAAGCACTATAAGGGCCAGAGATTAGCTTGGATCAAAACAGGTATTCTCCTAGCATTGTTTACAAACGACTCAGCATGTGAAACAGAAGGCACAATGTAGTTTGTGCCTTGTTTTGGGCATGCCCGGAAGAAGGAAATTCTGATTTCACATATGGGAAAAGAAATGTTGACATTTGAATGAGATTGTTCATACCCCAGAAAAGGTTGCTTTGAAAGGTTGTGGAAGTCCTGTGTGGAAACACGGCTTTACAAGTCCTTTCCACCAGGAGACAACAGCTGCAGAACATCTGGGTGTGCCAGTGTTGAGAGCACCAGCAAAGATCAAAGTGGAGAAGTTGGTGAACAATGGCAGTGGCCTGGGGGAGAGCAAGTGGGGTGCTGGCTGTGGGACCAGGGGAGTCCTGACTGATTTAGGAGGCGTGTGATGGTCTGTGCCAGCAAGCGGAGTAGTGCTGTGGTCTTGGCACACTGCGAATACTGGAATTCAGTGGGGTCACTGGGCAGGCTGAGTGTCTGAGGTGCTGGAGGGACCCAGGTTGCCCACATGTAAACATCCAGTCTCACTCTTGCCAGCCACAGAAAGGAGCAGGATGTGGCTGCTGGCGATGCCTGTCATGTATATGTAGTGTATATGCGTGCTATCCCAGCCTGCTGGGAACACTTCTTCTTTGGGACTGCTTGGGCTGAGGG